>NC_054065.1:2545634-2850134 GCF_017639655.2 Falco naumanni
AAGCACAGAGATATCTCATTTGAATCCAACATGGGTGTCCCAGGATTGCTAAATGTTCGTGATCACTACTAGTGTTGTATTAATTTGAAAGAAATATTTGGTTCTCAGTTCAGAGGTTTCAGGTACAAAAGTAAAAGGCTTTTCAATATTAGGAAACTAAGCACATTTAATAAGGAAGCATCAAAAAGCTGATAAACCTTGGGATGCTGTGATAATCTTACAGGGGATGTTTGATGGGTTCGTCAAAATGGCAAGATTCTATAACACTTAGTAGTACTGGTGGTTTTTATAGCCCGCTCAGGGTCCAACTCCCACTGATACTTACTCTCAGGTAAAATTCTCCATTTTCGTTTCCAGACTTGATCCGGAATGTGTTAATAGTATTAGGGTAAATAGTGGTTGCCTGAATCTGGAAGATATCGGAGGGTACTGTTCTGTCAGAACGGATGCTCATGTATTTGTACACAACAGAGTAAGGCAGCTCTCGGCAAATGGCATTTGATACAGGGCAGACACAGCGGCTGAAAAACAAAAAAGGATGAAACTGTGATAGCTGCAAACAAATGGTACTTGCTTTCTGCTGTATTTGGTCATATTGCCTGTTGAGGAGGATCCTGAAAAATGAAAGACATCTTTCTCTTACTTCTCAGATGTAAGGACGTAGGGCTCTTGACAAGGATTTCTTGGGTAACAACGAAATCCTCCATGGTAATTCCAGCAAATTTCATCCTCTCTGCATTCATTCGTAGTCTCGCATTCATTTATATCTAGGAGGAAGGAAAAGGGGCTGTGTCAAAGCAGATGGAAATGGGTTTGCTGAAAACCCACAATGTCTTCAAAATAACAACAAAAGGTACCGGCTTGTCATCTTTACCCTGCTTTTCTAGGGCCTGGCTATAAAGGATTTCTCTATGCAGACATGTTTATTGAGTGTTAATTAAGCCTGAAGATTTTTTAGTTGACTGAAGATGCACGTTAAACAAATGTAATGAAACTGTAGAAATACTTTGTCAAACAATGATGTTATAGCAGCAGATATCTTGTAGACAGAGAAAGGTTTGAAGGAAGAATTGTGATTTCCTGCCTTCTGCTGGTTCTCATCTTTAGTTAGATGATGAAACTCTAGCAATTAAAGTGCTTAGTTAATGGCTACATTTTAACTAAAATAGCCTTGAAAGGAATAATGAAAACTTAAATTATTGTGTAAAGCAGAGCTGCTTCTTTTGCTTGGGAAAATAACCCTGAATAGAGGTGGGGACTGTCAGACTTGCACTACATTAATGCTCTATTATCCTGAGTGTCAGAACCCCACTAGTGTCTACATATATGGTATCCTGAAATTAACAGTGTCATAGAAAGGGTTTACTTAAATGTAATCTCTCGGAAGGCACAAACAGATTTTTAGATGGTCAAACTACCCAGTCCACAATATTAAGTATCAACTGCGGTTCTTAAGAAGGGAAAGAAATTATTCTGGATTTTTATAAAAAGCTATTAATAAAAAATGAGTTATTTCCTCATCCCTTCCGTCAATAATTAGCACACCTATTTATGTCTAAAAATAATGACTGTTAAATTGGGTTCTGGATCACAGAAGCAATGATTCTTGCACTTCATATGTTGTTCTGCAATATTCTCTAATAAGATGCAGAGATATTTAACACCAGTGAGGAAAACCTACAAACTTTAAAATTTTGTCATTCAGTGGCACCTGACCAGAACATTTCTTTTTCTAAACAGAAATTATCTAAGCTGCACAAGTCTTGCTTTTTTCCCCTCTCCTGTTATCAGAAGAGCTGTATCTTTAATTTCTACTGTGGCTGGATTTAGGAAAAAATGAAACATGATATAAAGCTGTGTTTAGTGTCTGAAAAAACAAACAAAAAACAAACCACAAAAAAGGCCTGATTTTTTTCAGAGATATTTATCTCTGAAACTTAGACTTGCTACCTAGACATCTAAGACAAGTTTTATCTAAGGGTTTCAACAACTGAAATTTTCCTAGTAATCTCAAGGACTTAAGAGTTTGAGCTGAAGGAATCAAATAAGAATTAATATAAGATAGACAATTAATCATCAAATGCTTTATCAACCTATCTTTTGCTAACATAATGATAATTCTGTCCTGACAAATATTTAGATAGCAAGTGTTCTTAGTCTTGCCTGAAATGGTGTGATTAATAATACAGTATTGAGACTGCTAAGATGAGACACTTACCTTGACATGTTCTGCCTCCTACTACCTGGTATCCCTCAGGACAGACACATGAGAATTTTCCTGGTTCATTGACACACTGATACTGACATATATAACTTGAGGTTCTGCACTCATCAGTGTCTGCAGAGAGCAAGAGATATTAAAGTTCTTGGGTTTTTTTTAACATCTACCTTGTTACAGAACTAAATATAATAGCTAAATGCTGGTTCTAACAGGAAAAAAAGAATGAATTCTGTCTAAAAAGAGTAAGTTATCAAAAACCTGAAATATACCGCTTAATGCCTCAAAGTTGTAAACAGAAGGGCTAGTTCTACCTGTGTTTTATTGATAACCTTCCAAATGAGAATCCTGGAACTGAAGAAGCAGAAGCTAAACTAGACTTCAGAACATATTTGGGAAAATAATTCTTGAAAGAATTTATACTTCTAGTATTCCAAAATGTGAGTACTTTAACAACAGACACAGATGTGAGGTTAGTTCATAAGGCAACAATATTGCCTTTGTACTTGTGCCCTATGCTAATGGAGTAGCTCTTTGGGAAAGAGAGGAAGGCCGCTTTCTTATCTTCAAATAATATTCAGTGTATACCATTCTCCTTTGCTTTTTTTATCCTTGTGTAACCCTCTGTCCCTTGCTAAAGAAGTGTAGGGTGAAACAGATTTTAACAGTATATGTCTTTAACAGGAAATTAAATTAAACCCATCAAAACTAGGGAATGGAAAAAAGCATAACTCCCTCCTACTACCTCTGAGGTTTGAGCCCAGTTCTTGATTTTGTCAGGGATGTCCTTGGAGGCTGCATACTTGCTGCTCCCTGTTCTGTTCACTTGCAAGTAGAAATAGCTTAAGAAACTTGGAAAGGGAGCATCTGTAATAGGTCTGCTGGCTTGTTTAGGAGGGCAGTGGTAAACCAAAACGACCTCTTTGGCTCGAAAAGACTGGTAGAAAGGATATGGGCTTTAAGGGTGAGATCATCATGTATCCAAAAGGAGATTAGAGGACCCCTGTGGAGGCTCTGGCAGAGGAAATAGTGTTGATTGTATAATCATCAGGAGACATGCTGTTTGTATACACAGGCTTGAAAACACCTCAAAAGCACAATTGTCACTTCCTTAAAATAAAAAATTTGAGGTTTTATTTTCAGAGGAACCTAACAACACACAAAATTACACTTGTTTTTGGTTTGCATTCCTTTCAGATTCATTTAATGGTCATCAGCACTAGACCACACACAATTCAAGTGAGTTTGTGAAACAAGTATTCAGAAGCCTTATTCTTCCCAGCTGTGATCTGAAATGTAATGTCTGTCCTGTTTTGCACTTACTATTAGAGATACCCATATCTGAGTGTACCTGAATGCAGCCACTAAGGTGTGCATAGCAACCACATTTGCAAAAATCAAACAATAAATTTCTTAAGGGTTTTGGCTACAAACTGCACCCACAGGGTGGCTCCACTTGAATTATATCCCTTAGCTCAAAGAAAGACTTCTGAGAAAATAATTTAAAAAAAATAATAAAATGCTCTTCCAAGACAAAAGAAAAATTGCTTACCTTCACAGTTAATTCTGTCACTGCTTAACTCAAATCCTGGATTACACTGACAGATGAAAGAACCCAGTATATTGTAACACTGTTGTGCACATGGGTTATTGGCATCACATTCATTTATGTCTGAAAGGAAAAATTACAGATCTTTATCTTGTGTAGCTGATAATTAGGCTGATTAAGGGGATTAGTCCTCAGTCTGGGTCTATTGCTTAGCAGAAGCTCAGTTGACTGTATCAATACAGATCTGCAGTCACTGGAACAATGTCAGATCTATGCTTTACATTCCATGTAGAAAAAGAGTGTTTTTCCAGGAATGAGAGTTATTCTAATGTGTGATGAATTCTTCCAAAAATGTTTAGTGTGGCTATTAAACTCCACATTCCAGTGTCTCTTTTTCAGGTATGAAATGCCAAGTCTCTATAAATAATTGATATAAGGAATATATACTGATAAGGCCTCTCAGCATGCCATGGTTAAGATTTGAGCTATTTATTACTCTAAAATTTGTTCTTTTAAATTCCATTACAATTATAGCATAAGCCTTTGAGGCCAGTAGAGTTTTGCAATGCTGTAAGGCCTAGACCATATTGGGGGAAGGTATGTTTCTGTGCTAGACTTTTTCCATGATGTGTCCATCCTAAGAACATATGTGAGAACACTATGGTATGAGAAAAGCAATTTTTAATAGGAAGTTTATATAACTGTAATCATCTCTGGAATCTGTAACACTTGGTTTTCATAGGCTGTTGACTAACTGCTGCTCCTCTGTAATTTCCTCTGCAGATTTCAGTGTATTTTCCCTTGTATTACTTCCCTGCATGATTTTAATTCATATTTGTGTTTATGAGATATAACCATTAGTAGAGAGCTGTGTCTGGAAAAAGATAGAGTTCATGGCTTTTGCAAATGCTGATATGTCAGCAACAGTCAGTCATTTATAGATACACCTAAAAACTGGCAAAGACTACTAAGATCAGGCACTCACAAAAACTAAACCAATGAGAAGGATATTAATTCTCTATATGATGAACCTCCTAGTCTTGAAAATGAGTGGTAATAGAGGAAAACCGATTACAGAGTAGTTTTATTTTTTTCTTCCTCTCTTTAGTTAATTTCTGGCAACAGTGCAAAGAATGTACATCATGACAATGCTACCAGAAGAAAAAAATAAGCTAGGCAAAGCCACAATTCTGTTTGTTTTTCTTCCAAGAAATATTGACCCACTTTCAATATATGCAAAAGCTGTAACACAAGTGCAATTGGTGCAGCTGTCAAGTACCTCTTCTGCCAGATGACTGTTGCAGATGTGAAAGTCTGTCTTGATGCAGCAACCATTCACGTACAAATTTTCTTCTTAAGATTTACTTCACCTTTCCTTGTATGAGTATGCTTTACTAGGCTGGGAGGCCAGCAGGTTAGAGAAGGGGTGTTTTGGTGAAGCACCGAACACATGTGCAGCTGTCATGGATTTGTGAGTGTAACTGAAAGAATACACCTTGCATTTGAGCCATGGAAAGGGTCAAATAAGTAACAACTTGTCACATGATTACATTGTATCCACGTGCAACTCTTTTTATACTATCATTTGGTGAAAAACAAAATTCCTCTCGCTTCCGTGCTATGCAGTGTGCCAGGGCACTTGGTAATACATGGCAACATTTGGAAGTAATGGTAGAAGTTGGAAAACCCAGACCGGTTTTTTATATAAAAATATGCATATAGTATAGATTTTATATATATAAAAATTATAGCCATAAAGGAATTCTGACCATCTCCATCACCAACCCGTTGATTTTTTTTTTTAAATGGCCATTCTCTCTGTACTTCAGCAGACAGTTACTTTTTATTATTAGTCTAATTCTTCTAGAACAGAATTAGTTTCAATCTTAACAGAAGTCTTAGTTTATTGCAAGGCTTCCCTTAGTGTTTGCCTTCTAAAGGGCCACTGTCCTTAGTGACACACATTTTCATTTTTAACATTATTTTCCAGATATTCTAATGTGACATACATGCTTGCTTTCCCCACCACGTTTATCACGTGCTGAGGATAATCACTTAACTGCAGAGGTACAGTATTGCTTCTCCTGGTTTCCAGTCCCACCCTTTGTTAGATGAACTGGCGATAATATCATGAAAGCCAATGACAATGCAAAAGCAATCCAGAAGTGAAAGAATAATTAAATCTAAGATTAAATAATTAATATAAACTTCCAGGGTTCCAGTTGCCAAACTAGATGCTCCTCAGAAACCTGCTATGCAAACAAAATAAGAGGCTTTCGATAAGGCTCCAATTTTCTTTCTAATCCTTCTGTACTACTTGGATCACTTGCAGTAGTGCCTGTCAATACAGCAACTGATATGTCTTACTCTTTGGTATTTTTTTAAGGGATGAAGATACTTAAATTTTAACTGTGGCAAGTCATCTGTCAGTATTTGTGAACTCATGTGTAAGTACATGCAGAGAAGTTCTTACCTACACAGGTGTGGTTGTTGGATGCTAACTGGAAACCAGCATTACACTGGCAATAATAGGAACCAGGAGTGTTCACGCATCGATGGTGGCAATATGGAGGCAGGGTGCATTCATCAATATCTGAGTAATCAAAAAAGAGAAATTAATTCAAATGGAGTTATGGTAGTTCACTGTTGATGTCTTGTATCTGAAGAAACTGTAGAGTTTATTGCTCTTCCTGAAAAGATGGGAAAAAAGCTTATGTGAGCTAGGTACTGCTTCCATGGATATTAACAGGAACGGTACTTTACTTTTTCTTTCAGTAACTTTTGTAAATATCAGTTTTATGCTGATTGTCTTCCAGCCACTGAGATCAATATGCATTCTAACTCTATTTTTATATTCAGCTCCACAATACTGCTTAGTCTTGTTTATTTTAAATAGGTAAAACTCCAGAGCTTTTTGTTCTGCTTTTCAACCAAAATTTCTCATGATCAGACATAATGCTGACCAATACAGTGAATGTGGCTTGTAGGTCTCGTTTTTCCAAAAACTTGCATCCAGCACTCCTAGCATGTGCTAAATCTTTTCAGCTCCATTAGGAAAAGAGACCAAATTTTCTGTGCAAGTACAGGGGAATGGCGAGGATAGAAGATTAATGGGCCTGAAAAGGAAACAGGTTACGCTTCCACAGGGGTTCCCCAGAAACAGGCTTGCCTCCCCGGGGGGCTGCTGTTGCTCCGTTGCCCCTCCGTGCCTCTCCTGCATACCTTTCCATACAGCAGCACTAGCCCCTTGTGCCTGACCGAGGAAGGTGAGCAGACTGGCTGCAGTTGGTGCTATCTCAGGCAGTATTAACTGTCCACAGGCTCTCCTTGCAGATTAGCTCTAGTTTTGAGGTGGAGCAGGCTGCTTTTCCAAGTTTCAGCATTCCTAATGTGCATTGGAGCTGCGTTTGCACCTGCAAACCATACAACATGTGCAACAGCCCATTCTTGTACCTGTCTGCATGTTAAAAGGCTTCCTTGCATTCTCGAGGAGATACTGCCTCTGTTTTTGTCTGAAAAACTCATTACTTTTTTATTATGCCATAATGCTGAGGGTGCATGTATGTGCAGCAGCCATCTTTGGTTGTGACCTGCTTGAGCTTGGTGAAGAAATCCGTGCCATGTTCTGTACATGTACACAATGTGAATTTCAAAGGCTCAATGCTCAGACAAATAAGGCCAGTTTTCACTGGAACAAAGAAAGGCACTTCCCATATCCATGCCAGATCTTGAGTTTCCTACCTCCAGCTGTTTCCACCATAGATGTGTTTAAAAAGAGGCCAAGACTTCTTTTATAATGAGGAAAGTGTTTGTTTTAATATTGAGTGAAAAAATAATCTTGAGAAGTTAACCCTTTCTTTGTCAAATTTTCAGTCACTGTTTGGGGCTAAACTTAGCAGTGGAGTGTTTTGGATGGTTCTGAATGAAAAGGCTTATGCTGGAAAATTCCTGACTATCTGTACAGTAGCAATTGTTGCTGTAACTCTCTTGCTGCAGAGAAAATTTGGAAGTAGAAATAGACTAAATTAGGAGGCACAGTAAATCTCGTCTATCCTTGACTTTTACAGGACTAAGCTCTTACAAATTGCTGTTTAAAGATCTGATTATACAATACAGACACATGAGCAATGCTTTGCTGCTTAGGCACTGCATTTATGCACATAAATGCTTCCAGGATCTGACTTTAATTCAGTGGGAGTTTTCCTTGCAGGATTAGGCACATCAGCTCCATGCACATCTACAGGCGAAGCATTATCTAATCAATTCAGCTAAATCTTCTGTTTGAAGTAATGCTGGAAAGTAATTCATTCTATCTGCAGTCTCATGTTTCAGGAAAGACTATTTTGCAATATGTGAAGAAGCAAATTTTACAATAAAAATGTCTCAAAAAAGACAGAAAGTATTAGTGAATTTAGATTAAAATAAAATCAGTTAGAAATGAATCCTTTTCTCCCTCTACCTTGAAGCCAAAGTAGTCTGGAAAAATTTCTTTCAAATTTGAGAAACATTTCCTCCCATATGGAGAACCTCTATCAAGATCTGGCCCCAAGAACATTTTCTGGCAAAGTTGTTATAAAAAATCCCCAAAGACAGGCTTTATTCTGAAATGCTGACAGTACTAAGTGTAGGGATGGACTTATAATTTAGGTCAGTGTGTAATATGTAACACAGGTGTTATTCTTGGTTTTGACCTAAATAGGAGAAGGGAAATTTCACTTTCCAGACACCTTCATGTATAGATTTAGATGCATAAATGTATTCACATGTAGGTAAAAGGATGTATCATTCTGCTGCTTTTCTTTTCAGTGCTGTAATGTGTCCCGCAAAACTTTCAGTTAGTGCCATGGGTCTTGACATTAAATGTGCTATTGCACAGCATTAGAAAAATCTAGATAAACCCCACATTTAAATAGGAAAAAAATAAATAATCAATGACCTATCAAAACTATTCCTCTACTTACATTCCAAACTACTCATCCTATTCTTGCACAAAGAACTGAGAGGAATCAGATATATCTGTGTTTACACCGATTTGACAGGCCAGTTCAAGGCCTGATCCACATCTCTTTAGGAAAGAGATAAGAATTTTTGGGTTGATTTCTACAGCCTTTGGCTCAGAACCCTAAAGAAAGAGCCGTGCCCAGAAATGTAAGTCAGTCTAGATGTGTACTGAAACTTCCCCCATTTCCTTCCTGCAGCTCTTGTTAGGCAGTGACTGCTTATGCAAGGCTTTTTGTAAGAGCTTAAAATTAAAAATTCTTAAACACTTGCAAATGCAGGATCTCTAATGCAAAGAAAAAGAGGAAAACCTGAAGTTCTGTTGTTCCTATTCTGCTGAACAGAAAAAAACCCAAAGCAACTGGAACGTGTTTCTCCTAGGCTACAGAAAACCAGTCTTGTGTCTTATAAGAGGCAGTCTTGAATGTTGCTTCATGATGTATATATTTGATTCTCTTATTTCATAGTTGGTTTTATTATCTCTGATAAACCTAAAGCTTAAGGATGAAGTGCCTATAAAAGCAATTCGTCGATTGAAATAATGATTAAAGAGGTGTTAAGTAGAGGCTGAAGGAGGACTGAAGGAACAGAATAATGGCACCTTTGCATAATATCAACAAATAAGAATGGAATAGGAAAGATGCAGTGTTCACCCTGCACTTGGATTTAATTTAATGCTATACTTATATAGGTCCCAAGGGTGCTAATAGTTTATTTTGGCACAAATAATAAAGTGTAGTGGCTTATAAGTTGCAAATATCATATACCTGCATTCAGAATTTCAATCTCTTTCATTTATACTTGTAAAACTGAGTACTGAAACAGACTGTGCAAGGGGACTTTGCAGAGCAGGGATTAGGTCTGTGTGAAGGTGGTGCTTTGTCCTGCATATCTGTCAAGTCTCGCTGAGGTCAGTGCAAAGACATGCTTTAGTTTGCTGCTGCAGTAGACTTAGGACGATATCTGGGACACTAGGCAATACCCCAATGCAAACAATAAACACAATGGTAACTATTAGGAAAATAAATCTTGTGAAGTTGAACTCAGTGTTGATTATACTTCAGATAGTCTCTAGTTCTATGTTTTAGTGATTAATTACTGTGATAAAGTGATTATTCCATTGTATTTCAAAGTTATATAGCTATTTTACAGTACACATACCTATACACTTTACAGTTGCAAACTTTATTTTGATTACAGATAATGAAAGAAAATAACTTAATCTAGAGCAACACTTACCAACGCATTGGTCCCCTCGTTTCTGATAGCCTGGAGGACACTGGCAGCTGAAGGACCCTCTTAAATTGACACATACTTGATCAGCTCTACAATTATGGGTTCCAGTTGCACATTCATCTATATCTTTATCGAAAAAAGCAAATATTAGTCATAAAGTTTACTTAAAATATTTAGCCTGTTGAAATGCTTTACGCATCTTCAAGCTACCTATAAGTGAAGGCAGCAAAGTTCAAATATACTCCAAAGTTGTCATCTTGATGCTTATTCCATTTGCAAGCAATGAAATGTTAACAGACTTCTAATAGCTTTTAATTCTGACACTGCATTTGTAAATATTTTCAGATATGGTTATTTTAAACTATCAAATACTTCTATTTGTCAAATGCCGTTACTATTTTTTACTTCTAACTACAGAAGTTTCTGTAAACTTCTTGCAACTTTGTCATGTTTTAATAATTTTACTTTTTTGTTTTATTTCCCATGCTGATTGGCTGTTGCATGCTGAATTACTCTGGAAAATTCCAGCAAGTGTAGTTCAGTCCTTTCTCAAGAATGAGATGAGTTAGAAATATGTTATTTTGCTGATATTAAAAAGGCTCTGATCTCTTTTGCTTGATTCCCGTACTCCATACTTTGGGCAGGGGCTTGGAACTTGGTATGTGGTGGCCTTCTCATCAGGAAGATATCTGCCTCTTGTCATTCCCCTGAAAACTCTACTAATTCAGTCAATCTGTTAAAGTCTTTAGAAACAGTTTATGTATGTTTATATTTGAACAGTACAGCTAAAAATGCAAATACTAGACTGATACTTTTCAGTGTAATTCAGGCAGCTTTTAGTTCACACTAAATGCAGGTTTATACAAGTATAAACCCAACATTTTGATTTTGCCTGTTCATTATAACTGCTGGAGGTACTTAATTATAATTAAACTGCATGTGCTGACAAACAGGTTGCTTAAAATGGAATTACAGTTTGCTTTCTCATCTGAACATCCAAAACGCTGGAAAGCTTTTTATTGTAACCTGACACAGTAAGTGAAAGAACTTTTTAATTTTGGCATTGTACACAATTTGGAGACTCTAGGCTGAATAAACAAATTCCTTAAAACTTATGATCTCTAGTTTACAAATCTCAGCTGACCTCTCTATTTGTATAGGCACTGGGGACGTTAGAACATCACCAGTGGCAGATTCTGGGTGGTGCTTTGGAAAAAATGATGGATACTTTCTCATAGCAAATGAAAACAATTTTGACCACAAGATTCAATAAAAAATAAGCCATCAACAGTTCGAATTAATTCTCAGTATTGGCCCTTTCCACAAATGTCCAAAAATTTTACATATATCTTCTCCTTATCTGACAGGAGACATAAAGTCCTTTTATGTTAGCCTGGTCTTTGCATTTCTGTGTAATATCGGTCCTAAAGCTGCTGTGTTGATGCAGGACTTGCTGACTGCATTGTTCTGTACTGACAGCTGAAAAGCACATTCTCAGGTGTAAAGACTTTCAGAGACTATAGCTGGCTGCCTCATACCAGCCTGACACATCATTAAATGTTTAAGCCAAAGCATGGTGGAGTTCAATGCAAGTCTTTGCAGGGACTTTGCTGGGCTTTGCATGTACTCCTAGTTTCTACAAAAGCTGAAAATAAAATGGCTATAATATGCATGCAGTTCAAATCCTTTTTGTCACAGAGTGTGCTGGAACAAAGCACGCTTGATCTTTAGGAACTTCATATGTGAGTAAACTTAACTAAGCCATCTTAAAAGGTAACTCAAAATGTATTAAGTCCTTGTGTTTATCCATGGCTTGATTTCCACTTATTATTGTATAGAAATTAAGCTAAGCTACTCCAGCTAAAATGAACCAAACTAGATTGACTTATGTGCTCGGGGTCTTTGATTTTTTCCCAATGGTAAGTTCAGTTTGAAAGAAAAACAGTTATTCAAACATAGTGTTTGACTGCTAGCTGCCTCCTTGTTTGGAAACCTGTGGAGGATTTGATGTTGTGGCCAGGAAGATGTGTGTTAATGAGAACAACTTTTTCTTGAGACTTTTTGAAGGAATCCTTTAGAGCTCTCCTGATCAAGTTAAGATCCTGAATTAGGTTGAGTATTAGCTGTGACTGTATGTCCTGTCTCTTTAGCATGCCATGAAAAGGCATACAGCTATGTGGCATACTGTTGGTGGACTTCAGCAGAGTTTTATCAGTGGTGTTAACTCTGCATTTTCATGGTAGTTTATTGCTATTTGGATTGTCTTTTGGGTGGCTTTTGTTGAAATGAGTCCCTAGGCAAACTATGGAAACAGATACATGGAATGAAGTATTGCTGAGAACTCCAATTCTCTTCCATCCCCCCACCCCCCGCCCCCCCTGCCCTGTGAACTTTACCAAACTGCCTAAGGTGGGGAAGTGATGGACAGGACAGCAGCCTCTAGCCTTCACTGGGGAAGGGCAGTAGGTTGCCATGCTTGGAGCAGTTCTGCTCACATCTGTGCAAAGAAATCAGTAATGTTAGAGGAAGGCTGATGGCCTAAAGATCATGTTTAATGCTTCAAGGAAAGTATCGTGGGAGAACAACAGGCAGCTAGAAAGGTTTCAGTGCTGGAATGTTCAGTTCTGAAATCTCTAGTACTGTAATAATTAGATATGCCTACTGTTGTGACTGATGCAAGGGTGAGTAAGTGAGTGGAAGACTTCAGCGCTGAAAGCAGTGCCAAATGTGAATTGAATTGGTGTGACACCAGAAGCAGCCCAGCCATTGTGGAGTACTGAAAGAAGCACTGGTGGATTTTGCCATATGATGTTGCTGCACAGATCTCTGCATCTATGCCTTTGAGTGAGGGCCAAAGAGAACTCTCCTGCTTCTTGGCACTCACTGTGACCCGAATCGTCCTCCGTTAGTGAAAGTCTTTCTTTCTAACTGTCCTGAGAGTTATTGGAGCACTGAAGAATTGGAATTCATAGGAAGTAAGCAACATCAGCATTGCAGGTCTCCTTGGGATAATCAGCTCCTTTTTTTTTTTTTTTTTCTGAGGTGGCAGTAGTTATCTATCATACATGTGTGCCCACACACACACTTCTCTCCCCATATGAAATAGCATTACACTGGTGGTGCCAATATTCATCTGGGATTCCCACTTGTGTTTGTGGTTCTTGAATGGGTAGACTGTCTAACTGCAATTGTTTAGGATCTGACTGAATGCTGATCAGAAGCTCCCAGATTGTTTTTCCAGTTATGTCCCCTCTGTATGGGAGTTGGTAACTCCCAGGTCTTTGTTCCATTACTCTAGTAACTTTTTCCAGTTTAAATCAGGCTCTTCCAATCCATTAGATTCCTTTCTTGTTCATTGCAACTTGCACAGTGCCCTCTGATTCTGTGACAGTGAGCTGGAAGATTCATCAATTCCTGCTTTTAAGTGCCATAATGTGGGGATGAGATAGTGGTTAAACAAAGCACGTTTTCCCTTAAATTCTACCATTCCATTCCATTTGATCTTCTGTGACAAAATCACTGAATTTAAGTGCAAACAGTAAATGAGGGTATTTGGGATCCATACTTTTGGTTTCTGCTTATCATAGACACCCATGACCAGACTGATGTGGTATCTGTGAAGACCTAGCAAGCTGGGGCAAGGGTGTGACAGAACATCACAGAGCTCACCAGCCTTAATCCTAAGAGCAAGATAAATTTTTCTGACCTTTCCTCTCTAGCATGAATACTTAATAATGTGTTACGTGCATGTGTATTTATAATAATTAAAAAAAATTAAAACAAGACACTCCACTGCACACACTTATATCTCTGGGGAGAGGGTGAGAGAACAAACATGTGACAGATGTTTGTCATGTTGCTTAATGCACTACTGGAAAGCACTCAAGATACCACAGTGATGAGTGCAGTATAAGAAACAGATCTAGAAAGAAAATAATGGGGTTTTACAAGCTCATTCTTGAGCATCTTTCCTCTGTATCCTCTTTTCCAAACTTGGTGTCATCATGATAAAGTTTGTTTCTGTAAGTGTTTCAGCAACTGATGCCATAGGCTGAAGCTTCTATCTTAAGCGTGTATCTTGTAAGCTATACCTGAAAATACCCTCAACTTATTCCTCATCAACTTTGTTTAAATTTCAGTTCTAGTGTTACACATACATTTGTTCATCTAGGTAGGCAATGTAAATTACCTTGGTAACCAGTAATGAAAATTATCTTCTTTTTTAACATTCCCCTTTTTTTCTAATAATTTCTAACTGATATTTTCCTAATATCGGTTAATATTTTAAAAGGTTGTGCTGTTGACTATGGATAAACAAGAGCTGTAAGTTTGTATTAAATCATTAAACAACCTGACTGGTATTTGATTATTGATGCATGCAACCTGTGAGATACTGATTAATTCTTAAACTTGTTGTATCTCTGATCCAAGATATTGCTCAGATTTTTATTCCCAGACAGTTATTCTCTGGACAGTTACAGCCTATGTAGTTGGAAAATTTCCTCTGAAACAGCCTGGGTGTCTCTAACAATCCTTTTGCAGATTGATCTTAATTGAAAATGGAGCTGGCTTACCTTCAGTGTCTTGATCACTGTAATAATTGAACTCAGATAATTATGTAGTCTTTCCATAAGTCACTCAAAAGCAGACTTCTTATGGAATTTATTTGTACTTCAAATTATAAAAATTTAACAAAATTTGTCAAATGTGTTTGGATTGAGTTCTTTAATTTCCATATGTCATGGGTGTTACGTCCAGAATACTACACTGTAAGAATGTGACAGTTTCAAAGTCAAGTACTTGAGGAATTGCAAAACACAGAATTCAGGTTCTCTGAACAGTGTGAATTTAGATCCATTAAGTATCATCATGCAGTCTTTCATTATGTAAATCTCAGTCTGTTTTTTTTCCACAGGTTTGTGCTCAGTCAAAGCTTACCATTCCCAAAATGGGTTAGGTGGTATGGACTTCTATAAATTGTCATGATTACTGTTTTATTAAAAACCTTAAATTTGATTTAAAGAGTCAGAGTCAATAGAGAAGTGGGGGGAAGAACATTGAATTAAGGACACTGGTGTCTCAATTAAATTACATGTAAGCCACACTGCTCTTTCAGAAAGGTTTATGAAGTGCTCAACTCTACTATGGTAAATATGGCCATCAGAGCCCAATGACTCATTCTAATACAACCAGGGCTATTCTAGAAAGTTCATTTTGGAAGACTTTCAGATTGCTAACTATCTGCAGGCTAAGATAATGCTCTGATTTGCAGAAGCTATTGTCTGAAGTTTGCAGGGTGCCACAGAAATGATGTGAGAACCACGGAGGGCAGCAGAGCTTGCTCCTGTATTCCTTCAAAATATAAATCGACTTGCGTTTCATAGTTCTAATTCCACAAGCCTCACTAATAGCTATACCCAGTGATTCCCTCACTTTCCAAAAATGTACCCGCACTCCCTCTTGAAGTGATTTACACAATTATGTCCTTCCATTGCTGATGTTGGCAGCCTGCTCTGTATTCAACCACCAGTTGTGTACAAAAAATTCTGACCTGCTTTTTAGTTATAGCTTTCTCTAAATCTTGTGTATCGTCCCCTGTTTTAGAGCTAGTTAGTTTTTCCACTTCTCTACAGCAGTCCATTCTGTCAGGCTCTTATCTACATCCATAAAGTTCTTTCCTAGTCTCTCTTTCCGAACTACAAACCTGGCTCCATTCCCTTCATGCTGTGACTCATTTTTCCCAAACCCCCTGACTCATGCTGCTCACTCACTTATGCAACCGCTTAATCTCTGTAATTTTCTTTGTATCATTATAAGAAGTACATAAATTCACAAGATGCATTTCACTAGTGCTTCAAACTCTTGCAGGAAAAGAAAATGCAATCGAAATCTACCCTTCATCTTATTTAACCCACTTAAACGTCTTCTCCTCTAGTGTATACCTGTTACATTGTGCTCAGAGCTGGAGGACTGTACTCTTAACTCGCTCAAGTATGTCTTGCTCCTGTGACTGGAGTGCTCAGCTTCCTGCTGCTCACTGGCTCTCAACATATTGCAATTTACTACAGAATTTTCATGCTCTCCTTGTTTGTGTATATATTCATCTGTTCAAACAAGTCACAAAATCTATTCTGGTCTGTAGAAATTTAGTAAGCAGAATATTCCATCAGATACAAAAGAAGGCTCTTAAAATGATCTTATGGGATTCAAATTCTTATTTCTGCCCACACCAATGGACCAGCTTCTGAATGGCTTATACAAATCTAAACCCAGAATGATTCCACCGATGTCACTGCTGCACTTGTCATTGACTCCAGTAAAGCTGTTCTCCATTTGTTTTGAATGTAAATGATAAATATTTAAGTTAATTGTTTAATTTTTTTGAGTTCTCAGTATGAGTGAGAGTAGAAAATGACTTGGTCTGTTTTTTCTAATAGATTCATCTGAACTGAAAACGCTGCCTCCTACATAAGCAATGGCACCAGTGAGTCTGATATCGGACATACAATGACCTGCACAGTACTGCAGGTGGTATGGACAATTTACTTCTAGATTCTGTAAAAATCCTTCACTTTCTGTCCACTTCATTAGTTTTCCTTCTGTCTGTGAGACATTCTATATTAGTATTTTTCGGAAATAACCAGCTGAAGGTAAAATATTTGAAGAAATTAGACTGCTATAGTTCTTCCATGCATATAGGCTTACTTTATTTTACTAAATTAAGTTTTCTGTCCCTTATTTATGTTTCTTATATTGTTCTTGCAACTGAAGCCAAGCTCACTGCTATGTCGTTTCCTGGATCCTCCCTGATCCTTTCTTACACATAGGAACAACATTAGCAACCTCCAAATTCCCTGGTTCCCTCTCCAGCCTTAGCAAGCTATCAACAATTTCTGTCAAAGGCTTTTCTATTTCCCTTGCTACTTCCTTCAACATTTGGGATGTTATTCATCTGGGCTGGATGCCCAGACAACTTTTAACTCATTGGTGTTGGGAGGCTGCGCTTTGCGGTGGTAAATACCAGCACAAAATCTGTTACATAACATCAGGTCAGCAGGTACCAAATGACTAAATATTTGGAGAAATTTCTCACTTCTGGAGCAGCAAGACCTGTTAATATAGAGACCCACACTCTAACAGTGCAGTCACTATCCAGTAGTGTCATGAGGTAGCGTCTATAATTCTGTATAACTCTCTAGCAGCCCATAAACTCCCCCTTTATTGCTGTTTTTTTTTCTCTTTCCCTTTTAAATTTTCCTTTGGCCCTTTCATGTTAAGTATATTGGACTGATTGCCCTGGTAACAAGTTTTCACAGTTGAGCGAAGGTAACCTGCACTAATACTTGTTTGCACAGGAAAAATATATGTAAGAGCCAAGGCCTACATTTAAGCAAATATGTGAGGCAGAATGTTTAAATAAATGAGGTTTTCATGAAAAATAGCATGACTTCTTTTGGTGTGCTGAAACATTTACCCTCTTAAATTTGAGAGCACAGCAAAGCAAGTTCCTTATAGATTTGTCTTTTAGTACTCCTGGACATCATGGCACAACAAAATAGACCTAACACAAAGCATTAACATAGAAAATGTACCAAGAAAACCCTTGAATGCAGTGCAACTTACAGATCCTCATGTGATTTCTGTATTTGGACTGCAAAAGGGTTAGCAAGTACCATGAATTTGGAGAAGTGACCTAACCATGCTGACTTCATGAATAGGATGCTTTTCGTGTACCTTCCTTCCATTAACTCAACAGAGTTAAAAAGGGATCAAGCTGTAATAATCAAGTCTGGACTGCAGTACTTTGTCACAATTATGTATTGTCTTTGGTATGTCCAAACTGAATTAACTTATCAGATAGAATAGCTAAATAAAGGAGCGAGCCATAGCTTTCAGCGCTAGAACATCACCCACATGTTTGTTTGGGAGTGGCAGGCAGCTGAAAAGGAAAAAAAATAATAAAATCAATGACTTTGAATTAATGCATTACTTCCTTTCTCCTCCACTTTGCCTCCATCTGTGGTGCTACCTTCCTTCTCTGGTGTATGTGACGCAGTCTGTAAATTACACCACAAAATGTAAACTGCTTTTACTTCTGAGGGTTGGTTTAGTGGGTTTTTTTTTGTTTTTTTGTTGTTGGGTTTTTTCTTTCAAGATGGAGATGCCATGTGCAAATGAGCATGCTTTTTCTATTCTGTACCTTAACTTAAGATCATACTTATAATGGTTACGTTCAGGACATTTCAGTGGTGACAAGGCAAGGGTGCTTAACCCGAATCAGTGCCCAAATGTGTTCTGCTCCTATGCCTTCTGCACAGTAGCTGTCCGTGCTGGAAGTGGCATGGCAAGTTGAAAAGTCCAGTGCTATATTACAACGTTTTCTCTGTTGTGCTCTGTACTTTTCCAGGCCCCCACCACTACAAGCTGTGGTTCAACACAGCTTGTGGGAATGCATTCTGATAAAACGATACACTTCATTACAGAATCACAACCACAGTGGATTAAATGAATGTGACACATAAAATACTGTTCAAGTAATACAGTAATTAAAAAGATTATTACAAATAGAAGTGGTATGGCTAATATGACAACAATCTTAATCTGATATAAGGCCATAAAAACTATTCCCAAAAGACATTTAACAATAGTACTTTCTATCCAATGTTACTTCAATGTGTATTCTTAAAA
This sequence comes from Falco naumanni, assembly GCF_017639655.2. NCBI lineage: Eukaryota > Metazoa > Chordata > Aves > Falconiformes > Falconidae > Falco > Falco naumanni. Next base: position 2,564,324 of record NC_054065.1, read on the forward strand.
CAAGAATGCAGAAATTAACATATGTCTTTGTGTTTAAAGTGTCTCAAATGGAACAGTACTTTTTCCCAATAGAAGACCACAATGTTAACTATTAGCCTTCCTGCTCAATAAAAAGAAAAATATTCCATGTTTTTGATGGATTTATAATAATTTAAAATTTGTATTTTTGGCTTTACTTCTGCTGGGATCATAAATAGGGCTATATTTGCTTTCAAGTTACATTACACTTGATTATCGGATTGTATCTGCAAGTCTGAGTGCTTCAAAATGTGAGTTGTCACAATGGTAAACTGTCTGATTTACATTGCAATAGCTTATTTTTACTTTCAGTGGAGTATTTCCTGCTGTTGCTTTCTTGTGACTTTATGCTAGAGGTCTCACAACTTGTGCTTTTTGGTTCATGCCTGCCTAAGTGAGGATCACCCACCCATGATGACCAATACACTTGGACTATACTCAAAAACAACAAGGGTGGATTAAACTATTCCATTATTGCAGATGAAAGAGTTCTCCCCGACATCTGGCATATCATCTTCAAAACTGATATGGAACATTTCCATAAATTCAGCTTAACATTGTTTTTGTGAGTGTTCCAAAGTATTTTTAACATGAAGAAATAGCATGCAAACTAATTTCCTATTTGAAAGTAAATGTCTTGTTCTTATTTCTAATTCACCCAGTTATTAAAAAGAAAAAAAAAAAGAAAAGATGTTCACTTAACTTGAAGCATACTGTTTTGTTTATTTAAGTTAATGGAAAAGCTAGTCAGTGTTTGATGTAAAGCTGCCCCCTTGCTTGAAAGAAAACCAAACAACTGGTTATGAATTATGAATACCTCCTAATAGTTTCCAGAATTATCTGAAGGATGTATTTTTTTTCTTAATTACGTACACTTAAAAGTTCCAAGTTCCCTATTCATTTCCATTTTGTTTATTTCTCTCCTTGGAAACCTCATAAGTATTTTCCTTTAGCTAGGCTTGACTGAACAAAAATATTACTGCTACAACCTGTAATATTAGGGAAATAAAGACCTGAAAGCTCATTGTGGTTTTTAATTAGGAAGTTGAAGAATTGCTCATTAAATCTTGCAAGCCTTTTCACAGCACTTACACTGGCAGCTGCTGGGTCCTTGCAAAGGAAACCAAAAACTTCCACCCAAAAAACTGTGCTTCAGAGCACACTTTAAAAAGCAACTTTTATTCTGAGACAACACAGAAAACAGTTCCAGCAAAAAACTCTTGCTTTTCTTCTATGTTGGCATGTCTTCAACTGCTTTAGTCCTAATCAGACCATTCCTCTTGTGAGGAACCACAGTGTCTCCTCATGGTGAGGGAGGCATATCCATGTGGGAGTTGCTGGCAAAGGTTCTGCAGTGGGGGATGCAGTCAGGTGAAAACCTCATCAGTCTGTGTGGCACTACCATGGTTTGCATGTCCTTCCGCCAGTAAAGGCAGCTAGTGATCAGCTGAACAAAATAATTAACACAGCAAGCAAGCTGATGCATTGAGCATAACCCATGTGATATCCAGCCCCAGCCTGAAATACAATAGCCCAATTTTTTGGGTTGGTTTTTTTTTTTTTTTTTTGGTAGTGAATGCATAGTTCATCAGTGCACAATTTGTTAACTCAAGAAACAAGGGACCTTAGGATATGAGGGACTTAAGATGTAAAGGCAGAGGACTTAAAATATTTGATATAAGGGTTAATTTTATCAATAAAATCTTATTCTCCTTCAGCTTTTGCAGGCTAAACGATCTGTTTTAGGAATTATAACTGTGGTTCCCAAGCTGAGAACACTTAAGTTCAAGTCAAGTTCAATAGCAGCTATCAGAAGGAGAAAGCTTATCTAAATGATGATATTGTTTTTAGCACTAATCATCCTATCTGTTGGCAGTACCAACATGCTGCAATCTCTACAGCTCCCTACGTAAATAAGCAGATTCCTGATATCGTTCCAACTTCAGAAATGCCTTTGAAGGCATTATTTAGTTATGAATTTTTCCTACATGGTTATGTGATACTTTTAGCGTGTTCCTGTATGTACCCACAGATGCCTTGTTTTGAAGAAATATATCTAAAGCTTATTCGCTTTCAAAGTATAATTGCCAGGCACTGGTCTGTATTTTAGCTTCTTGTGAAATAAAACCTGAAATGGTTAAAACAAATTCACTTTCATGCCTTCTACAACTTTTGAATGATAGAACAATGAAAGCAAATTATGGAAATAGTACTTAAAAAAAATATCAGTTGATTTCATCCAAAATATACTCTAGGGATGGGAGGAGATTGAAAGAGCTGGGATAGGAAAACACAATGTTCAGGTTGCACAGTTCAAGCAAAGTGGATGTGCAAAAGTTAAGATTTTTGTGGCAATATCAATTTGACTATGCTACAAACAAGAGGTGTTATATGGTACTGATCTAACAAAACTATCAGAAACAGTATCTTGTAAATTTGTCTGTCTGGGCTTATAAATTCACATTAGTTGGCTCTCTGTTTGAACATAAGAGGAAAATCCAATTTTCCATGTAATGCCTAACATGAAGAGTGCTTAAAATGAAATTTTAAAAATTCTTTGTTTGAAGAAGAATAGATACAAGAGGCAAAGCCAGGATCAAAAGAGAGGCAGAGGCACCAGGGGGGAAAAAAATACTCTATTTTTTTAAGGTAAAAGAAAAAAAAAAGGCAGTATGAATATTTATGAAGGATGAAAAATGAACATCAAAGTTAAAAGATGTATCATGATAGAGGTGACTAAGTGGGCTCTAAAGAAAAAAATGGGAAAAAAACCCCAAGGCACATACAGAAGAGCCGTACTAATGTAGCTGCTTTTCACTTATAGTGCATATTAAACACTTTATTAAACACTCAAGACTAGCAGTGTGATCTGATTAGATCACCAAGGTGTTTGCAATGCTCCCTTTTTGACCAGAGAGCTGGCAACTACCTGCCAATGTCTGTATTTTGCTGCTGTTTTCCTGATTTACAGTATAGTAGGAGCTGTTAGAAGAATGCCTAAACTGCAAGTGCTGAGAGGGTACAGTGCACGCTGTGAAGCGCAGGAGAATGTGTCCTGCTGTGATTGATACATGCCTGGGACATGGCAAGAGCAAGACAGGAGCCCAGGGGAGGTTATGGTGGGCTGTGGGCAAGGGGAAAGTGGATGAGAAGGGTAACTGAAGGAAGTTGAGGGTGTGCAGTCTACCGAAGTTTGTAAGTTGGATTGGTGTTTGGGAAGTATTTGTTGTTCTTTCAAAAACCTGACAAAAAAAAATCTTAAAACTGAAAATTATTATTATTTTTGGCCCCAAACTAAGATTTTTCTGGGGTTCGGCCACTTTTTTTTTTCTGTGTTTGGGAACAAAAAAGAAAAAAAGACACCAAAACAATACTTTGTTCTTTCAATGAGCCAGCAATAAATAAAAACTAACATTTTAAAACCCAGAAGTTTCCTTGGGAAGAGAGTGCTATTTTTTCTTCCAAAATTACTTTGCCTTAACATTGGGATTGACTCTGCTCTCAGCCTAAGGATCTGACTTCCCAGCTGTCTGTAAGCAATCTAAGTAGCAACTGAGACAGCTTTTCTCTTTTTTTTCTTTTTTTTTCTTTTTTTTTCTTTTTTTTTTTTTTCCATCTGGTCTTTGGCTTGGAAGTTACATGGGTTTGCCTCAGAATAGATGCTCTGCTACCATAATCCTGGCACCTTCTATTGAAAATAAGATTTCGGCAGTGTTTCCTAGAGTTAGTAGGCTATTCTTGAAATCTGCTTGCAGGACTGTTGGTCCGGTGAAATGCAGCAACCTGCTTTGGTTTGCCTGAGCACTTGATTTTATTTTATTTTTTTATACCTTGTGATATTCACAGACTTCTGGCGAAGCTTAAAAGGTTAGTTTGAGAAGGGAGTGGCTATCATTTGTTTAGAAAATAAATAGAAAAAAGTAGGCCAAATACCAGTAAAGTTCCAGTTTTAAAATATTAACCTAACACACAACATTGCTGACCTGAAAAGGTCACATGAAGTAGGAGAAAGGATGTATTTAGACTGATTGCCAGGCAGGACATGGAATCTCTCACTGACTTGGCAATAGATGCTTCAGCTCTATTTGCTATTAGTGCTGTTTCTAATACTCCTTGTTAGCTAAGTTCTTAAGTTTGACAAGATCCATGCTTTATTTTCCCGTATTTACATGTATTAAGCAAGTGTGTAAATCCATGCAGAGAGTATCCAGGGCCTACACCACCCCCTTTTTTCTGCTTCATCTTTGGTTAGTAGACAAGATGCTCAGAAACCTGGGAAAAATAGAAGTTTTGAGGGCTTTTCCTTTGGGGTATGCTATCAGATAACAAGGTTATTTGTAACATGTTTAAACTTGCTAAACACGGTGGAATAGGGCCCTTTGCTTCCAAATTTGTCAGCAAGTGTGAAGAAAGAAATGACTACTTAAACTATGATAGAGCTGTTAAAATTTCTTCGGAAGAAATCATGAGACTTAATGAAAATGTAAGCAATCTTTTCTAGGGTACTTGGCTAGCATAAAGTAGAAAACCTAACAAGCAGATAAAAAATTGCTGCCACATCATCTAAGCACATCATTATCACTGCTGGATGAGATGAAAGGTATTTACAAATGAGAGTCTGCCAGAACAGTCAGCTCAAGCTTGATCCAGCTCCAGCTGTAATCAATAGGAGCCTTCAACTAAACTAGAGCTTAAAGAACAAACTAACTTCTTTTTGAAATGTATTATGCTTCGAATTTTGCAAAGTTAAAGCTGGAGCTCATCACAAGTGAGGCACAGAGGGATTCAGTGCCTAACAAAGCCCCTCATTTTACTCCATGCATTGTTTGATGGTCTTCAAAATTATACTTTCCACTCTGTCAACTCAAGCCCCTATTTTTCTTTCTCCCCCTTAAATCTCCCACTTTTACTTTCCTCCTGTTTTTCTTCCCCTGTTCCTCTGGATTGTGCCCTTCTGATTTTTCAAGGTAGAGACTGTGCCTTTGTTTGTGAAGAGCAAAGCAAGTTTATGGCACCCTATTAATTATATTTATGAATCATATCTAACTGAATTTTTCCCATAGCCCAAAGGTGGCTGTTTGCCCAAAGGCACTGCTCCTTTGGTGCCTGTGTTTTCTATTTATAAGGTGTATTTTAGTTTACATCAGAAGATGAGGGAGACTTCTGCTTGATATCGCTTCTGCCAAACGAAACCCACAGAGAAGCTGTGGCCAAAGGAACTCTGTACAAAAGTTGTCTGGGCTCTGTAATTTTGTTCACGTGGGTACATGGTAGTATACATTAGTTGCCAATAAAAACAATCTAAAATAGATACAGCCCTGTGCAAGTCTCAAGATGATCTTAAAATGTACAGAACACAGGTAAATGAGCACTGGGAGAGAAACACACTTTGTCAAAACGCAGTTTGGTGAGAAAATCAGCTTTCACAAGATGGTCATGAAAGGCCAAGAAGCTCCTCCAACAGTCCCTTCTACTCATGCAAGTTGATGAAATTCCTGAAAGAATAGTTTACAACCAAATTAAAGAAAATTGTTGTTTTTGAAACTATTTGTGGTTGTGACAAAGTGGGGCGCTCCCCAGAACATGTCGATGTTAAGTAGGCGGTACAGCCAAGGACTTAAAGAAGTTAACCATTTCAATCCTCAAAGGCATACTCTAGTATTAGCTACGGCTCAACATCAGGGTCTTTCGGCGCTGCGTCACTGGCAGGCGTTGAAAAGCACCAGCAGCATGGAGCCTAGTATGGGTATAGAAGGAGATCTACTGTGGGACAACTGCTAATACAGATGCCCATCCAAACCAGGCTTTTTGCCTCCAGAGACCTGCAGGAATAACTAGAAATCTGCTTCGCAGCTGACTGTAGTCTTCCCCCTTTGCAGGGAAGGAACAGGCCCTGGTGGATTCACTGGACAAGAGGTGTTTCTCTTGCTCCTGGCCCCAGGAAGAAAGATGAGTGGGAAGCTTTAGGCTTCCTTCCTGAAAAGGCAGCATTGAGGCCCTTCCTTCTCTTTGTCTTTTTTTCAGAAGGTATTTTGCTTGGCTTTCAGTCTCTTCCATTCCCTCTTTAAAAGGCATGAGGTGCCAGATTTTGATTTTTCTTGCAAATTGAGTGTATGAGCTAATTGCCAAGGATATGTAGCCTGTCTGTATCTCAGCATTTCTGAGGGATGCCCAGAACATTATCAGCACATTACTCAGCATAACTGTTTCATTGCCCAATTGTCTCTAGCTTTAAGAAGACAGTCATAAATGCTTGATTAAAATCAAATCTAGCCTTTCCATGACCATTGCAGAGGTTAAATAATGAACACAAGCCTACAGGGGAATATAAGGGCCTCGTATGCTGTTGAATACAGGCCAGTATTGGTTGGTCAAAATAAGTTTTGCTCATAAATTCTCACAGGATGGGAGAAGAGATTTCTCAATTTAGACTTCCATCAAAGCTATTGGAAAAAGTTGTCAGTCACAACCAAGGTTTTCATAGAGGTCTTGCTGCCTCAAATGCCTTCCAGATGGTTTTAATTCCAGTATGATTGATTGTCCATTTGGCTTTGCAGCTGTGCACTTCAGGGGGAAAGTCCATACCATGCTCATTCATCTGCTGGATGGCAAAAAAAAATATGTCTAGTGGCTCTTCATGGAAGAGCTTTCTTCCAATAACTACTGAAGCAAGAGATGAACTGAATGATGAAAAGATGAATCTACAGGAGACTAATTATATCAAAGTAATTAATGCCAAGAGCAAAGAATAGAATTCAAAGGTAAAGCAAGGAGATATGTGCCTAGGTATTAGTAACACGGTTGATTTATAGTAGTAGTAGGAAAAGTAAACACCTACAAGCACCTTAATTCCTTACCAATAGGATAAGGGGGAGAACTGCTTAAAGTTCTAAAGCTAAAGTGTTTTAAAGTAAGTTTTCTGATAAATTTACCAGTCCTATTACTATTTATGCTACTATGATTTTTGTTAGCTTGAGTAACCTAAACCATTGTTTGCAATATTAAGCCTTCTCCCAGGCAAATCAACTCCATTGTGTAAGCTTAAGAGGTCTAACATAGTACTTTTATTTCTCTGTGCTGTTAGCTTACAGAAGCCCTCACCATGGATAAGGATTTACTGTTCTGCTGATATGCAAACTCTGAATAGAAAGACTGGGCCACTTTCAAATAACCTGCAGTCTCAGAGAGGAGAGCGTGGAGGACTTCAAAGAACAGGAAGAACCAGTCTGATAGGCAATGATATTTATGGCCTGTAAAAATTTTTAAAAGTTTTTTGTAAAATCCAAGGTTTCCAGAGAGGGCCTACTGAAGGGGTGTTGGTAGTGGGGAAGTTTTTTAACAGACTGTAAATATGTAGGCTTAAGTGGCTTGAAAAATTTCGTATATAGCACCTAACCAACTCCACTGATTTAGAGGTTGGTTTTAATTAATCTGATACTACCACTCAGTATGCAAAACACTGGTGGAAGACTGATGACAAGATTGGTTCCTAGCAGTTGGTGGAACATCCTCTGTAGCTAGATCTGTATCTAAACTTATTTAGTACCTAACAGACTTATCAGTAAGCTTTGGAGATTTCATGGACAGGCAAAAAGATCAATATGAAAGAAAAGAAATACAACGTCTCAGTAACAAGATAGGGTCTTCTAAACTGATTTCAAAGTTTCAAACACCTCAGCAAAATGAAAAGTCAGTCGTGAAAGTTCTTGTATCCTATTATTTTCAAAAGGACTGGGAAGTGTTCAGTGTGTTTTAGGATCAAGTCCAAATGATTTTTAAGGAGTTAGGTCTCATTTTCAATTAAAGGAAAATAAAAAGGAAGCAAAGCATAATAGATAAGTAATGACTGAATACATATTAAAACCAGAAATCTTTTAAAAGCAAAGAACAATGATGTCTTATCTACAGAATATTCAGTAAATAGGTTAGTTGTGCATATTGACCTAAAACTCTTGGGCTTGATTTATTATTACTTTTATTTGTGCAGTAATTTTTATTTACCCCATAAGGCTTCATACTTACTACATGTAAGCATGCTCACCCAAAATGTCCAGTACTAGAGAGCAAAGCCTCTCAAGCCAGAAAATGAATGAGAAGTTCATGGAAAGAACCCTCTGTGAACATAGTTACATGTCATTCTGTCCCAAACCAGTCATGTTGCTGCATCATTATGCTCCTCACAATGAAGAAAATGTGTCTGATTTTCAGATCACAATAATTTTACAATACAATTTCTAGAAGGGATAAGATTTTACAGAGAGGATACTGAGGAGATGATTACTTTAGTCAAGCCAGGCATCACTTCCTACAGAAGTGGCATGAAGTATCTAGTTAGTAAAAGTGACAATATTTTTTCATCTGGCACTGTAAGCTGTTCACAATCCCATTTAGTCACCATAAATCATAAACTGTAAAGTATCTTGTTTCCTAAAGAAGCAGCTTTATTTCATTAACATTTTGAAACTCACATTGCGATGCTGCTAATTGTATAGTAAATTATCCAGGATCACAGTGTGAATTGCTGTTTTCAGTCAGTTTTTGGCACTTGTTGCCAATTTAAGTAAAGAAAAGAGGAAGAGAGAATAAAGAATTAAATAAACACAAAAATGACATGAAAAGTATCTAAAAGGGACAGCACTGCTAGATGTGAGACAAGCTGGGATACTCCGGAGAATTATCTGAAAACTATGTCCCAGCAATGCAACTGCAAGCTGAGTAAACAGCACTGTTCCTTCAGATCAAGGCTACTCCCTCCTATACTTTCAAGCATTTCCTACCCACCCGTGAATGGGATCAGTCTGCACTTGGTATTGCAAGCTTGCTCTGGCAAGTTTTTTAGTGAGGGTTTTTAAAATAAAAGATCCTAGCAACAAGGTGAAGGACTAATTCAGGACAGCATTAAGTAATTGTGTAAATTTAGGCATGTGCAAAGATGTCAATGAAATTGCTGGGATCCAAGGATGTGCTTTAAATACTGGAACACAACTAAATGGGTCTTAATATTGACACCTCAAAGTAAAATCAGTCTCGATATACTTTCAGTACTTGAAAAAGTTTTGTGGGGACTAGCTATGAATATATCTTTGCATTTACTCAGAGCTTTGCATGTTTAGAAGCATAGAAACTGATCAATGAAGCTTTACATTTTGTTTCCTGGTTTGTGGATACATACTGATAGGGGTTTTTTTTTGTTTTGGTGGTATGTTTTTTGTGTGTGTGGGGTTTTTTTTTTTGTTTTTTTTTTTTAATAAACTGAAAAACCTGCAGAGATCCACTTGTAGCAAGAGTTGGGTCATGGGAGGCTGGGAATGACATTCAGCTCACTAGCTAGTCTGCTGCCCATGCAGATGTTTTCATTCAAGCCCAGGGCTGCCCCAGAATTGTGTTACTTTCCCTCACAGAAAGCACTTCCTCACCTTCACCTTTTGTAAGAAAACAAACCAGTCATTGCCATGTTTTATAAAAATTTCAGTTCTGAAAAGTACAGTAAGACACAGCCTTAGTAAGAGGTAAACCCCAAATAAGTGTATTTTTTAATATTGAAGAAAATAGAGTAAAGGAGGAATGCAAGCCAAATGTTTAAAAGCACAAATATGGAAAGTTTTCTCAAGTGAGCTTTTTCAATGCTTCTGGTGTGTTTCAGAAAGAAACTTTCATTGGTGACTGGCACCTGCTCCATGCTACAGCCAAAAGAAATAATAAATAATTCTAAATGGCTGGATAAGTAAAATTGAGGGACCAATGCAAATCACCTAGAAGTATAATGAAAAATTAAGGGAGGGGGGAAGAGAAGCCTGCATCTTTAGCACATCTCTTTTGTCTGTCTCTATCAAATCTGGGGTGAATTGAAAGAAGGTATTCTGACTGGATCTAAGGAAAACCTTTCTCACCACTAGGGCAGGGAAGAAGTGGAACAGGTTGCCCGGAAAGATTGTGCACTCCCTATCCACAATGGTTTTCAAGACCTGATGGGATAAACCTCCCTGCTCTGAGCATGCGATCTCAGACCTGACCCCGCTTTGAGCGGGATGCTGGACTAGAGACTTCCTGAGGTCCCTTCTCACTTGAATTATTCTATGATGCTGTAAATGTACTCTAAGCTATTAACCAGAATGGAGAACTGTACCTTTCTTTCCTCTGATTTACAGACATCTTCAGGCAGTAGTTGACTCAAGTGAGTTTTCTGATTAAAACATTTATGGAGACTGAGTCACAAAATGTTGTTTGTTTTTTTTTTTTTTTTTTTAATGCAACCGAAGCACCAAACTAAATAAATTCAGGACAGCTGTGAACTGTGAGGGAAAAAACCCCAAAACTGTAAGGAAGCCATTTGGTCATCACTGGTCTAAATTGTGAAATTAGTGCTAAGAATAGTTAACAATGGGACATAAGTGTTTAATTTTTCAAATTAAGGACAAATGATAGGAATGGAAAAACCTGCATATTATCATTCCAGTTTTTAAGGGCTGTTGTCTACCCAGCCCATCCCAATTGCATCCCAATGGGACAGTAATGCTGTCTTGACTCTGAATTTGTGTGACAGAGACAGTTCTGTAACTCTGTGCCATAAAGCTGGAGTGCGTGTTAGTTGGTGCATTGCGTGAGCTTCTACGGTGTTCTGTGAAGACGGTCTTGAGTTGATCCAGGCAGATCCCATGGCTGTCCTACTTGGAATGTTACAGCCAAATTAAAAAAACATTTTTGTGTCGCCTTTTTGCTGTTTTTCATATTTTTAGACACTTAGGATCGTTCTTTCTGGCTGAACCCCCTGAGTGGCCATTCAGCCTGTGAAAATCCCAATTGGTCCCTTTGGTGTCTTTAATATTTTGCTTTCAGCCTACTGATCATAGCTGTTGTCGGAGTGTGACTCCACCCTGAGGACAAGGCACTGTGAAATGGCTCCTTAGCCCCTGTTTGGTCACAGATGAGGCATGTGTATGGAGCCCCCGGGGCTCCCACATCATCTACGAGCCAGAATTTGCTGAGGCCAGTTTTTGGCTAGGTTGGACGTGACGGATACTAAAACAAAGAACCAAATGCAAAGAACGATACAAGCTGCTGCTGCTGCTTTTGTCCCAAGCACAACACTAAACACAGCAACAGTGTTGTGTAAAGTTGAGTGCTGTTTAAAGTATGCAAGTGCATGTGCTGCTAAGCTTGTTCAAGGCAGGACAGGTTTCCTTCTACATGCAAATGTCCAGAAGAATGGAGTCTAAGTAAGGCCTCTGAAAGCTATGGCAGTACAAAATGATGTCACTGAATTTCAGCATTGCATGATTTCCCCCACAATAACAAACCATGAATTCCTATGATGAAAATGTTCTGGTATTAATACCTGATTTATTTTTGATATAGAAATATTTTAAATTGCATTTGACAGCTAACAGTCAGATCAGATTATTTATAAAACACTTTTTCTTAATTACAGAAAACTTTGTCTGAATTTCCCAAAGGTTTTCAACAAAACTGTACGGGTTTGCGTGCTCTAAAAACAGTCTGAACCTTCTGCAGCTTGAAGGGCAGGGAATGGTTCTATTACCATACTGAACATCTGATGTCCACCAGACCAATTAATCAAAGCTTTGGGGAAAAGGCTTTATGCTCAATCCACAGGTAGCTGTCACCAGATGGAGAAAGATGGAAAATTTAACAGGCTGTTCTTTCTCAAACTGGGAAGCATGAGACACCTCAGAAGGGTACAGGTATTGCCAATCAACCTTCCAACAATTAACCTCATCCTGACATTCTTTCATTATTAATAACTGCCTTAAACATTAGGTTTGTTATCTCTTTCAAAAATTGTTCTTTTTAAACTTCTGGTCACAGTGTATAAAACATTCAAACCTTTGTTTAATTAAGTTCTAAAATTGTTAGCCTCACTCAAATGCTATAGCAGTGAGTTCAGAAAGCATTTCCTTTTCTGGGGTCCTCCGACTATACCACCTTTCAGCATCACAGGTTAAGTTTTGAATTGTTGTGTTTCAAAGTGGGAAACAGCAATTGCAAATCTGCTTTCTCCAGTCCCTTAATTCTTTCTAATAGTTTTGCCACACTTATCTCTTTTCTTGACTGTTAAAAATCTCTCTTCATCCTCTAACTTGCTTTCCTTTGCCGTGATCTGCTCCTGTTTTGCAATATTCCCCCTGAAATGGGCTGAGCAGTATTGTGAACAGCCACACTTCTTACGAGCTGTTTGATAGGTAAGAAAATCAAGCAAGTGAACTGTTTCTGCATCATGAACAGCCACTTGCGTAGCTCGGGCTTCTCTGCTAGCTGGGGAATCCCCCAGGAAGCTTTCATGAGGGTGGAGAAAGCAGAGACAAGATCAAGACTAGTGCGCTAAAGCTGTGCTTAGGGGAAGAGGCTGAGGGTGTTCGAGGGTGTTGCTGGGTGGATCTCCTTGGCTAGTTTCTGGTTTTGGCTTTATTACATGGCTGTGCTTTCAATTTATTTCAAAGGTGCCTAGAGCCTTATAAATCTGCATACATAGTAAGGGAGAGACTCTCTTAATGGTGAATACTGAAATTTGAGTGTAATCTTAATGGAGAGAACGTTTTGATTTAAGTACATAAGGAAGCAACCTTTTCATAAAAATATTTTCTAGAAATGGGGAATTTTTGCTTTTATAGGCATACAGAGCCACAGTTCCTGATAGAGGAATACTTTACCTTGGAATAAAAAAAAAAACAACAAACCAAAACAAAAAAAACCAACGAAACCCCAGCCCTCTCCCCAAAATCATAATTTTCCACATGCTCAATAATAGATTAAAATGTATGAGTATATTTTCTGGATTGTTTAAATAATGGTCAAACAATGTTTGCAATGGGAAAAAAACAGATGGCTTTGTCCTGCACCCAACTTTTGCAGTGCACAAGCCATATCAGGAGGATGGTAATAACTCTTCCAATTCATGCTCATTTGAGCTGTAATGCTCTCCTGCTTCTGCAAACACCAGCAGCCCAAGAGGTGTTCAACCAGTACAGTGTTGTTGACTTGTGCCTATTTTTTATCTGTTGGTACGGTGATTTCTGCACTAGGTAAAAAATACTGGGTGTAGAAGTGTTGACAATATCTTAGGGTCTTGCAACCATTCCAAACTTCTTTTCTACTCAAGTAACATACAAAGAGTGAGCTGGAAAAAAATATCTGGCATGATCCAAGCCAGATAAGATTGAGGAAGACCTAGATGCAGAGTAAATGCAAGCAGGATGACTTCAGATAAGAATGTGTTTTTTGCTTACCCCTGGGAAATGGGAATGACTTTTGTATTCTGTACACTCTCCTGACTTAGTCTCCAACTTCTGGGAGGAATGAAGTAAGCTATCCTCCACAGCCTACAAAGGCAGATCAGTGGGTGCTCCCAAGCATTGCTTATTTCTGATGTGACTCTGCACTAACTGCAACACTGCCTGTTGGAGTATTACTGATTTTAACTAGCCCTAATTGTGACAGGCAATACATTGTTTTATCTGGTTCACCTTTATAATCTAAAAGTAACGTGGAGAACTTCTTTCTCAGGAACAAGTCCCTTGAGAACAAATTAATCTACTAAGAAAGTGTTTTAAATACTACAAGATATAAAAGTTACAGGTAAGACCTGGTAACACAGGTGCAAAACAAAATGGTTTCAAAATCGATGTAGAACTCAGCAATTTTTTTTGTCACTTGAAAAAGATATCTATTTCCTGAAATGATGCTATCTTTATCAACTTAGATGAACCTTCTCCAAATATTAAACTATATTTGTTGCTTCTAAGTGCGTATTTAATTCCATCTCTCTACTAGTGCAGCCTAGATACCCAAAATTCTCCATGGAGTAAAGTCTCTACAAGAAAAAGATTGCTTTTTCTATCTTTCTGATCAAGATGGTTTTATAAGCTAAGTCAAGTCAGCTAAAATCATGCTTAAATTTCTGCTCCCTTTGCTATGTTTTATTCCTTTCCTCTGTGCAAGTCTGTTATTAAATGTTAGCCTATGGGCAACCTTGTTAAAACCATACAGAAAATTGTTACCTGTCAAAAGTCCTTGCATTTTCCAATTCTAACTACTTCTGTTAGAACATGCAACTGTTACAGTATTGATAAGGATTTATTTTTAAATTGTTAATGCTAAGAGATATGCGGTAATTGATTGTCCATATTACTGTTTTTCTGGCATCATGGTATTTTTTCATCCCATAAAATGTCTTACTTCCCCTCTCCCCCCAGGTTTCTTTAACCCTTGTGAATGTTAATTACTGAAAAACCTAAACCTTCGTATAAACACCAGTTTCACACAGCAATCTGACTTATCGAAGTTTTTCTTCTGATGGAAGTTACAGCTAATAGTGAAATTCAGATGTCAATAGTATCAAAGTAGATGAGATTATTATCTCCTTGGAGGCCAGCAGAAGGCCAGTTCCCCTTTATGAAGACCATCTTTTTGAAAGTAAAAACTCATCGGCAGATGGTGACCAATTACTCTGAAAACTTAGGCTGAAGATTTTACTGGTGTTGATGGACAAAACACATTCCTGAAGTCATTCAGCCTTGAAACTGTAAAAATGACCATACTCTCCGCTGCTTTCACTATCTATTGAGGTTTGATTGCACACATTATGACCAGTTATGTGTTAACAGAAATCCTACCCGTGCAGGCACATGCATATAAAAATCCTTAAACAAGTTCTGTTTGTACTCAGGAAACTACATAGAACATTTGTTCAGGCATGGACTAGGCACGCTCAAGTGCAATGTCAGATTTACTTATATCTTATCATACCGGGTCATGCATTAGACTAGAAGTTTACTTCAGATTAAATTCAGCTTATAAAAGAAAGCTCAGCCATGTCTTCTCCTTTTCAGAACTGATTTAAATAGATTTAAATGATGTCTAGATATGTCCACTCGAAAGGCATGGATTTTTTTAATCAGGAGCTAATAAAGACAGATTCACAGCTTCCCAAAGTAAACATCTCTTCCCAGGAGATAAGCCTTCATACACTGAATCCTTTATCATATTTAAGAACTTATTTCTGTGGTTAGCCATCTAGGATCATCACCACTATCCCTGACCAAACAAGTACTGTTTTTCCCAGCACCTGAAAACTAGTGTTTTGACAGCAAGAAATTAAAATAAGCAAGCTGCATAAAAAAACCCAAAACAACCAAAGCAAAACAACAAACCAACCCAAAACAAACAAAAAATCCCCCAAACCAACTCATAACAAAAAACTCCCAACAAACAACCCCCATCAAAAAACAAAACAACAAACCACCCCACGCCTTCTAACTGCAAAATAGTTATGGGGCATTTTTCAGTTACAGGAAGTTACTTATTTAAGGTATTTGGTAACAGCAACAGATAAGGGCCTACTGAATAACTAGTTCTAAAAATGCTTAATTAAGAGATTGGGATATATTATGCCAAAAAGGGTCTAATAGGTCTAATTCACTTCTGGACGTGAAGAACTTTTTCTTAGCATTGTAGCTTACCAAAGTGCGTAACACATGTTGTTCTCTTAGTAACTTTTTTCAGCTTCAAAGCTACAGGTTTTACTGTATAATTATACATAGAGATTAAACATTTCTCCACTATACTTACACCAGAACCTACTTTTAACATGATTTCAGATCAACAAATAACATGTGAATGAGCATAGAAGGTATTTTATAATAACTACATGTATGCTAAACTATAGCTCTGTAAATTGCTAATCCCTCTTGTATTTTTAGTAAAGTTAAAATGGAAATGAAAGAAGGTACAAGCAGGATTCTTCTGCATTTAATACGTTCTTTCATCTGAGGTTTTCTTGTATATCGAATTATGGCAAATAGCTTTTTCTCGAAAACTACTGCTTTCTGGATGCTATGAAAACAAAATTTATGAAATTAAAGTCGAAAACAAATACAGTATTTTTAAAATGTCACAGTGTTTATCCATTAACTTTCTATGGCTGATTACATAGTTCATATATTCTTGTCACATACAGAGAGAAGAGGTCTTACTAGACAAGTTCAGATCTTTCCGTCTTGGGGATAGAAGCAATTGAACTTTATGACAGGTATGCGGCAAACTTTCCTTTGATAAGATGAAAGGATGTTTAAATTTTGTATGAATTACTAAAGAACATGCATAAATGATGACAGTCCAGAAAAAATAGCTCAAAAAGCATCACAGAGGACAAAACAGAATAAATATTCTTTAAGTACAACGAAAGGAGACGGCCAATCTCAACTTCCAAGAAATCCATGAACAGTAAGTTCTTACTCTGTTAACACATACACAGGACAAAAGGGTTGCTATGACAAAATGCTGTAACAGAACAGTTGATGATACCACAGAATACGCAGAATGTTTAAGGTGCAACCTGGTAAGGTGAACTCAAAAATTACTTTCTTATTGTGGTTTGCACCAAACCAAAAATACCCCATTAGTATGGGGTTCTATAACACTGTTTGTGTTATAGACTCATTGGCCTTGACAATAGGAAAATGGAAAAATAGCAAGCCCAAACAACATAATCAATTCAAGTAACAGTAGAGACTGGTTCGCTTGGCTATAGCGCAGCAGATACTCTTCCTTAGTAAAGGATATGCAAAGGAACATAGGCATCACTAAGTGGTACAGTGAAGAATCAAATAGACCACTTCTGTATTTGCAGGAAGCTTTGATTTTCCCATAGGACTATTTTGGCACACACAGAAAGGCAAAAAGAAACACCAGTTATCATCTTCCTTTGCCAGCATGAAAAAGAAATGAAGAAAATAACTTGTAAATAGAACAAAATAAGGAAAATAACAGTTTTGAACTTCAGCTCTTGAACTAGTTTTCCAGCTTGCTACATTAGCATCCCAAAATTGGAGATGCTCAAGAAGTATCTTGGACCCTTAAAAAACTGTCTGTAATGCTGAGATCCTTCAGAAATGTTCTAGGGTTAGAAAAGGTGATTTGGTAACCCAAAACTCAAAAATGAAAATAAACTTCAGATCATTCCATAACATACGAAGTAATCTGAAGCAGGAATCAGGTCTGAAAACAGATAAAATAGTGTAAGTTGAGAGAAAATTACCCTGAGCAAACACCTGGAGAAAGTAGGCACACACCACCTTTCTCAGCAGGCTACAGAACTACAATGTAGTAGTCCAGGATGAAATAGCTGGAGACATGCTCAAAGCAAACACGTTGAGAACATTGCTAGATTCTTTCATGGAAGTATCTATCATGGGATACCAGTATCATGGGAGAAAGAATCTATCCACAAAGTGGCAACAGTGTCACTGTAAAATTATCCAAGAAGGGTGCTAGAAATAGCTGCCAGGGTGCTCTCACCCTGTATCACTGCAATGCTGTAGACCGCAATTTATTGACAGCAGATATTGAAACAGGGAACAAAAGCTGGCCCGGGCTCCCACAAATCATGTTTTATGCTCCCTGATGCTACTGAATCAAACAGAGAACAGCTGTCATTCCTTGTAGGTTTTTCTGGCTTTTAGGATGCTTGTGTCTGAGTGTTTGCAACAGAAACAGATTCCATGAAGAGAGAAATAAATACTCTGTGCCTTTTAATGGGGTGCCAAGCATACTGGGATGCCCAGTCAGGATCGGACATAAGCACATTCTCAGGTTCTTCCCCTTTGCTATCTGGTGTTCCTGATTGCATTATGAAAGAGACCTCCAGCTTAGAGAGTGAAATCTGAAGGAGGACAGATGGCTGGAGGTTTGGACCTTTTTCAGGCCATGTGCCTTCTGAATACATTTGCTATGTTTTGTCTGTCAAAACATTAGCATCCTCAAAGCTACTAAGCAAACAGGCTTTACAAACAACAAATCAAACCCAAAAGTATGACAGTCAATGTGACTACTGTACAATCCCGTTTTTCTTGAGTAAGAAGCCATGAGAACTGCTAATGAGTTTACTTAAACTTGAAGTCTAGTGCTTGCCTGCATAATCACAATTCAGGAAACTAAGGTAAATACAACTTTCAGAAGCTTGCCTGAACTAGGACACTTGGTATGATTAGCATATGGTAAGAATCTTTAGCTACAACGTACTGAGCATATTCCTGCCGGGGTCAGAATAATGGAAAAGCAGTAAGTAACTGAAGGAAGTAAAGAGTCTGCTAGTATTTATGCCTGTGATGGATGTTCACAGTAAAATGGTCAGACAGAAAAGGGGAGTATCTATCCAAGGTCTTGACATGACACTCACAGCTGTGCAAATAGCACAGATGGGAGATGATTCAGACTGGCCAAATTTTCAAAATGCCCAAAGCTAGGCCCTCGGGCCCTCAAAAGAAGATGTTTTTTGTGGCCTCCCCTCTGGTCCCTCAAGGCTACTAAAGAGATGCTCCAGAAAGGGCTCTTTGCAGCAAAATGCAGCCGTTTCATAAATTAACAGCTTGAACAATTAGTTCAGGATGAGCTGATGAAAGATGATCTCTGTGATGTACCCAAATGTGCAAGAAATTAATTGTTGTCTATGAGCACTCAGCACAAAGAGCTGTGAAAATGTCAGCTTGTATCCTTCTGTGGATTCTCTTAGACCTGGAGAATTCCTCCTGCTTTTTTAAGTAATTAATATTCAAATAGCATGTGTAACCAGGTCAGGTTCTTAAGGTGGCTACTGCTGGCAACAAGTATTCTCTGCTTGCTGAAGTACTGCAGCAAACATATGTACAACATATGAACTGTGCCTGAGTAAGCACTGTGATAAACTAATGGCATCCTAAAACAGATAATTAGATCGTTATTTTTCCTAACACTGCCTCTCTACTCATCCTATCCTCAAATTAAACAGATCTTGTTCCAACAACTCTGGAACTTAACTTGTCACAACTCAGGCTCTTTTAAAAGTATCCCTGAAAGCATTTTTTAAAGTACTCGCTAAATACAAAAAGAAAACTTGGGATGGTGCAGTATTTTACAAAAATATTAAAAAAAAATTCCTAGCACCAGCCTAAGAAACTGTTACAGGTGTATTTTAGGTTATATTAACAGATAGTGTGGACTTACAGGAGCAGATCACAGGTTGGTGCACAGGCTCCAATGTCCCAGTACACACATTTCTGAGGGTCTCTGGGCAACCTCCAGTCTGGTCCTGGAGCTTGAATGCTCGTTAGCAGTTGCGGTGTACTAGCAGCACTCCTGCAGTGCATTTCAGGTTTAATTTCATCTGAATGGGATCTGTTTGTATGTTCCAAGACCACTCAGTGAGGCAAACCAAAGTGCATTAAGCGGCACTCATTAGGAGGTGCATTTCAGAAGGGCAGTCTGCACCCTAGCCAAAATGTCAGTGAAGAGCTCTCTGCTGGAGGCACGCCCGGGCTCTCCAGCCTGCACCAGTTCTGCAAAGGGCCAGGCTGAGTGTACCTGCACTTACCCAGTGTTTACATCCTTTACATGCTAGTTGCACATCCCCAACATATACACAAAGTGATTTCTGTATGGCAAAAAACGCATCATGAACTGCTCTCCCTGGTCCCTCTGTCCTTGGGGTGGGGGGAGAAAAAAAAGAAGAATCTAGAGGTGCAAAAGTTAGGCTTATTTCACTTATTTACACTATGTTAACTTCTTGAGGTAAAAGCCTAGACTGAGTACAGTAAGTTACTTTGAAGAGTACTGTGAAACTTAACACACCCTGTCCCCCAACCCCTACCGATGAAGAGATTCCCAGCATGATTTTGCAGGGGACAAATAACCACAGCACAGAAAACAAGTTAATTCCTTTCCGTCCTGCACAGAAAAGCAAAAAAGCAACCAACATCCACCAAGTCTAGGCAGCACTGTCTGGAAAAATGTGCGTCTCTCTCCCACTCCTCCCTTTAAGAAAGCATAGATAGATACCTTTTATTGCAATCCATCTTCCCACCTGTATTTTTGGGTCACAGTAGCACAAAGGATTATAGAGACTGGAGAAATACTAATATTAGTATTTCTATAATGAATATAATAAATAAAGAAGCTAATCCAGCTGAAGAGCAAAAAAGTTTGCTTACTTTATTGCTTCTATTACCAGCATCATATGAAGGCAAGAAAAAAAGGAAGTGTTTTTCCCTTTCTCAAGTTTATTTGGTACCTTTGCTCAGTCTTTTCTTTTTTCATTCAAGTGTCATTAGCATTCTAGGAAAAGCTAGTAATTTCTTGCAGACTAGATTTGACAAAATTGAATTAATTGAGTGATTTTCTTTTGATTTCAATAGGAGCCGACTCAAGTCACAGTACAAATACAATTCAGTCTTATATGCAGGCAACAGAGTGCAGCTATTTATTTTTTTTAATCAGGCAAAAAGTATCTGTGAATAATAGCTAAGTCAGTAATTTGCTTAAAAATATTTCTTACTCTGTTTTTTTGCTTTTCCCAATTTGGGTGATAATCACACTATGACAGGTCAGAACATCTGAGCGGCCTCCTGAAAGTGCTAGCAGGTGCTGTGTGTTATAATCTACCTTACTGACCAATTCAGCAGCCCTTTGTTAAAGGCAAATTTAGAAGTGACTATGAAATGTGAACTGACTATACAGTGATGGGGAAAAGCAAGGATTAGTTGAGGTCAATAAACTCAGAATTTAAGATACAGTGAAAATGTTTTAAGTTGAAGCACAAAACTTGTGCTCTGTACATATTTACATAGGAGATCTTCCTCCAGAATAAATATACCCTCATCTTTTCATCAGTCTTAGGGGATCCTGGTACTTACTGCTCCTGTTCAGTATTTTAATAATTTCGCAGGAGATTTTTGCTACCCACACGTCTAACATCAACACAATTATACAAGAACATGCTTCAGATCACTAGTAGTTACAAAAATGATGTATATCATAGGAAACTGCTGTCATTTCCATGGAGCCATCTTCTGCAAGGCAGTGTGCTTTGCTATCAACCTGCCACCTGTGTTACTAATACACAACGTGGTCTTGAATAGATAACAGTATGCATTACAGAGAGAAAATTCTCAGCACTGATAAATACTGTAGTTGTCACTTGTTTTCTTCAGGTCAGAAGTTAAGAAGGCATTAAGTATCTTTTGTAACTCAGGCCCATGGCCATGTTTTGGCAGATAAGGTGCAGAGAATCATGCACCGCTCTGAATGTTTCTCATTTCTGGGAACAGAAACAGGATCTGGCCACACCATGCTTTACCCAACGATGAAGCTCAGCACATCACTGAAGCCTCTTAAGTCCGACAGGACCAGTGTCATTGATGTGTGTTTATTCCAAGCACCAAAACCAACATGAGTGTGTTTGACCTATCATACCCTCACTATTCGGTGTTTAAAAAGCGAGTGGACATTTGTATTAAAACAGAAGGCCCCTCGTACTCCAGTATGATGTCAGTAATACAGCTCCTTAGAGCATGTTGTTGTTTTAAGCAGAGGTCTCCACACTTTCATATTGGTTATAAAATAGTGCTGCTGGACTGGAAGGAAAATGTCATACATCTGCAAACAATTAGAAGGAGCTGGACTTCATATTTCATTTACTAAACAATAAAACAAGCTTAAGTGTGACTATATGTGTAAGTTACACTCCCTAGGAGCCTCAAGCAGTTATCATAGCAAAGTCTTTTAACCATAATTAAATAAATCCACAGTGGGACCATTGCTGATCAAGATTATCTTTTATAAGATATTTTCAGCAGTGAAAAGCATGAAGATCATGAATTTGAATGCATGCTTTAAGTGCTCCAGAAGTCTTTTATCCTTTCTTTTAAGCACACTGTCCACTACCCTTTCTCCAGCTGGAATTCATTCAGTACAATACATTTCAGCTTTTACAAACTAATATTTCCATGCTTTCTGCATTTAGATTGGAAGTTTGGCATAGGGAAATTAGTAGCAAAAAGAGTCTCATTCAGTCAAGCCCAAAAGATTTCACCGTAGTTTGTGTGTCTGCTAGTTAAAAAAGTTATGGTACTATAACAACAGTTAGTTATTATCAATTTACAAATCTTTGGTTAATTTAATAGAAATGTTTAGTTGCAAGTTTCAGGAAGCCAAAGCATGGAGTAAAATAATAGCAATGTATCACCACCAATCTTCTCTTCTACAAGACAGAACCCTCAGCCAGTTGTCAATCCCTAAGTTAACCCTAACTCTTAACCTTTATTTGGAATATAAGGTATTGGTACTACACACTTAAACTTCCCTATGCTATCCCTGATTTCTACACCTAAAGCCATTGTAGCAGAAGCGAGGCTCACATTTTGAAGTTTTCTAGCATTTTTAAATCAAAAATGTTGTTACATGCTGAAGGTGAAGCAGTTTATTGCAATTCACCAGTGGAGATGAATGCCAGCCACAGTAACTCAGCATTACCTGAAGGAGGGAGTAGCTGGTTCAAACACAGGAGTTGGGTATTCTGGTTTTGGTTCTGCTGCTACTTTGCCAAGTGAAATTAAGGGGAAAAAAAAAAATCACTTGCCATCTTTGGCATTGATTTTCCCTTTATAACCCTCAGTGAACACTCAGTGTTAAGGGGATCATGGTACTGACCTCCTGCAGTAGGTTCTTTACTTAACATTCTTGAATTCGAGTGACAGAAACGTTGAATATTAGCAGACAATCCAGAAAGGCAACTCTGAGGCTTTGCCTACAAAAATAACTTATCCAGCCTCCATGATGATTACTATGCTTCAGAATGACAGGGAATTTACTTACTAGTGATAAATAATGTTCTGTATACATGAATACCAGGGAGAAAGGAACTACCACTGTATATTACAGCTTGCCCTTATTATAGTCACTCAAGTACTATTTTATATGATTATACTGTCATGGGCCACAAAGTGGAAAACATGAACCATGGGGTCAAGTTTTGCCTTCTGTTTGCACGGGTATCCCACTAATGTGCTTGAAAACCAAGTTTGCGAACATGGAGTAGAATGCATTTTTATGAAAGAAAACAAAACAGTGGATGAAACATTTGTTACTTCAGCAAGTATAAGAGTAAACTATTTATATAAAATAATAAATGAAACAGTCTCAGTTTACAGTAGTGCTTATATGCATTCAGGAACCAGACTCACAATTAACATTGCTAATACCCTGAGAATTTTGGCCCTGTGTGTGGTGTATGTACACTCAGATGAATGCTCTTCATTGCCATAGTTTCAAAGACTGGCTAGACCATGACTGGAAGTAAACTGGCAGGGTCTGCGTAGAACTACTTCTATAGAGATCAGAAAGGCACAAGCTGTTCAGATGTTTGGTTCTTACTACTTGAGAAATATGCCTCATACATAGTAAAAAACACTGTATTCTTCTGCATTACAATCTGGTCTAAGTAAAAGTTCATATGGCGGTTGATTTTTGTTCCATACAGCATTCACTTACTGAGTAATACAGTTTTGCAAACCTTTATAAGTTGTCTATGATATGAGTTGCTGCGCTGCCCACTTTTTTGAAGTTACTGCCGCTCCTGGACATACTTAATACAATACAAAATACTTGACTAAAGTTGCTTACTTGCATTAAGGTTTTTTTTGAGGATCTATAGACAACAACTAATTTACTTATTAGTCTGAAATAGATGGAACAGACTGTCAGGCTGCCACAAACCACAATTTCCGTTACCTTGAACAATAAGAACATGCATGTGTTTTATTTACATATCTTAAGTGTGTATGTGTCCAGTTTAATAGTGCAACAATACATTCTAGCAAATGCCAGAGTTCTAGGCTGTCATTTTCCAGGCATTAGATTTGTTATCACACACACTCCAGTTATACTGTAAGTAAAACACACGGCAGCTTGCTTACCTTGGCACACATTGTGATCACTTTGCTCATACCCAGATGCACACTGAATTTGATGAGTTGGGTTTGGAGGAGCACGGTGAGGATCAGCTGGAGTCCGTCGAATGACATTGTTTCGACCACTAGTGGATTCAGCTGCTGCTTCTTCTCGCTCATTTACAATTATTTGCGCTGTTCTAGGTAGACAGAGGTATCCTCCATAGTGGTTAACACATTTCATCCCACCTTTACATGCATCTGGGACTATTTCACACTCATCAATATCTGTGGTTAGCAACAACACAAGTCATGCTTTTAACAGTCGAACCTTCTGAAACAGTCAGTAATACAAATAACACAATGAGACATGCAAGCACACCTCCCTGTCCAAAACAGAGGTGTGTAATGGTAATACTTAGAGAATACCAAAGGCAAGTATGTCTTTGAAAATTATTTACTGTACCTTTGCACCGTTGCCTAACAGGATCCCATTCATAGCCATCCGTGCATTGCTATGGAGAAAAAAAAGTTAGGCTACTCAGTATTCTTTATTTTGGAAAAATAATCAATCATATTTCAATGAACTCAAAGTTTGATGCTAAGGGAAATGCAATGTTTGCGTACCTTGGTAGGGTAGAAAAGTGGCTATTGGTACAGCGTTGCTGTGCAGGAACAACAAGTACCTACAGAGAGAGCCTTTGTCTCAGGAGGTTCCTAAGATATCGTTTGTCCTGAGTCAGTAGGTTTTACTGGGGCTGGAGAACAAAGTGAGAAAAGCATCACTGTCTCCTTGCCTTGTTCCTATACACTGTTTTAAAGCATCTGTCATTGGCTGAATCCTGGAATAGATGAACCTTTGGATTGAGCCAGGTGACCAGTATGAAAATCTCAGGAAAGAGAAGCAAGGTTTTCTGAATTTTGATCTGGTTCACTGCTTTCCAACAGGTGAACATCTTTCATTCCTGGGGCCAGTTTGCCAGAGGGACTAAATGGGCTTTTATGCCCCTGTACTTTATACTCTCTCCCATTAGCACTCTAGCAATGGGGAAGGATCCCACGACAGCTGGAAATTCATTCACATGCTTCTTAATTACATGACTCCAGGAACTGCAGTCTAGGAAGAACAATTTATAATTGTGAGACGTACAATAAACGGTTAGAATTTATAACAGGGGGACTACCTGGATAAATAAAACTTCTCAAAATTCAAACAAGACTATACTCAGCAACTATTCATATCAAAGCAGACTAGTGAGTTCAGGAAGAATTTTAAATATTCTGCCCTGCAGTTAGGTAGGCATTTTCATTATTCCTCTGATCAAAACCATTAAATGGTCTAGAGGGCAGTAATTTTAATCACAAGTGACAGTTAAAAAAACCTGATTAGCAAAGTATCACAATGCTACCAACTGCAGCAAACATTTAAAATATCAATGAATCAACTGAGGTGTACTATGTAAGTGCATATGCATCCTATGCTGCCTAGGATATTACTTTAATGGCCCTATAGAAAAAAAGAATAGAGTCGGCTAATGTAATTAGTCAGAGTCAAGCAAGCTAAGTCTTGTTGCAACTCCTCTGCTGCAGAAGAACTATAAAAGTGACAAATTTGACCTTCTGACACCTAGATCCACATGTTCCATGTAGTATCCTCAAGTTATTTTGAGGAACTTGTTACTAACGGACACTGACTCAGCAACTGGACTGAAAATATTTTCTTTATTTGCAGGTGACACCAGTGATCTGCCAAATCTGGCAGTGAGTTGTAACTTTGGAGGCTTTTTCTTCCAAAGGGGTAAGTGGACAGCAAACTGTTATTACAATTCTCAATCTCTGAAGGAATGACTAAATGCTGAGTTGACAACACCAAAGTTACTTTAGCTATGAAAATGCAAACCCAAAGGAAAACAGCTAATTCATGCATTTACTGAATCACCCAATTCCTGTTAATACACAACAGAAGTACTGTCTATTTAACTGTAAGGAGCCAAGTTCCTCTATTACTGCAGCTGAAGGGACTTTTCCAATAGAAAAGGATTTGGCCTTAAATGAATACAATGTACGCATGAGAAACAGTAGCATCCTAAGAGTAAAATTTCCAAAAGCTGAGTATTTTTTTTTTGTTAAGTAGTTTTACATGATTGGAGTCGAATGATCACTGAAGCACCTACATGCTAAGACCTCTCTGAAAATGGAGTATAGGAACCCAAGTCATATATGCATGCTAGAAATTTTCCATTGCTATAAACTGAACTATGTAGTCTTATCAGAAAATGCTACTTAATTTTTTGAAAAGACGACATAAATGCAGAAAGGAAGGGGGATGGGGTCCCTATGTTAGTCTGGATTTTCAAAAGGTATTTAGATCTTAATTTTCCACTTAGATATAGGGACTTAAAAATTACAGGACCCTCTAAATAAAAGTGCTTCCAACCTTCAGAAAGAAAGAATAATCTATTGCTTCTAAAGCCGTGTTAGAAGTAGTTTATGACAGACTTCCTGATGCTCACTTGAGGCTTCCTTAAGCTCTGTCTTCTACAACAAGGTCCAACTCTGCAATATTTACTTGCTTGAGCCATCCCACTGACTTCAGTGGGATTACTTGTATAAGACACAATCTCGGTCTTTGGCTGTGGTTCTCTAACTTTTTGCATGTGTGCAGAATTTTCTGCTTGTGTGGCATTGCGCTGATGTCTGTACACATATTCAGAGGTCCACCCATATGAAGCAAGTTGCAGGGATTACGACTGTAATCAGATGTGAAAATGCGGGTTTTTCCCTGGCCCAAGCCAATGTAATTGCCACTCCTTCTGTGACATGCATTATGCAAGCCAAAGACTGAACAGAAGCAGACTTAAAAAAAAACCAACCAAAACAAACCCTTAGAAAAAGGCCTTTAAATCTCTTACCTTATCACTTGATTACAAGCAGAACCTATTTCCAGTATTCTTGTACAATTTTATCAAGCCACACAAAACCACTGCTCAAAAGCAGCTCAGAAGTGACCAGCCCTGCAGCGGCTCAGGAGCTCAGATGCTTCATTAAGAGCACAGTGTCCCGAAGTACTTACATTTTGTCAGTAACAGCTTGAAACATCCAAAAGAAAACACAGAAGAATGTTTGACCTAATTATCTGTCAAATTCCATATATTTCAAACGAAGCTCCTAGGGACCCCGTCTTTATGAAAATGGATTAAAAAAATATTAAGACCTCGTAATTTTGTTCAGTTCATCCAGCTCAGTGCACAGACGAGGTTTTCAGAGCAGGCAGTTGCAGCCCATTCTGCTCAGTCTTGTCAACTCCAGCTTTCGAGCACCGCTTCAGTGCAGGAAGAGCTTATTTTATTGTGAACATTCGAACTCGAAAGACCTTTGTATCGCATGGCAAGGAATTTGGCTTTTCTCAAGGGTCACTTAGGAAAGAATCCCCGCAAAGCAGTAATTATCTCGAACTCTATGAAACCTTACCGTGTACGTTATGGTTTCTTCAGTTTCCTGCGACTGTACTGTAATGAGAATGAGAGCAGCCAAGAACATAGCTGTCAACATCGTGAACCTTGAAAGAGAGAAAAACAAATGAGGCGGGGGTCCCTTCGGCCGTGCCCGGGGCGCGGGTCC
Organism: Falco naumanni; assembly: GCF_017639655.2. NCBI lineage: Eukaryota > Metazoa > Chordata > Aves > Falconiformes > Falconidae > Falco > Falco naumanni. The sequence continues at coordinate 2,591,677 of NC_054065.1, forward strand.
CGGGGCGCTGCCGCCCGCCGGCCCTACCTGAGGCGGCCGGGACGCGGCCCCGCGCTCCGGCGAGAGGAGGGTGAGGCTCGGCCGCGCCGCCACTCCGCTGTGTTTTATCCAGCGGGGAGGGGGGGGGCCGGAAATAATAATAACTAAATGGAGTTTAAAATAACATCGCACTTAACGCCACACCGAGCCGAAGCGGTGCGCTGCGGCGCCGGGCAAGGAGCAGGCAGCGCGACCGCCCCGCTGTCGCACGTTCCGGGGTGGCAGAGGGAGCGCTCGATAGGGGCTCGCCGGCCGCCCCGGGAGCGACCCGGCTCCCCGCGGGGAGAAGCCTCCGCCGAGCACCTGCCGGACCCGGCCCTGCCCCGCGAAGCCGCCCCGGGGGCGGCGGGGCACGCTGCCGCCCCGCTCTGCCCGCTCCTACCTGAGGCGGGGCCGGTGCTCCCGGCGGCGCGTCCCCGCAGCGGCTCGGCCCCGTCCCTCCGCTGGCTCCGCTGCGGTGCCGGCGCCCGCTCGCTCTCCCTCTCCTCTCCCCCCCTCCCGCCGTCCTTCGGCTAAATAGAAACGGTCCCGGCTCCTACCGGAGCCCCCGGGCGCCCCCTACCGGCCCCGCGGCGGCCGGAGCCCTGCGGCGGGGCGGGGCGCGGCACGGCCCTCCGCCGCTCCCCGCGCCCGGCCGCGGCGCCCCGAGGCGGGGCAGGTGCGGGGCCGCGCCGCCACGTTGGGGCCGTGAGGGCGCCCCGGAGGAGGCTTGCGGGGGGCGGGCGCGGGCGCCTGCCGGGGAAGCAGTGAGGGGAGAGGGCTGCCGGCCCCGGGGGGCCGCTGCCTCACGGCGGGCACGGCTTTGCCGCCCGCAGCCGGGTGGCTCTGCAGGGGTGGCGGGCGCCTTCGCCACAGGGACCTGCGTGCAGGTACAGGGCGGCCATCGTGTGGGGGCCGCGGGGGTCCCGCGCAGCGGGCTGCGAGTCTTGGCAACTAAGGACGGAGCTGCGTGAGGCTGAGGTGCGAAGGAGGGAACAACACGGCATTTACTGGTTTACCTTATGTAGGTTGTAGTAGGCCCATTGTAACAGTAGTAGGTTGTAGTAGGCCCGTTGTAACCCTACTGTGTAGGCAGCGTATGGCATGGTTGCCGTGCTGAGGCAGGGCCGTGCCCCTCAGTGGGGCGGCTGGCCTGCGCTGTGACAGATGGGCGTCACCACCTTCTCCCCACAGCTTTGGGTGGGCTGGCTCTTGCTGGACGCCCAGCTTGCTCCTTGGAGTGCTTTTTTTTGAAAGCCTGCGTATAAATACACATTTTTTTTTAGTCTAAGCTGAATTGTGACTGCAAGCAATAGTATGGGGCTTTGATCGGGTTAGGCAAGCTATTTGCAATTCAAAATAGAAAGTCTGATGTGTTTTCCTGCCTGTTCTGAATTCAGTAAATAAAAACCGTGAGGAGCCCTTCCCAGGGGAATGCCTGTTCCTTTAGACACCATGTAAGTTCCAGCAATCGTCACTTCTAAGAGCTGCTTCTGCATATGAAATGCCATTATTTCCCCACCCAGTGGGAAAGTTTCTGGACTGAAGGGAGGGTGAGGAGCCGTTACAGGGATTTAGAAGCTCTCGTAGGTGGCACAGTTACGATGAGGAGCAGCATGCCAGGGCATTCTTTCTATGGAGGGATAAGCTGGATATAAGGCCCCAACTTTGCTTCTTGGGGCACTGTGCCGTAGTAATGCAGCTCTATATCCCACTAGTTGAACACGAAGCCTTTAACTTAAAGTTTACCTTCTCAATGTTGACCATGAAGGGCCTGGAGAACTTGAGGTCTCCTGGAAAAACAGCATACTAGGTTGCAGACCTCTGGCACTGCTGGCCTAGAGAATAACTTTCCTATATAATCCCTTAAATTATTAACAGTAAATTATATTTGATCTTACATAAAACATTAGCTTCTTTTTTTATCAGTTCCATACAGTGCACATTAGTTTTGTCTCTGAATCAAATAAGTTCTTTTCTTACCTGTTTTAGAAATGGCCAAACTTGTCATTTCAGAATACTTTTAGCTGTAGCAATGCTGCACCTCTCTCTTTTTTTTGTTTGTTTTTTTGTTAGGTAATTATGAGAGAAGACAGGGGGTTTCCTCTCTCACTGCAATTTCTATGCTCAGGGGTAAGTAGACTCCTAAAAATGTAGGACTTGCAGTCCACACACCCAACTGGTAATTAAAGAGCAGAAGCAACAATAGTCGCCATAGAGAAATGTGTTGCCATAGAAAGTAGTGCCACAGAGAAAATTTAGGTTGACTGCATTTTTAGGACGTTTGGTGTTTAACAAGCTGTCTTTTGACACCTACTTACCTGGTCCAAAAAAGTTTTCCTTAAAACCTATATGTCATTTTTTAGAAGTACAGCTCTGAAGTGTTAGATTGGCTCGAAGTTATTGACTCCTGTTAGCATAAACTGGATTCATATTTGTAACCTGACCCCTAATATAGTTTGCAGTGTTACAGTTTCAGACTTACAGAAAGCAGTACAGACATTTCTAATAATTGAATGCAAAATAGCAACAACACTTAGTGAGTTTTGCATACATTGTCATATCTGCCACGCAAAGAGAACGGAATTTAACTTGTTGGATTCTGGATTAAGTCAAAATTTTAAAAAAATTTGTCTTAATCTACCACCTAGGGAAACATTGCCTGTATCACAGAACTGCAGTTGGTTGTTTTCACTCTAGAAGCAGCAAAGCACAGAACAGCAGAAACACCAGTTTTGAGGATGTACAAAGCCAGATGAGCATAGATCCTATACTTTGTTTCAGACAATGTTATACATTTGATGAAATACTGTATTCTGCCAAGGATAGTTCTTGATCCTTTAAATGGAGGTAGTAGACTCAGTTCGTGATTTTGCTGTTCAGATATTTCTTTACTGAGGCAACTGGAATTTTGCCTTATGTAGGATAGCAGGATTTAGACCCTTGGAAATGTTGAGGAGCATGTGGGGTGTTGTGAATGAGCTGCCCAGCAGTAGAACAACTTACATATTTGAAATGTCTGAAGATGTCATGTAAGAAGTGGTCAAGCCATCCATTCTTTCTTGCTGACCATACAACATGGCATTTCTGAGGTCAATCCTTTACAATGGTCCCTGACAGTGCTCCCCACTGAGGGGGCCCTGTGAAGCTGGCCCCTCATTATCTGTTTTTTTTTCTTCTTCTGTAAATGATACACTCTATTCCCTACTGCTTTAGTGAACTCTTTGTCGCATCTTAGCTTTTGCTTTCTTTAAAAACCACAGTTTTCATACATTCTTTAACTCGAATGTGTTTACGACTTAAAATGTTCACATTTTTTCTTCGTGGCAGGGCTTGTTGCCACCCCCCATTGTCCTCAAAAACCCAAGGATAGGTAGGCTGAAGGAAGACTGTGTGTGGTTAAAATGTCACTGCACTCCAACTAATTCTGGCTGCTAGAATTGTCCCAGGGGCAATAGACAGCTGGACATAATTTAGAGCAGGCTGAGACTGATACTAGAGGTTAGCCTGAAAATGAGGAAAACAAAATTGCAGTTTAATCTCTTCTACTCCCAGATCTGACCCCCTTTTCCTGTTTCAAACACAGCTCACTAGAACAGAAAATCAAGCACACAGCGAATTTAAGCAACTTGTATTTGTCAGCTCAGGGGACTATCAGTGTCAATTTAAGATGATTTCTTTTCCCGAGCATGTCATATCAAGTAACACTGGAGTTGTCTAAACTAAGAGCTGGAATGGGGGAGATGTTATTTTCATGTTGGACTCACAGGAATTTTAGAACATAAATTATTTTGATAACATGGCAGGCTGCCTTTCTGCCACAACTGCCTGCAAATGTCAAAATTTTTTCCACGTTTCAGCTTGGAAATGACATAGTGTTGGTGAAGGATAAATTGTGAAGAATTATATGTCTGACTTTATTGCTGATTAAATATGACAAATGTTGAGTTTTATTTGAGGTGAAATTTTACAAGTTTATTTATCTACAAGGGAGGTCTTGTGAGCATATTGCATGTGGTGTGAGGTGTTACTTTACTGTAAACTTAATTTGCAAGAAGAACCACATTAGCAAATTACTCTCACTTTTCGTAGAGAGCTAAGAGTGAGGGGTAAAAATGTGTCATATCAGTTTTTGATCATAGATGTTGAAATAACAAAAAGTTAATAAGGACCGAAACGTCAGTAGCAAAGGACAGAGAACATATTGTCTCCTTCATCTTAGGTCTCTCATTAAAACTAAACATGTATCTATCATTATTACTTGTTTGCGGCTTTGTGTTACAGTAGAGTACATAGGTGGCAGATGATACAGACACATAGTCAGAGAAAACTCCCGACCCATAATTCTTGCAATTTGAAGCATGATAGTTGGATTATAAAATCGACTACCCTAGAATTCCAGCCATTATTTTGCTAAAATTATCTCCTGTATGACAGGTCTTGCATTGGTTTTGTTGTACTGAGGCCATTGGTTAACTGAGGCTAACCTGTGATTTAATTTCTGAATGTCTAATAATATTCTGAGGATATCAAAGTATAATGTTGTTGCCATTTTTTATTTTAACTTTTACTAAAGATCCAGCAAATGGTTTGCAATTTATCAAGCATGCAGTTTGCTTTTCGTCTGCAATTTATAGGGATGTGTCTTGTATGTATGTTTCTGTAAATTCCAGCAGAAATTTGAATGCCCAGAGAATATGGTAATTGTATTCTTACCCGAGTCCTCTGACAGTAAAAGAATGAACATGTGAGTGAGAGAATGCAAGTGAATGAGAAAGGCATCTCCCCAGAAGCTGTCTGTCTTTTTCATTGGTGCAGTTGCACAGCCATAATAAATTAGAAGGTTGAAGGGCTTCAGAAGTGTAAGAAGTTTTCTGATACAGCTGAAAACAACACCTGAAATGAGGATATGATAGTGTGGGGGAAGGACGAGTTCATTTTTTACTTTCCATGTGTGGTTCATGACCTCTTTTGTCTTATGTAATTGGTATTGTTCGTGACCTTAAACCACTCCTGTTGATGCTTACCTGTGATGTTAATTTCAGGCTTCCCTTTGAAAAATGACAGAATATGGTTTACAGGTGCTTTCTCAATGTTTTCAAGGGCATAACTTTGATGCTCAACTTACCAAAAGTTTACTCACAGCCCCAGAATGTTTGTGTTTATGGATTAACCATACAGGTAAAGACTATTTAATGTGGTGAGAATTTTGGGTATGACAAGTTTGCACCTTAACTTAAATTGCATCACTATTACTGTGAAGATTTTATTTTGCTAAGTAATTGCATCTGGAATTTGAACAGTCTTCCTATCTTTTGCTTGTATTGGTATTTCTAACCCATTCAATCATTTTATTCTGTGTAGTAGCTCTTTTCCATTGCGCTCTCTACCAGTGATCTTTCCTTCTCTTTTTTTCGTGCCAGATAAGAGAAACAGCAGACCAAGAAACATAAATCGGTGTAGATACGTGGCGTTTGTAACTCTGTAGTTGTCATTCCTTCTTCCCTTTTTCTGGAAAACTAGCGTTGCTGCATACAGGAGTTTAAGTCTGATGCTATGCTAGGCTTCAATCAGTTTAGTTAAAAGGAGAACAGTCTGGAACCTTTTCACAGAACTGTGACCCATCCGAGGAAGAGACAACCTTCCTGACACTCAAAATAATAGCTGGAATCTATAGATTTCTTCTGATTAGACTATCTCAGTGCGGTTCCTTGCTCTGACTAAGAGGCAAAATAGAAATGCCAGAATTCAGATCCAGTATTACCCAGAATAAGTTGGAGACAGTTTTCATCTCAAGTTTTGGCTTCTTGTGAAGCTTTGTGCAAATCATTTAATCTATTTCTTGGTAGACTCGCTGTCTGTGAAATGAAGAAAATATGTGATGCTTGCATAGGAAAGTGGGGTGATTGCATTTGCTTAGATATCTAGGATTTCCAAAGACAGTTAATTGTCTTAGATACCCAGATCCTTTTCAAAGGCTGTGGAATTTGGATGCTTATCTGTGAGGTTGACTTCAGGCAGCAGTGACAGGGCTTGCCATGGGCACCTTGCCATTGCCTCAACTGAAAGGAGAATCAGGCAGAACTTTATCTACTGCAACATTCATATTTCAGGGAGAAAAATGAGTGTGGATGAGTAAAAACTCTGTGTCCTTTCTTTTATCTTCACTCTATTGTAGGAAATCCACTTACCCTTCCTCTGAGTGGTAGATGTCTCTTTTAGTCCCATAGCTTTTTTCATTTCTGAGAAAGGTAAATGTGACCTGCTTGGGATAGAATACGTATATATGACTAGTGTAGATTTCTGATTGGCAGGTCAACTTCAGCAGGCTATTCAAGCTGCTAATATGCCCTGTTTTTAATTTTTGCAGTTTTCCAGTATGGTATTCAGCTCCAGATTTCTTTGAAATATTTTGAATAATTCAACTTTCTTTGTCCTCAGTCAAGAGGACAGACTATTCTTGGTTTTCAGAAAGTGCTGAAGACCTTCAAGGTAGACATCCGTATTTGAAAACCTTAACCTAATGCTTTCTGCAGAACCTCATGGACCAAGAATGGAGCGTGACAGTGTTGTGATCTTTCAGCACAACAAAAATGAGACATCTCAGAAATGCTGCAGTGGAAGAGGACCTTAGAAGAAGAGATTTGTGGGGCAGAGCTCTTGCTAATGACTATTCTGCTTTTTAGAATTCATAAACATCAGGTTCAGTAGATACACTGAACAATAATTTGGTTTCATAAGCATCTTCTGAACTCTCTGAGTTTGCTTTTCTTTTCTTTCCCTTTTGAGAAAAAGTTATTAATACTGGAAAAGCAGCAGCATTTCTTATTTATATTGTGTGTGGGTGAACTTGGCAAACAACCTGCTCAGTTAACCTGTTAATTATTGTCCAGAGACATAACTTTTCTGGTGAATATCTGAATGTTAATACTAAAGGATATATGTCAGAGCATTTTAATTCCCTAGAATATTAAACTTACTTAGTGCTAGTCTGTATGCTGTCATACAGAAAGCAGAAGAAAAATAACAGTGGGGATTTTCTTTTCTGTGAGATTAAAGGAGTTATCCTGTCACCCCTCTTTGCAGATACATGTGGTTGAAAGGCATCAAAATTCTGGAAGAGGCTGGAAGATTATTTGACTAAAAGCTGGCACAGAAGAGTCTGTATCCCTATACACTCTCAAAATATGCTCTGTCGGAGTTTAACCACACCAGGGATAACCTCAGTTTTGGGAGTGAGACAGAGGGAACACCACTGCTCTGAGTCATTGAGGTATCCCTTTTAAGTGGCTGCAGAACCATACCAAACGTTTTGTCTGTGTAATAAACTAACACATAACTTACAATATGTACTCATTTTAAATTATGTGAAACATGGGAATTCTTTTTTTATTAATCAGTTCACGTTCTTGTTCCCTGGAAGCCCAAAGCCCTGACAAATTAATTCCTGCTCATTCACACCTTACCATGCTGTAAGGGCTATTAAAATTTAGAAGACTGCTAACACCGAAAGTGATAAAGGCCCAGAATAAATTGATCGATACAAAGAAAAACAAATATCCCTCTCCACCCCATCCAGAACAGCCTAGTTTAGTTCAGTTAACTTGCTTATGTCACTCAAGAAACCTCAGAGCTCTGTTTTGCCAACAATAGTCTCAGTGTGTAAGGGGCCATGGGCCTCTTTGGCACCACAGCTGCAGGTCGTAAATACAGTTCTGGAGATTAAGATATTAAAGTGTCCGTCTTTGGAGGCTGCAGAACAACGCCTGAGGTATTGCCCCCTGCCTCCAAGGCAGCCTGGTAGCTCCCAGGGCTGTCAGGTGACTGTACGGGGCACACTCAAAGAAGTTCCCATATGGGATTTAGTTCTTCTCAGAAATGACATTTCTGCCATTTCCTGTGTTAGCCAGGGAATGTTTGGTGCACTGTGCTTCCATTTCCTGCAGAAGGCTCCTTAAAGTTGATTGACGTGGTTTGCTGAACGTGAATTCAGCGTACATAAGACAAAGGATAGGTACATGCTTTAAGAAAAGCACTGGGTGCTTTGTGCAGACGAGATTACAGTTGGACCACCAGCCTGTCCTCATGTCTTTCCATGCATTTATAAAACAGTAAGAAAAAGAGAAGGGGGCATGTGGAAAAAAAATCACTTACATCAGTGCAAAGGAGGGGCATGTATTTACCTGGATCCTACTCAGTGCCTTACTAGTACTTACTTCTAGACTCCTCATTTATTATCTTTATCCCATTTTATGCAGAAAAGGTTTTTGCTTTCTACCTCCCTTACTCTTGGAAAAAATGTGCTGTTCTCCCTGCACTGTTTGACAGGATTTTAAACAGTGAACTATGGTTGTAGAAATTTTAACTTCTAGAAGCAATAATTAGAATGTGTCAGAATTGTGGGCCTTGGTCATTTATGCTTATGTTCATCGTTCATTTTTCAAATGTATATTTCTTAAGAGAGAACAGATTTTTACCATATACATTCAACCTCTGCAAGAAAACACTAGAGCAGGAAAAGCATAATTGATTGAGCTTGCCTGTGCTTTTCTCAAATCAGAAGAGAGCTCTTGGTTCAACAATTTGTCAGCAAATTGTGGCTGAGTTATTAATTATCCGTCTCAGTTACAAATCCTTCAAGAAGGCATTTAGTATACGAATCTCTGAATATTACTGGAGCTTCTGACTGGTATCTCTAGGTAAGCTGTGGACACTAAGAAACATGCCATCTTGAAGATGAATGAATTAAGCCTGTTGAAGTAGATTGTGTGATTGTAAAATAGCTTTTCTGGCACTTGTTCCTTTAGAACTAAGGGGTCACATTCTTTCTCTGGCTTGCACCGGTGATGCATTGAAACTCTTGTGGTCTGACTGCAGTGGGTCAGGAGCCTGTTAAGTTTTTGCGAGTAACTGTGCATAATGGCTTTTGGGGACAGGTCTTATAGTTGCTGTTAGGTGGTAAATTCCTTGCTGCTTTAAAGGGGAGGGCACAGAAACCAATGGAGGTCACTTTGGCCTTAAAGGCTGTGGCACTGCGGTTATTAAAAAGGACCTTTCCTTACTTCAGTCCCCTTCTTCATGCTGATTCAAAAGAAGATTAGCCAAAACCAAAAAGAAAAAAAAATGATTACTGAGCCGTGATGTCATTTAGTGGAGTCATTGCTTAAGACTGTTTTCAGGAAACTGTAATTATTACTGAACTTAGCATTAATTCAGAATTGGCTCTCTCTCACCCAGTGTGGAAATAGAATGTAAGTGATGTGTGTGAGTGTACATGTGTATTAACGTGCATGTATGTCACAAGATCAGCGAAAACTCGGGGCAGAGGGTTCAGAGTAACAGGCAATGCACTCTGAACTCTGGCAGTTATCGTCCAAGTACTCAAGACTGCTCAGCCACTGTGTCCTGATCTCATCTACAGGGAGACGTCTTACTGTAAAGGAGGGAGCTCTTTGTGCTTAATACAGTCTGTTCACTTGGAAAGTCTGCAAAGATAACATTTAATTCTGTCTGTTTTAATGGTGGTTTTGCGATGACAGCACCTAAATTTTATGAGTAGAACCATATGAAAATGAGAAGTTTTCTTAAAAAAAGATAAAACAATCCTGTGAATGGGTGAAAACCTTGTAATGACAGTTCTAAGGATTAGACTGTAAAAGTCTTACCAGCTATTCTTCCTCTAGTTTCTACCAAAGATTTTCCTTTCCTTAATCAGCAGGAAATTTTATAAGAGGATATATAATTCTGTTTCTCTGAAGGTAGAGGGTCAAGTGGTTTTACAACATTCCTTTAGAGCTAATAGTGATTCAGAGTTAACAGTCACGTAACATTTGGTTTAGAACACATGTATAAAAAATACTTCTATGTAGAAAATCACAGCTTCTGGCTGTGGCACAAGGCATTACTTTGAATGGAATTACTCTAGATTCTTGACACACTTCATCCGGTTAACTTCAGTTTTCATCTCCAACATGGCTATCATGATTTAGTAAAAGCCTTTTATAATGCAGGAAATGTAGCTGTGATGTAGGCCTAAGTGTAGCAACTTGTGACATTTAAGAGTTGGCCCCTGTGGGCTGGGTTTAAATTGCTACAACACACTTTGTTGTGTAAGTCACATTTAGCATAGTTGGGTGAAGTGGTAAGGACAGTATCTTCTCTACAGCAGAACAAATATTTCCTTGGGGTGGATTAACAGTTTCTCAGTCTTAGGAGTGTTAGTTTTTTTTAAGTGTGCATTTTAGGAAGGTAAATAGGAGCTATTCCAATGCTTCGTTTGGAGTCACAAGACCTTCTTTCACTGCAGTGCTGCCTTTTCGGAATGATTTCCTAGTGTCAGACAAAGAATATCAAGGTGGCATGGGTGAAAGTGGCATGGATTTATTCGAAGTAATCTTCATTAGAGCAAAGATCTTGATTTTCCCTCCTTCATTTTCCAAGAGGAAATGAAGATCACATACGTTTCCTTCACAAAAAAAGTAGGTTTGTTTTTTGTCCACCTTGAGATCTGAATGAAATCTTTATTCCCAGTTGGCAATATGTGACACAGCATACCTTTTGTCAACAGCCTGGGTAAGGGATTAATCATCTTGTGAATTTATTAACAGTAAGTTATTTTACAACTATTATGGATCCTCAGTAAGTTTACTAACTTGAATTTAAAAGTATGCGAATGGTGTGAGAGAATTAAGAGATAATACTAGAGATGTTTGCTCACAATTTAACTTCTAGTTCTCAGGCTATCAGTTGTTTACTGGTCTGGACCAATGAAGTGCTAAAAGCTAAATACTGTGAAATGTTAAACTTTGATGAAAGATATGAAGAAAGAAACTGTTTCTTTTGCCAACACTGTGGTCAACAGCAGTGCCCTGACCTGATTACTTAAGCTGATGTTTTTCCTAAATCTGTCATGAATCAGTAATTATCAAGTTTTGCAATACTCAATGATTCTCTTGTGAATAGCAAAAAGATTTGTTATTGTAGGTTGGTATTTTCTAAAAAGAAGTGTTCAACACTTGCATCTGCAAGCTCTATACAGTATGTTTTGCTTTTTTTGCCTGGAGAACTGTGGAATGCCACAGCAAATCTCCTGAAGAGTTTCACAAAATGTGAGGAAAATTCAACCTGGCCTAATCTGGAAGTGACCCCTCTGGTGTCTTTTAAAATAAACTTTCATGTCAGTGTGTTTTTCCATTCATGGTTGGAAGATATCCAGTACAAGTATTCAGTTGTAGGGCTTGACTTGTAGAGCTTCAAATAGGAAAAGGAACTTGTACAACATATTATTATTAGTGGGGTGTTCTCATAGTAATTTAATATGGTAATCCCAGCAAAATGTCCCTTTTCCCTTGCACCATGTGCCATGTGGTAGTGTGAGGTGTGTTGTGGATGGGGTCAGAAAAAGGACTAGGCTCCTGAATGAGGCTGGGAATTCAATCCATGCTTCCCTTGATTATGGTGGCACAACGCTAACAGCTGGCTTTGAAGCCCCAGCAATCCTTGCAGCTCCTAGCCAAATTTCTGAGAAATAAGGGACCAAAATTAGGGGACTTTCTCAGTTAAAGGGAATGAGAGATGTAGTAACAGGATGCATTGTCTGTTTAGTAATTTAAAAAGCAAAGGATGAGATGACAAAACCTTTGTGAGGCTTATTTGAAGGATGCTTTTAGTTTACGTGCATGCAGATCTAGGGCTGGACCCCTGTGGAAGTCGGGCGTCACTTCAAGCTGCATTTGAAGTTACTGTGGAGCTTGCCATCCCCCAAAGGCTGTCTAAGAAATGCAGCTGAGTATGAGGCAAGTGGGACTGAGCTCCCTATGTGGCAGAGCGCCTGCGGTCTGATTGACACCCGTTGTTTGTTGCCTGATGGGTGAGCCTTAAAGGGGGAGAGCGCACAAGCAAGCAAATCTTGTTCTGACATTGGTGGAGATTTATCCAGATAATAGGGGAGCTGATAGCAGGAAAAAAAAAAATAAAGAAAGGAAAAGAAAGGAGAAAATTGGAACCAGTCAGTTCTTTTCTGGTGAAAGTTGCTTCACATGGATTTGTGGATTTAAGTAAATGTACACGTTAAAAGAATGCTGACCTTTAAAAATATATTTTTTGATAAAATGCTATTGTTGCTGTTTAAAGCATATGGACTTACAAACAGCAGAAAATACCATAAACCTGTGAGATTGGGAATGCACCATAGAAACCAACAGCACCCTGGCAAAATAAAGAGATGTTTTCCCAGTGGTGTTCTCCATTAAAAGCTAACTCAGCATAGTTCCTCTGAAATCTGCATGCAGGGATCCTGCATACGTCACAAAGGTAAATGCAGGATAAACAGGTGAATAAAATGGTAACCTTGTGTTTTGCTTTAAAACAAAGAAGGCTTTGAAAAAGTTCTTGAGCCGAAGTTGTGTGTTGTGGATCCATTGCGTAGGAATACACTGAACTTAATTCCTCTGAACTAATGAGAAAGATCTCGACATATAGAGCTGCCCTCTAGTGGCAAAACAGCGGCACGAGGCGTGCTTGGCTCCAGTGCTCGCAGGGAGTGAGCAAAAGTGGAATGTTTACTGGAAGGCAAACAAAAATGTGCAACTATTTTTGAAGGGATTATATAGTTACAGTTCAAATGTCAGACCAGCAGTGGAGAAGATGGAGTATTAGGCACAGAGCACAGGCATAGTGCCCTCTGGCGAGGCTGGCTTTCACAATTCTCATGCCATATGATGTACAGAAAAGCTCCACAGACTTTATATCCAGAGCTTGTTCCAAAAAGTCTCAATGTATTAAAGAAGTTTGAATTTGGACATTTGCTTCAGATCGTTTTGGGAAGAGAGTTCATCTGTGAAACTGGGGTGTAGCTTCATAGCTGAACTTGCCCTAGTCTGGAACTGTTTAAATTGATGGCTTTGTCCAAGGTTATTCTTTGCTAGATGAAAGAAATCTTGCCTGAATGCTACATTAATCCACTTCACATCTAGTTTGCATAGCCTTCTGCTCTGGTTCATGAACAAAGGAACCTTCATGGATGAAATGAGCCAAAATTATGAATCCTCAGAACAGACTTACCTTAAAAAGGAAGATAATGTCTTTATGGAGGATGCCAGCATATTCTAACATAATATATGCAATTAAACTAATTTTCCTCCTTTAAACTGTGGTAATAACTACCCCCCACCCCCCTTAAGTCAATTTACTGCTTTAAAATTGCATGAAAGAAAAAAGAATCAGAGTAAGTTGTGTAAGTGATGTAGCAAGCTGTTACATACAAACATTATGTCCTTTAAGAGACTTCATTTGTTGCCTTGTCAAAACAATTAAGTAACCCTCTATACTACAGTTATTTGGAAAAGCCTGTGAGTTTCTGTAAGGACTACAAAGGTGTCTTGCCATGCGATGTTAGGAAGAGCTAGGCTGGTTAGTGAGGGTTAAACTTTTCTGTCCTGGTGTGGTATTTTCTGAAGTTGCAGCTGTATCTTCATCTTCCGTGCAAAATATGGTTTCTGTTCCAATTTGATTAAACAGAAAGTTCGGTAAGTTGAATTAAAAAAAAAATAATCTGAGCCTGGCAAGACTAGGAATCCTAAATGCAAGGATTTGTCTGAAGGTTCAGGTTTGGGGAATAAGAGATTTTCGGATTCACAAAGAGTACACCACAAGGGACTTTGGGAGTGGCTGTGTTACTCCAGTGTATTTTTGGAGAGACAATGGATACATGTGCAGGAGAAGAGTAAGACACAGAGGAGAAGGGTATGAAGGGCTTTTGTTGAGAAGCTTCTTTGTGTGTATTAATATCAGTGTGGATAAAAGGAAAAGTAAAGACAATATTGATTGCAAACATTTTAATCAATGTTTACTGCCTGTGCAGAGTCTTCAAAAGATTAAAGTGAGGGGGGAGGCTTCTGCTCCAGGAAGTCAGTGTAATAAGCAGAGTCTAAGGAGTGTTGATGAATCAGGTTTTCCTTGTCCACGCTTACCGGGTTACATGTTCATCCTATTCATGTTTCCTATGGCCTCTTTTGTTTTCCTCTTGGTGAATGCAATGCTTCTTAGAAGGCAAAAATCAACTTCTGTGGGTGCAGAAGTCCTGGAAGTATGGACAGACCTATGAACACACATGTACACATTCTGGAAAGCACATGCATACATGCATATACACACACATAGAGAGCACGTGCAGCTATGTAAGGACCTGTCTGGTGGCATCTTCTCTATTTGTCCCCATGGGTTCTGTAGAGGCTTCTCTGCACTAAGCTACACAAAGCAGGTTTGGAGAAAGCAGAAAGAGCAGGTAGTGGGATGGGGCTACCACATCCCACACGTTGTGAACTGGAATTACTAAAGATAATGGTGCTCCAGGTTATGTTTGGGATTAGGAGCTAGGAGGAGTGCCTTTTAACATGGGTTTAATGTGGCTGTATGACTGGGAAGTCAGAGAGTGCTGCTGGAAGCCACAGTCAGAGACCTCTCTCCAGAAAATCCTGGTCTTCTCTAAACTACTGCAAATGAGGCAAAATTGTCTCTTCCTCAGTGGGCTGATGTTGACTAATCTCTGTGACTGTCCCTCCAAGGGCTACTCTCTTGTTTTTAATGTAAGAATGCACGTCTTGACTCAGTTCCATTGATAAGTATTCTTTGGCCTGTCCTGAATCTGATTGAATGAAGAGGCTGATTGCAGTATCTAACACTGATTTTGGATGTGGGGAGATGTGTGTGCTCCACAGACACTGCTTAGTGATTTCATGGACACTCGGAGGCAGACATGGGATGGAAACTTCCAGGGATAACTAAGTCCAATTAGACTCTGTGGTAGTGGTCAGAGAGTAGAATATCTGTTAAATCAGATGCACTACACTGATGTGCATATAATATTCTTATAATAACAACGTGAGTCCTTAAAACTTATCAGACTTCTGTGCTTAAAATGTTAGGCTCAAGCACATGACAGCTGAAGCTAGTATGTATGCTTCATTTGAAGCAACAGTGAAATAATAATTTGATAATGTTTTGTTACATCTGTCTGTTCACATGGGATATTTTGTTCCCCATTGCACAGCACAACATACCCAGGACTGGGAGGTATTTTCCTTGCTTTTCGCATCTGTCCCACCTCCCATACCCACTTGCCTCCCTAAAGTTCAGTGTTCCCTCTCTGTTATTGTGGTTCAGTGCTTCTCATTGATGATAGTTAAAGAAGATAGTTTGGGATATCTCAAACAAAACAAAGCAGTAAACAGAGGAGCAAACAACTGCATTGAGCTTAGGAACACCTTCACTTTTCATCAAGCCTTCTGGAACTGTTCTGAGGCTGCAACATGAAGTAGTTGCTGGCCTGTTGGGAGCCTGTTTTATTTTGTGTAAGATACTTGATACAGATTATATCTTCACTAGACTACCTGTGGAGGTTAATATGCATGAGAACAACATTTACAGTATCCTTCAGGCATATGGTAGAAGATGCAGCCGTTGAATCTCTAGGGAAGTTCATATTGTCCTGTAGATACAAAGCCAAGAATATAACAGATTCCCAGCAAAGACACGTTCTCGTTCAGGCATTCAGTGGGGAGTATAACCTCTGCAGTGGACCTCACTGTTAGTTCCAACACTGAAAAAACTGTAAGCGTCATGAGCTGTGATTTGTTTTCTGAAAAGGCTTGGCAGATTTCCATGAACACCAGGTATCTGTCTAACTGAATTTGCAAGTTCCTTCAGCTGCCCCCGGGAGCTTGTAAGTTCCTTGAACCTCATTCCTGCCTGCATGGAAGTTACAAGATGTGACTGCTTTGCCAGCAGGACTGGTAAATTCCAAGAACCCCAGATACTGGATTCACAGAAATTACAACCCTGCTGGCCACACTGGTCAAACAAGAAATGTTTTGGAGTTTTGTGAGCCTTAGCTGTTTTTACATGTAATTTACAAGTTCCAATTGTGCATCTACGTAAAGGACTTTGGCACAAACAACTGGAGTCTTTGGTGGTTACAGTCTCAGCCAGCACAGCGGATAAGCAGGACTCAGAGAATTTGCGATGCTGATGGTTTCTCAGCAGAGCTTGTAGACCAGGTGGTCTCTGTGCAGAATGTTTTTGAGACTGTCTCTCCTGTTGATTTAGCAGAGGAGATGTTACTCTTGTGATCCTCAGCTTCAGGGATGGGGTATAATCTATCACATTATTAAATGACCTTGTACTTTTATTGGAGCCTAAAATGAATGATTCGTGGAGATGATAAATTCTGCCTCTCAGCTGGCAAGTTTGGAAACCTCTCTATAGTGTCTTGATGTGAAGGAGGATTGGAAATATAAAAATCTAGTTATAAATGAATGAGAATATGAATGCTGTGAATTTTCTATGGAAAGATTTAGATGACAAATCTAGCTTTTGTCAGAAAATTTTCCTCTGATGAGAGAATAGAGATGCTGTATTTAGATGTCAAAGAGAGGGGATTTTTAGTTTTATAAAGTTAGGGTAAATTGGGTAAAAACATGTCTTACCCAAATGTTTTGTCTCTCAGAATTTAGATGTTCCCTTTCTGTTGTAGTACTGCATTTAGAAAGAAGTAACACTGCAATTTTCTTGTAATATCTGACATTTGAAGCATCTTTAGCAAAAGATGCTGAACTTTTCTTATGGACAGCATTCATTGTATTACAATGTCTGTTTGGACCAAAGGTTCCTACATAATCTTGGCTTGTTTTCCCTTCTTACTCCGTAGATACCATTAAGAGGTAAAAACATCTTTTTTTTGTGTGTAAAAATATGCACGTTGAATCTTGTCACTTCATGACATTTGGAGTCTGCAACCTTAACATTCTTTCAACATTGTTTTTTATGTGTGTGGTTATATACACAAGTGTTTTTATATAACATAAATTGATGTGAACCAGTAGAATATGTTGTATATGTGGCTGCCAGAATAGATAAGAAAATGGCAGAAGAAAAAAAGTTTATAGACAGAATAAGAGAAATTGATCAAAATGGGATATTACTTCTGGCAGAAAAAAACCTTCCAGAAGGCTAAGGCTTTTGAGCCAGTAACCATCCCTTCTGTGACATGGAATAACATTCCTGAACCCGCCACTTAAAACAAAAAGATGTGGTGATGTGTGTCTCTCTCCATCTGTCAGCACCTGCAGTACCCAAGAAAAAATCATGTCTTATGTTATAAAAAATTATTTCCTTTATCTTACTAAATATTGTAGAGAAAATAAATCCTGTTGTCCTGTTTGCTGATACGTGCTTACAGTGCAAATGATGCTTTCTGAATATAAGTGGGTACCTGAAAATATGCAGTTGCAGAACTGGAATCTAAATGTATAGTTTTGTATTTATTGTTGACTACATGAAGCGTATGCCAACTGTGCAGAGGGGCTGTTGGAGTTACGTACTTCCACATGCACACATTTTTCTATGTACATTATTACCTAAAACTGTGTCTGTGTCATCAGGCAAACAACCGTAAAGATAGAGAAGGAGATTGCTAACTGGATCTGCATTTCCAGTGTCTTCCTTTGTGTTCTTTTTGCATATAAGAGCGGTAGAGCTCTGAAGGTATTGCAGTATTGCGGGGAGGTCAAAGAAAATGATCATATAAAATATTCTGGAAATGCTTCCCTCGCAAAGATCTGTCCTCTGTTAGCTGACACATAAGTTGTTAATCTTTCCCCTTTCTCTAAAAAAGGGAATGTGGTAATATATCTTTATGTCAGAGCAGTTTTTCTGTGTCTGTAGTCTCTCTCATTGTAGCTCTGTGCATTCCATTAGTTGAGCTGTGTACCAGTGTAATTTTCTGTGGCCGTCTTCTCTTCTGATGTAACTCTTCAGAATGGTGTGGGCAGTCATCTTCTGGGTGGCTGCTCTGCACATATTTTTTCCATTATATTAGTAGTAAAGTTAACTGGCAGTTGTGGATCTTCTTGCGCCCCTCCCCCCTCCCTTGATTGGCAACTCCTCCTCTCTTTCATAATTACTGATTGAATAGAATTTGCTGGAAGGAGCGAGAGGGCAGATCTCCAGTGATTTGAAAATTGGACTTGATGTGCATGACACTAAAGTTAATTTTATCAAAGCTATTGATGAATAAAACTTACTTCATGTTTTCCCTTTTTGATTAAAGTTAACTTCTACTTTACAAGCTTATTACTCATCTTGTATATATCTCAAGTATAATGGTGGCAATTGTTAAAAGAGTAATTAAACTTCAAAGCTATGTTATTAAAGACTCAGCAAGAAGACCCCAAAGCAGAAGAATTTGCAGTTAAGGCTATACAAATCCATCCTTAACTAGTCCACAGTGAGTAAGGATTATGTAGCACAGTAATAGCATTTGCTGTACAGAGGATCCCTGCAAAATCTAGACATAATGGACTGCACAGAGTATAGTACACAGCTGAATGTTCCAGGATTATGATTCTGGGATTTATCTTTATTTCTTTTAATAGACACGGCTTTGCCTTAAAGGGTGTAGCTGAAAATCGTTTTAGATAAGCAGGACTCTTCAGTCCAGGATTTTGCCTTGACAGTCATCTGTAAAAAATGTTAGCTGATGTTTCATTCCAAAATAATGAACAAAAGGCTTGACTCTGCTGTTAGAGCTGGGTTTATGAATCATCAAAAAGTGCATTAACCTACGTGTGTGGGTGGCTAACTGCAGCGTGTGCCCCAAGCTGTTGCTCCATCAGGACTGTAGAGTCATCCAAAAGGGTGGACGACTTTGCGCGCCTTCCCTGTCTGTGCTGAGGTATGGTCCAAGTGGGAGGTGGATTAACCAAAAGTGGGGAGACTGTAGACCTCCGTAGCAGTTACTCATACCCTACTGTCTGAAATGGCATCACTGGAGCACATTTCTTGGGTGTAACTGATTTCATGAGCCTAACGGAATAAATACAGCATCTAAAATCTCCAAGTATGCAGTCAGGAGAGAGGGGGCCCTGTCATTTAAAACAGCTTTCTACTTGCCGAGATACTTGGGCAGAAATTCAAAAGATGTGTAAACTTCTCTGGAAGCCTCATTTGTGTCCTTAAAGTAAGAATTACAGATTCTCTTGTTTGATACAATGACCTGTTTCACCATAGTCACCTTCTTTTCTTTCCTCATTGCCTAGGCTCCCCCCTCCCCCCACCAATGTTTTTTTGTTTCTTTGTTCTTTCTCCCATTTCCAGCAGGAATTGTGTAACAGTGTGGTAAAATTTACACAAATATTTAAGAACAACCACTGTTTTTCATGTCCATATTCAGCTGCCAGATTTTCAAACAAGGTGAAGCTTGAAGAAAGCTCTACTGAGCAGAGGTACAAAAAGAAGGGTCTTTTCATTACTATGTGTAGTTAAACTGTGAAACTCCTTGCCTCAGGTATTATGGATACTGCAGCTTATGTGGGTTCAAGGGGGTATGGGACAAGTTCATGAAAAATAAATTTGTTATGGATACTAAATGCATGGGAATGTATGTCTTGGGGAGTTCATGAGCCACAAATTGTTGGAGCCTGGAAGAGAGTTTGGGAAAGTACCGCTGTGTTTACCTTGTTCTTGCATCTTGTCTTAATTACTGCCAGGTGAATTGGATGGATCTTTGGTCTGGCACCATTACGATATTTTTTATTGTAGGCAACACCTGCCTCAGATAATTTTTGTACGTATACAGATTTCTAGGAAATACCAGTCTGGATTTTATTGCCTTCAAAGGCAGTGAGGACAGAGTGGGAGATGCAACATGTTAGTATTTAATTACTGGTTTATCAAATGCTTCCTCCTTCTTCCCTCTTTATTCTTCTCCCAGGTCATACTTGGCATAAATGAATGTGGTGCTCTGTGGTTAACAAACCTGGTGGAGCATCACATTTGCATGCTGGCCTCTGGCAGAGGCTGAATCAGGGAGTGGGAGCAAGTAATGGAAAGGTAGCTTTCCATCTGAAATGACAAAGGTTTCCCAGGGCAAGAATTACTGGATACTTTTTTGGCAGTGAGAAAAAGGTAAGTGAGGAAAAATACAGTTAATGCCATTTTTTTGGTGACTGTCACTGCAGGCTGATTAGACGGTAGCTGAATTGGGACAAAAGTGTGAAAGGGGAGGAAAAAAAATTGGGGTTTTTTGAGGAAGAGTAATGGTGCCTTTTTGCCTCCTTACCTTTTTCTAGTGGCTTCAGTGCGGGAGCTCAGAAGCTGGCCATAAGCACTCAGCAGGGAGGAGGGAGGCAAAGAAGTTATGGGGAAAAAAAGCAAGAGGAACCCATTGCTGCCTGCTGGTGGGGATGCAGAACGAGACCTTCTTAAGCCCTCTGTTTTCACTGTGAAACGTCATGTTCAAATTGTGTTTCCAACTATGCATCTTTCTGTTTGGGTATGTTTGTTCCTGTCTTTCTGCAAATCCTCTCTGGAGAATGCATAGACATTATTGGGGTTCTGAGAAGCTCGGTGGTTTGTTTTCACAGAAAGACTGTTCCCTTCCCTCCCTGAATCAGCTGAGCTCCCGTGGGGGGGAGGCTTCCTTCCTCATCCACTCAGATGAGTCGGTATCTCTAGGCTGTGGATACTCTTAGCCTGATGCTGTGTGCTGCAACGGCAGCAGCCGTGGCTTTTCTCTGCTGCAGCAAGTGTTGCCTCTTGACGCTGCCTCCCCTGAGGGATCATTAGCAGGGTGGAGGCTATTTTCTTTCCTAGAAACAGGAAGAGAAGAAGAGGATGAGAGATGGGAGGCCTAAACAATCTAGAATTAGATTACAGTGTGAGCTCAATGACATCAGCTCCCTTCAGGCTTCCCACCCATTTGCTCTCTCACGCATTTCTGTATAGGCTGATTGGGATCTAAAGATAACCTATATTACCATGCTAATTCCTTGGTGGTTAACTGGGTCTGAAACAAAGGCCCAGATCTGCCAGTCCCACTCCCCAGTACTGGGAAGCCTACTGTATAGGTAACTGCATGTTGCCCTGAACAGATAACCTAGATATATCTAACAGGCCAAAAAGCACTAGGTTTCAGAGCACTTCATAACTACTGTCAAGGGATATAGTCACCTTGAAGTCTAGTAAATTAAAATTAAACCTAAAATAGTAATAAGTTTTGCAGCTTTTGTTTTAAGAGTCTCTCTTTCTCTCTCCCCCTCATTCCCTTCTTGGTGGCTATATGGCCACAAAGTTGTTAAATTCGTGGAGTACATTCACATTTAGCAAAACTTAAGATTAAGACTTGTTTAAAAACAACAAAAAAGCTTTTTTAAAGATTGACCAAAGAAAAGTAAAAGTTAAATGACTATGAATTAAGATGACTAGCTGTGTGTGTGCTTTATGGCTGTAATAATTTCTGAGAAGGATGTACTGTTATCGGTTAGGGTTGGCATGGCCTCTGTCTAAATGAGAGTCTTGGGCTTTGGGAAGAGAAGGTTGTAACTGCATGCCAGGAGATCAGAGCACAAGTGGCAGCAGGCAGCACTAACTGTAGAGAGCTCAATTCTTTTTGACTTTTCAAATAAATCTGTGATTTTTGGTGTATGGACATGGCAGAAGCTGTCTAAAATTGCCACAGCACCTAGAGCAGTATCTGTCATGTAATTCTGCATATATGGGTGGTGTAGGATCACTTCTCTGTTTTCCACATGTTGCCAACTGCCCAGGTTAGCGTGTCTCTTGCAGGAACAGGTATGAGCTTATGGAATCGATGAGCATTATGAACGGGACCTATTTTTGTCTCATCTGGTCTCATTCTCTTCCTCTCTTCTCTTCTCTTCTCTTCTCTTCTCTTCTCTTCTCTTCTCTTCTCTTCTCTTCTCTTCTCTTCTCTTCTCTTCTCTTCTCTTCTCTTCTCTTCTCTTCTCTTCTCTTCTCTCATATAAAAGACTTAATACATATCTACCTATTAATTATTACTATTAATATTTTCATCCTTTTATTGCTAGCTCCTTTCTGCAGCAGTTATTCCTCACATTTGTATGTGCTTGACCTGTAGAACTATGTCATTCGTTCATATGTGATGTGCTGGATACATTTTTGGCACTAGAGAAGGTCAAAGTAAAAAAAGTAATAAATAAAATATGTGGTATATTTAACCTTGAATATGAATGTTTTAAAAAAAGATTGCCAATAGGGAAAAAATAAGTGCAAGGCCAGTGTTTCTAAGTCTTGGTAGTCTTGAAGTATTTTCCCAGGAAGGGCAAAAAAAAAATGGGCTAAGAAACTACTGTGGTTTCCTTCAGATTGTTCCCTCAGAACCTTAGTGCCAGCTGGAGTCAGCATGGATCTCCATGTGCAAGAATCTGGGATCTGCATGAAGGGAAGAGATTGTAGGTGACTATTTAATCTGATCACAGATACAAACCAACACAGGTGGTATTGATTCCCCAGAGGGGCTGGAATAAATTCTGTGTCACTGCATAATCTGCCATGTTGTGAAACTGGCACTTACCTTTCTGACCTTGCAGACAACATCTGCTTACTCAGGCTTCTTGTCTTACTCCTAAAATTACTCTTGCCACAAGCCATGTTTCCTGCCTTTTAGAAGGTGCTCCATGTCTCTGCATGTACGGCAGCGCCTTTAGACTGCTTTTGTGCTATGCAAATTTCTTTCTCAGTGGAATGGTTCACTCTGAGGATTTAACCTGGTCCTGTGCCAGCACTTCTCCTCTCCAAATACATGGATTCTGGATTGAGGATTTGAATACAGATTTTGCTTCCTACCAATGTAACATAATGAAACACACCTTTGGTTAAAAAAATACCTACAATTTGTGGGGTGGAGATGAGTTCCAGATCCCTGTTCTTATTCAAAGTTTGTGGCCAGCCTAATCTCTATGTAGAAGTGGGTAAAACTCGTAAGGAGACAGCCAGGAGGTTGCATTTAAAGTTTTTGAGCTTCGGGTCTGAATAAGAATAATGAATAAAACAATGTCAGTATGTTATGTCATAATTAAGTTCTTAGGCATTCACTTTCCCCTCGGAGAACTGTGGAGATGATGTTTGTTCTGTCAGAGTGCAGATAAGATTTGCCAGGTTATCTTTCTGAACAATGAATACAAGTAAGTTCAGTGATAGGTTTGATGTCCTGCTGTACATCTTCCTGCTTCAGTTTATCCAGATTTCTGCTGTAGGTTGGTGATCACAAATTCATGTGGGATGATATATGCTCAGAATAGGGATATGAGAATGCCAACATATCCATGGTTGTACTGGAGGGTCCAGATGCTTTGCTCAGAGCCAGTGCTCAGTTTAGAAGTTGTGGTATTAATAGAAATGTGTTGGTGAGGGTTGTTGTTCTTCAGGTGAGGTCTAAATCAAGTCTCAAATTACTTTTGGAGACGCAAGAACCCAAAAAGTAGCAAAGATCTGTTAAATTAATATTTTATAAGTGGCCTTCTACTTACCCATTTGTCATACACATTTACAATTGGATATGTTCCATTCAGTTCCTGAGTGAATTGTATATTAACATTCTATGCTGTCCTTTATGTATTCCCATTCAGTGTGGCTTCTGTTTCATCAGCGAAGAAAAGATTCCTCTCTCTCTCCTTTCTCATTTGGTCTCATAGATATGTACATATAAATCAGTATGCATAGTTTTGTGCATATATTATAATAATACAAAACAGATTGTAAATAATTTTGCAGTACTTTGAAATAAGGTACAATAGAAGTGACTTGTCATTATCACTACCTTTGTAGTTTAGTTATGTCTTGTAAATCTTTTATGAAGAGAAATACATTGTTGAGGTAACCACCGCAGGCAAGAACAGTCCTCTTTCCTTCAGTTTTTTCTCCCCATCTGCTTTTAATTGCACTGTCCTAATCTGGGAGGGAGTGAGGTGTCTCACTGAACAGTACTAATACTAGAGGGAAATCTAAAGGTAATACTGCATTTTTGTGAGAGAGCTGTCAAGTTCTGGTAGGGGGACATTAGCACATGTCATTATTACAATATCGCAGCTATTCACATTAGAAACTCATAGATGCTTGTTTAGATGCTGAAGGCAATGCATTAGGAACTGATGGTGACTGATTATTATCCAATCAGTTCCTGATGCAGTATCTGCGACATCAAAAACTCTGCAGTGGTTTTGGTTATGTCCTAATTTTTTCAGTTGCAGTGTCCCCGTGTAACATCCTTTACAAAACATTTTAAACTTCAAATACTGAGGCTTAACAAGGCCAGTGTACTAGGAAGAAAACTGTTTAGTTGCACCATTACGTTTTTTAGGAAAGGTATGCCTTTCTTTTATCTAGGAATTACTAAGAATAAATATTACCAAGAATCACTCTAGGCAGCACTGCTAGAGAGCATTATACAGCTTATACAAGTTCTACTTTCTTACAAACTGTTGTTTGTTGGTTCAATAGTTTAACACATATTAGTCAGCAAGTGTGTTCTGCTTCTAAAAAATGCAGGAAATGATGTAGGCTTGCGGCAGGGCGAGTGTAAATTCAGTAAGTGTTTGAATTGTGAAATTCATGGGAAACTATAACTTTATGCCAGCATGTATGGACTTTCTGTATGCAGCATTTTGGCAAGAAGAACTACAGGCCTAATGTTAATATCCTATTTCTCACACATTTTCTGGATCTAGAAAAAGCACTACATTTGAAAGGAATAATCTGGTTTCAGACCTGGGTCTTGATAGCTAGCCTCTGTATTTCCACTGGATGGGTCTATGCTAGGTATGTCTGTCCGTTTGCTGTAGGTCTTACTGTACTGAGAACAAGTAACACATGCAGCATAAGCAGAATATGGTCATCACAGCCCTCAGACATCAAGATTTCTGCTTTCACCCACTTCTCTCTGAAAGAACGCCGTCAATGATTTTGGAGATAGTTGGGTTTTGTATTTCTGGGACAGGCCTAAAAAGCGATAATCTAGAATGCATCTGACTAAACCGCATGTAAGTCGCTCTTCTCCACAGAGGTGCCCTGGCTACGTCTAACCAGCAGGCTGAGGTACAGCGTCCACTCACATTGTGGAGGTGAGCTGGAGAAGGGAAAGCTGAGCATGGCCTGGGCAGAGACTGTTTCAGCTGTTAACGCGCGGACGTGGAGATTCAGGTTAGAGCTCCCTATAACGTGCCACAACAGAGGCTGATGCTTCAACATTGTCCGTGTGTCTCTGAGCTGCCAACTGTTTCCACTCTGTCCAGTTCAAAGTGGGTCTCATCTTTAGTCACACCATAGATCAGTTCCAAGATGTATTTAATTTTTTTTTTAATTAAAATCAGTGTCTTCTGAGTTTCAAGGCTGAAAATTAGGCCTGGTTCAACAGTTTTCAAACATTTGATCAAAACCCGTGTTTAGCCAGCGAATTTTTTATTTGTTTGTTTGTTTGTTTGTTTTTTCTAATACCTCCAAATACCTTTACTTGTAAGAATGAGCAAAATGAACCTGAAATGAATCTTCAGATTGCAGCCTGTTCTTGTCAGCTGTTAAAGAGTGTCAGTCCGTAGCTCAAGCTGCAGGTGCATGACTGGAGCACTCGCTGATCTTTAGAAATTCTACAGCATTTTTTGCAAGCCATGTATAGTGTAAGCTGGTAACTTGTTTTGTTACTGCTTCCATAGTACAAATGCCATGCGGTCTACTAGGTCTGTCTGTTAAAATATTCTGCAATCTGTGTCCCACAGTGATCTAGATGTTTTCATTAACTTGAACTTTGGGTGTGGAAGAAGAATTCTTACAGTGAATAGAGGAATTTAAGGAACATTTTCCAGGGGAAAGCAAACCATGTCAGGTGACATTGGTGACTAATGAGAGTGATAATAAGTCCATATGAACTTCATGAACAAAGCACACTTTTACATCAGAGGTACTTTGTTAACAGTTACTGAGGTAGAAACAGTATCGCTTCACGGTGGCTGTTTCAAAACGTGGATTTTCTTCTAGAATTTTGCAGGACTAAAAAGAACCTCTGTCATACCTGTTTTTGCTGAGCACCAACTTCTGTACAGCAGACTGAACCATCTTTTATCAGGTTGCTTTGATCCTTAGTGTGACATGGCTTTTTGGCAGACTACAGATTCTCTCCGGAATCTCTCACGTGAATAAAACTTAGGGAGATATCTCTAAGGATTGGCTGTCTGGAGCTTTCAGACATAAGACTGTGGTGAAATGAATTTTATGTGCACTGGCTATATATAATATTCCTTTCTGCTGGGTATCCGTAGGCTGACTAAAGCCATCTAATGTTAATGAGATTCTTGCATTGATTTCTGCACCTTTGGACTGGGCTGTAAGTAATGAAGTTGCAAGCACTGCAAATGTGAATAATAATATTATAGTTGTGGCTAAGGAGCAGGTGTATTTGTTTGACAGCTTAGGAAAATTATATGTGAGTGGCATTTGGTAGCAAGGAGGGTCTCTGATTTCCATAACACTGAATATATGCTTCAACTTAACAGGATTTGTGTTTGATTACTTGGTAGCTAGTTAACTCTAACGATCTTGAATATCCAGCCAGAGTCAATGATGACTTTATCATGAAACTGTGATGATTTCTTAAATTAATGGGGTTGAATTAGAGACAGAAGAAACTGCTTTAATTTGCCTATTTATAATAGTTTATCTAATTACATTTAGAGGTAGGTAAGAGCTAAATGAGATGTATATAAAGGTGGATTGTACATCTCATTTTCCAAACATCACATTAATGCTTGGTACTGTGAATATGGACATAGATACGATAGCTGTGTTTCTTGAAATGGTAAGTAATAATTTGTTCTGCTTTACCATGTGAACTTCAACTTTAAAAAAATTACAGGAATCCTGACTGGTATGAGTTGGGACATTACCAAGGTCATAAATGTGGGAAAAATTGATTGCCATCGTTTTGGGTAATGGATGGTGATTATGGTGGAACACTAATCTTTAAACTTGTGACAAGACAGGGATGAAATGAAAAGTCTGGGCACGGAACTTTGTTTTAGAAACATCAGATGCAAAGGATTAAACATAGAAAAGCCATCATCTGCCCTACAGTTTGGGGGCAGACCAATGTTTTCAGAAAGTATTTTTACAGCATTTTCAGTGGGGTTGAAATGAGAAGTGATTTCCGAAAGGTTTGTTAACTTGGTTAACACAGATTCTTGTGCTGCTACAGGGTGCTGCAACAGTGAAGCTGGGAAGTGTAGGAGTTCCCAAGGCAGAGTCTGGAGTTCAGTGCACTTAATGGTTTGAATGAGCCACGAGGTTAATCTTGTATGCATGGTGTGTTTGGATTTTGTGTACTGCCACAGTATCTCTTGGTTCTATAATTTAGGTGCCACACAGGTCTACTAATCCATTAGAGCAAAGAAATTGCTGTGTTTAGCATAATCCCAGATACCACTGTGAGAGAGTTATTAACTGCTCACAGTTGCCAGCTGAGATTAAGCCAATTCACAGCCATCCAGGTTAGGCCTGCAAGTGGATTCATGTCAGCTAAGTTTCTTCCCTGAATGTCCTACGCAGGAAAAAATGGCATAA
This sequence comes from Falco naumanni, assembly GCF_017639655.2. Lineage (NCBI taxonomy): Eukaryota > Metazoa > Chordata > Aves > Falconiformes > Falconidae > Falco > Falco naumanni. The sequence goes on from NC_054065.1 coordinate 2,619,118, forward strand.
TTCCACAGACAACACCTGGTACTGTGAAGATCTGTCATTAAAACATTCAGGGTCTCTGTGCATCTTCTCTGAGAGAAGTATTATTAAGCAACTCCCATTTGTTGAACTGAGACCTAGTTTATTCGGTGATCTTTGGCATGCCCCAATCTGCACGTAAACTGATAAAACAGACTTGTTCTTTCTGGTTCAGCCTCTGCTTATTTGGCTTCTCTTGTATAATAGGGAATAAAATAAAATACAAATTCAAGGAAACTCTCTAACTTGTGAACAAAAACCATTTATGTAAAGCGTCTAAAAATGATTTGCACGTTTCTTCAGCTCCTTACACTTACCTCCTTTTATGCTCCTGTAATTGCTCATCAGTGCTTTCAAACCAGGGTAGCACACCTGAGCAGAGAACTGTAACCAAATCCTACTTTTTTGTTTGGTCGTTACAGAGCTCTGTCAGTAAATCTCATGTGTAGAAATAAAATGCCAGAACTGCACACGAGAACAGGCAAGAATCAAAGGAGCTGGATGTACTGAGACATTTGATGGAATCAGAAGAAGAAAAGTAGATATTGAGAGATTCTTCTGAAAAAAAAAGCTGTAAGGAAGTTTTCTGAAGAATGAAGTAAAATACTAGCTTGTTTCCTAGAGCTTATTATCTGCAGAACATGGTAAGCAAAATCATTCACTTTATGTTTTGTCATAATTTGCTGCAACAGCAGAATATAGTAGCAAGGAGAGCCAACTGCTTTTTTCCCTGGAGGCTCTATGGGCAATATTCTGCTCATAGTATCCTGGAGCAAACTAGCATCACCCTATGCACAGCACATCACTGAGGGCTGCATTGCACTTAGGAGGACTGCAGAGCAGTTGTATCAGCAGCAGCACTGACACCATGTCTGCACACCAAGCCTGCTCCATGGGGTTCTCTGGGGCCGCTCCTCTGCGGTGCAGTGGAGGGTCAGGAAGGCTCTGGCTGACAGAGGGGCAGGCTGTGGGGCTGCTGGCAGTTCCTGGCAAAATCTTTTACCCTATGCGAGCCCTCTAGCAAGCAACAGGGTATGTTTGGATCAGACGTTTTTGCAAGGTTGGGCTGCTTTCCTTACCTTGCGCACTAAAACCACGAGGCCCATAGAATACAGCCTGTACCACCGCTGATTAAAGCTGTTGATTTTTCTCTGGGAGAAATCCTGTGCATAGTGCAGCCTTGGAGCGTACTGGCAGGGGAGCGACTCAGAAAATCGTGAGAAAAACCAGCCTTCTACTGGAACAAACCAGAGGCAGGCTTGGCAGGTGGTCTGATTATGTTTGCTCAGCCAGTTCAACAGTATTTGCTGGACAAAAGAAGGCATCAGGTGATACAGAAAGTCCCAAACAAAGCTGCAGATGAATACAGACGTGACCAGACTTTCTCATCTGTTGCATATTTGTGAAAGCGGAGGAAAACTTGTAGCTATAGGAGAAGGCACAAGAGCTAGAAGGTGTATCTCTTCTGTTGATTCTTATATGGCAGGCTGCTAAACACAAGGCTACTGCGAATCTGGATTCCTTCATGTTTCTTTTGTAGTACTTACACTGTTTTCCATTGGTGATGGGTTAAACCCATTTGGGTAAATTCTTGAACTCCTTTTCTTGCTTGGTAATTTTTGGCCTGCACCTTTTTCCTTCTGCCATCCCTGTATGCAGTGCTAGCTATCATGCAAATGCAAGTTTGACATGGCACTGAAATCATAGTCAAATAGTGGTGGTTGGAGGATAGCTGTTATATTGTGATTTTTTTAATTTGAACCATTTAGGCATCAAAATGTATGTTTGTAGGACTTCGCTGGAGGTAGAGGCTCCAAAGGAACAGGAGGAGACCATTTCTAGATAGGAATTTAGGCAAGCATTACTACAACATGGTGTAAATAGATACAGATTAATATTACAAACAAAAGATAAAAATCCATTTTCAATTTTCTGCCTCCTAACTTCTCTATGAGTGAGAAGGTGTGCCAAGTTTCTGGAAGAACTGGTGTACCTTCATCTTTTCTATGGTGCATAAAAACCTTATGGTAAAAGAATGTTAATCTTGCTCCAGCGCTTGTAATCCTGTAATTTAAAATCTATCTCATACTGCAAAGGTACAGAGGGGACAAAATAATCACACACAGGCAACCTCAATTCTGGTACTTTCTATATTTCAGTGCCTGCCTCTTCAACCTTCATGATCTTTTGACATAGCTTTTTCAATTTTTTTTTTTTTAAATGTGGGTGTAATAAGATTATGAAATGAGTGTAAGACTGATTAAAAGAGAGTTTAGAACTTCAAGCTCAAAGATCAAACAATGAATCATCAATATTTTTCATATTGTAGTTTGCATTGAAAATGTCTAATGACAAGTTCAGACGTAATGACAGTTGTGCTTACATTTGGAGTTGGATAAATAGTAGGTGGTGCTCCAGTTCTACATGCTGCTAAAAGTAAATAATCAGACTTTTATTTTAAAAAATCAGTAAGTAATAGATAGTATTTGAAACCTGGGCAGCTCTGCAGGAAAAGAGCTCTCTAGTAGTTGGTGGCCGTCATTACAATGTTGACTTGGGGCAGCTGCAGAAGAGTTGGGTTACCAGTTTGCACATTACCCTTACTGGTGGCAACTGTTTATTTTCTTTCCTTTTTTTGTAAAATAGGCTTTTTAATATGTGCTATTTAATATTCCACTATTCCAGTATGATGGGTTTAAACTAGGTGTCTAGCTTTAGTGCTAGGTGACAAATTTTTATGTCTTGTTTAAAAGTATTTGCTAATAAATGGGTAGCTGGGAATAGGTCATTGGAGTAAGGATGGAAGGCTTCTGAAGGAATCACAGAAGGTAATGCAAAAACTTGTATTGATTTCACTGGGGCTCAGATTTTATCCAGAAAATAATAAGTGCACATTATTGGCATTGGCATAATTACTGCAGTTTTATGATAAGATCTTGAAACTTGCAGAAAAATTTGTGTTTCTTTTTCACGTGTAATATTTTAGTTTTAATTTAATTTAATACAATGGCAGCATTCTGAAGATAGAGGTATGAAGACATAGGTAATTCTGGCAGTATGACAAGATAACAAGTATTTAGAATTATGTCAGCAACTTAAAACATACAAGATAAACCCAAAGAGCCTCTTAATCAGAACAGTAAAACAAAAAATCATATAAAAATAACCAAGGGATTAAAATTTTAGATTAACCTAGAGTGATTCTAGAATCAATTTGAGTTAGTTCTTGGAATGAAGCTTTGATTTCTTTCTCAGGGCTGGATTTGCCAGCATAGCTTCTCTTTGATGCATTTCTTTATGAATCTAAATGGATGGGCAGATTACATATTATCCATCAACAGCATTTTTGGAAATGTATGGCACTGTATTGATATCTCTGCAGGGCTTGGGCTGACTAAATAATTGAAGATGGATTTAAAATATTAGAGTGGAATAGCCAGGTAATTTTTTTTTTTAAATCATACAAGGTAACTGATGTTTTTATTGCACACCACATTTTACAGCTTATTAAAACAGCTTCTGTGAAGACACAGTAGACAAGAACAAATTTGCTTTAATAAAAGTAAGGATAATTTATAAGGGTCTGATTGGGGAGAATGCATTGGTTCCATTTGCAATTCTACCTCCAGTTCCAGAACTAATAGTTGAGGCTTGTGTTGAAACAATCATGATATTGAAATTAAATGGAGCTTTGCCATTGTTTTGAGTTATTCTAGAATATCACCACAGCTTTTATTTGCAGATGCTGACATGCCAGTTGTACCTGCATGCACAATTATCAGCCATAATCATGGTTGTTGCACATGCTTGCCCTCATCATTTGTCAATTAACACTTGTTTGAGAAGAAGAGATTGAACTCATACCTTTATTTCAGTCTTTTTGTAAATCCCAATCTGGAATAAAGGTAGTAAGTCTACTGGAAGAATAGTGGTATGCTGGGAACTGCAAAGTCACATAGCAAGGCTGTTGTGCAGACTAAATGTATATCTCTTGTAAACAGGGAGAACAAAGGAGATGTAAAATGAGGAAGTAACACAAAAAGTGGGGGACTCACTTTGGAATTAAAAACAATCCAGCTGATCCTTTTTAGTAAGGAGTGGAGCCAGCTGTTGGATTTTGTGGAGTTTTGCAATGAGAGCTCAAACCATACCTTTTCCCTTCCTCGATGTCATGCTCTTGCCTGTTTTTCTACCCAAGTAGTCTTTTCTCCATGTGCCCTCTTGCTGGAATAGCATCCCTGCACTTGAAAACACCACCACCTTCTCCGCTGCGCCCTTATCCTGGGATAGTAGCAAAGCAGCAAGATCAGAGGAAGAGGCAGTTTGCCTTCCCCTGTGTCTGCAGTAGCTGAGGTGAAACCTAAGTGATGTTCTTGCAGCCCAGGTAGATGTTTGACTTCTCAGCAGGATTGCAAGTGGGTATGATGGGTCTTCAAAGTGACAACTGTTGTCTAAGAGTCCCCTAGCATAACATGAACTGAGCAGGTCAAAGTCTGTATCAAACTTGCAAACCAGATGATGGTTGTGATCCTGCTTGCCTCTGTCTTCTTGCATGAACAGCTCAGCATCATCATTGATGTTCTTTCATGCCAAGCTGTCCTCCTATCCAGCATTTATATGAGTTCTGTTGAGGTGGAGTTAATTTTCCAGAGATCTAGCTTCTGGAGTATGTAGGCACAGATTCTGGTACACAGTCACTGGGAGGTGAACTGTGCCCATTGAGTTCAGTGTTATGTTAACTCTGAAGCACTGGGAGGCTGCGTGCAGACAGCTTCTCATGAGCTCTATTTGCATCGTCTGTATTGTCCTTTTAAACTGCACAGTCTTGCTCTTCCTAGACTGTGTAGTTCACGGTGTCATCAACTTTCTGAGAATGGGGATGAAAATAAGGCCATGTGTAGGTATGGCATAAGATTATTTCTGTGCACACATAAGCTTTGCACTTCTGAGCAGGATCGACACCTTGATGTTTCAAGAACATATAAGAGTTGCTGCCTTCCTGAGCCCTAATAAATATTTGTCCAACTCTGAAATCTGTTGAATGTCATTCAAACAAGATGAGCCAAAACTTCCCAAATATGATATGATAGTTCTAGGATCATTTTAAGTGAGGAAAAAAAAGTTACTTTTTTCTGTTCTTGATGGCCTGCATTGCTAGGCATTCTCTTACCTGAAAAAGAGATGTTTCCTTCAAAGTGGCTTATTCTTGCTGCCCCTGTGTCCAAAGCTTGATTTTAGAACATTCATCAACCAAACAGCTCTTCAAAACATCATCATTTAAAAAAAGCTGAACTTGTCCAGTGCTGTGTGACTAATCAATCACCCATGAAACCCGGTTGTGATTCAGGTTTGGTTAACAGTAGGTGTAGCCTATTAGTGGAGTGTTAAGCCCTCATGGTTGAAATACAACCTGTAACAACTTTGTCCTTTAGTATGTGGATGTTAACAGTAGTTTTCCAGTGACCCAGTGGGTTAATTTATGTAGTGTTTATGCTTTTGTTTTCAATTTTTAGCTCATTAAAATTATTAGGAAAAAAGCTTAATGCTTTTTCATGCTATTAGGAAAGTCAGCTACATGCTATTTAGGCAATTTGGATTGAATTCAGCTCAACTCAGCAGAGGTGCAGAAGATGAAGAACTGTATACTTTATAGTTACTGTGTACAAAGATGCCAGATTGTAGAATCTCTATAGGTAATTGTGAGATTGCTATAAAGACATCACATTTGCCTGCAGAGATTTCCCAGTCTGCGACTTTTATCCAGGTTGAAGAAGAGAGAGAGAAGTATTTTCTTTCTATTAGTCCATGTATTTTAAACTGAATTTCGAATAAGATGTTGAAGAAGGTTCTGTTGCTGAAAGATCAGATGTAACTCCTTAGAAGTTTTCAAAAAGTCTAGATAACTATATTGCTAATAAAATATCATTTTAGGCTCTGACACTTTACATTCCCAGTCTCTGTGGATCCCTGTCTTCCAAAGGTTGCATTTTGGATGCTTCCCAATCACCTGGAACTTGGTCTAGCTGAAACTGAGACCACCTTTCCTCCACATTTCCGTGAATGAATACTTTTTGCCCCTGACTCTCCTACTTTTTTTAGGTCTCTACTAGAGCAACTGTAATTTTCCCCTTTCCTTCTCAACATACATTCTGGTTGTAATCAAATGGCAGTGATTTCTTTTCTGAAAGCTTTTCTCTCTGTCCTTTTTTTGTCTAGATATTTGTGTTGGGAAAGAAAGGAGAGAAAATTTTTAGTCTCCTCCAGTCATCATCACTACCCCTTTGATTGCTGCCAGCCACATGGAGGTTCTCTGGTGCTACTCTCCCCTTCAGTTGATGTAATTCTCGCCTCATTTATGACTCTCCCACTTGTTATGTCTTGTTGTGCATTTTTACATTCAAATTAGGCATTCTTTGAGGCACAGATTATGAATAGACTTGTACTGTGCAAGTGTTTAAAAAAATGAAATAAAATACAAACAAATGCAAGGAGATTAACTGTGGACTGAATAGTTTCTAACACACTAATTCCAAACAGTAAACACAAGAAATAAAAAAGATAACCCCCCTTACTTTAACCTACTTTAACACTCCTTTTGTGAGTAGCAAAGAAGGCTATAAAAACCTCAGCTTAATTTACTCTGTTCTGGTGTGGAGCTTTCATTTTAAGAGGTTTGTTTTTGCCAATGCTAAGTGATCCAAAGAATTTGAAGGATGAGGAACAGATCTTTGGTGTCTTTTGCTGTGAAAAATCTTTAATGTGCTTTAGAAGGAGACTAAAGACCTTGATTTCTTTCTGTCTTTTGGAAGTGAAAGGATGTTTTGTACCAAATTCTTGAAAAATCCATGCAAAAAAGTCTCCGTAAGATGTGCCTCACAGTGACTGCTTTTACAGTATAAACAAATGAAAACCAGCTTGTGTCCTTGCTAAGCAGATTATCACGAGAGGTTGAAAAGGTTCTTTATAGAGAACAACTCATTCTCGTAATTTTTTGTAATGCTAGTGGGGCACTAGGAAAGTGGAAGTGAACACACAGAGCCACATTTGCCCCTTACCACACCCTTCAGAATCAGAGAAATCATCTTGTATTTTGTTGAAAAAACCTGAGGTTACAGAACATCTCAGTTTTGCTGCGACTTATGCATGTTTATTCTTTGTGTTCAGCCTCTTGTCCTATCTGTTCTGTCCCTGTATGTCTGCTGCCCCTCCTGACAGCTGCTGGCAAGGCTTTACACAATTAATGGAGGTGCATTTTACCTGCTCTGTGGTTCCTTTCAGCACAGCATCATCTCACTGCAACTTTCAATAGAGCCAGTCATAATTTTTTGTAGAGTGAGCAAATTAATACATATGTAAGAGGGAAAACCTCTCCTAAATACCAGAACGAAACCTTGCTTCTGTTGCTGTTACTGAGAGCTCTGCACTGACTGCCTGGGATCTAGGTTTTGTCTCTCCCTGTTCAAAACAATCAGACAGAACCCAACTGAGAAAACCTGCAAAACACCCCTGTTAAATTATTCAGTCTGCTCTACAAACTAATGAGTATAGTCAGCCAAATTTCATTTTAAAGGGAAATGAAAATTCAGACTGAAAACTGTGATGCTGCGTTTCAAGACAACAAAATTAATTATTGTGCATCTCTGAAAAAAACTATAATGAGCCATGAGACCAAGCTGTTGCTGCATCCCTTTGTATGCCTTTGATGTAAGGAAAAAAATAATTGGCTTTGTATGCTGATTCACTTGTAAGCACAAAGGATATCTTCATCCTCAGGCTCTGAAACTTTCTGATGTTATAGTTAATTAATAACGTTAGTATTTGCCACTTAGTGACTTCAGGGTATTGCATTAGAAAAATCATCATCCTAAAAGTGCAAAAGTCAGTAGATTTGTATGCATTTAATGATGAGTCACTACTGATGGGTTGGTATTCGTATCTCTACTATTTTTGCATTCTGGTTGATGTAAAATGCCTGTTCTTCTGTTGTTTTACTCAGACGTACCTCTGGCAGCAAGGAAAATAGGAACTTCCATAGGGCTTAGCTGGTGCACTGACTGTTATTTCTCGATGATCTACAACAATGGTTATTTGGTAACAGCTGGGCCATGTCTTCTTTAGACAAAGCCACTGTGGGGCTGAAACCTCCCATCGCTGAAGCATAACTGTTTCCCTGGTAACGGTTAACTAGCACGTGTTTTATTGTTTCAAACTGCTTTCCTAGGGTATTTGCAGGTGGTAGAAGATGCTTTCTTAAAGAGGGGTCATAACCTTATGAACTTTCAGATGTTGCAACAAATTGGGGGACAAAAACATTTTTTTTTTCTTTCAAATGGATTAAGTAAATCTTATTATATAGCCTTTGCGAGACAGATGTAACTCACAGTTTGATTTTTAGCTTTATATCCAGATGCTGATACAAGCATTTCTGCTGTCAAAATTTTGTTTTTGGAATGTGAATTAAGACCGTATATTCCAATAAGAAAGTTTAAAATAAACACAGTGAGAATATGCAGACATTAAGATTACTGTGACTTTCTTTTGTCTTGGCTTTATTTTAGCTGTGATTTGTTTGCCTGTATGTATTTCTTTTGAATTTGCTATTTAAGTGATTTACTTTTAAAATGCACTTGGATCTACCAGGATTCTTAGGTTGGTCTGATAGATCTTATGTAAAGAATGGTGACAATGAAAAAATAACTTGCTTGGTATTTTAAATTGGAAAGTACAGAAGTATACTTAAAATGTACACTTAGATGCAGAGTATGCGTTCATATGCTTATCAGTAAGTAGGGAAGCAGAATTTCATGAAGAGTAACTACAGCCTCATTTTTTCCTATACCAAAATTAAAAGCACCTTAAAAATGTACTTACTGCATTGATAAAAAAACCCCCAACATTCTGTGCTACACAGGAATGTTTTGCGTTACAGAGTTGTTACAAGGAGACAGTCCCAGGACAAAAGAATGACAAGTAACATGTGACATAGAATAAAAATGTGCTTAGATTTTAATAAATTCAGCAAAATCCATTCATAATCTAGTGGGATGAAGAGAGAGCTCCCTCTCCTGTCTGTTTGATAAAATTTATAGAAGCTATTTGCATGTTTACTTTAAGGTATAAATAAAAATAATGTTTAAACAACATGCTGTGAAGCTTGTAATAAAAGGATTGCGTTCATCTTTTCAAAAACAGTGAGCAGTGGTTAAATCTGACTCTGTCCTTTTTTTGAGACATTCTGAAATTATTCTGTTGTGTTGGCAGTGTGAAGTCTGTTGAAAAACTACTGCATAATACCAGACGACCTGTTTTGTACAGTGCGCTCTAAAACTAGGCTGAAACAAAGCTTCCCAAGCTTGTGCAAGAAACTGTCCTGATTTTAATGGAATTAACTCGCAACCCAGTGGGCAGGTTCAAGCCCTCAGATTCGTGGTTGATAATTATTTTTTTGTTTTAGTTTTTGGTATCTGGAGAACAATCAGGGCCTTCATTTGTGGTTTTTATTTAATGTCATATTTTATAGATACAGCCTTCTCAAAGGTACGGAAGTGGTAGGTGTTCCTAGGCCAGCCCATCTGCTCCCTTTGTTTGAAAGCACAGACCTAGCTGGGGCTGCATGCCTTAGCTGTGTCCCAGGCAGGCGTGGGGACAGTGAGGACAAAGTTCCTGCTGCTTGCAGCTGAGCTATTCCCAAAGATTTACAACAGATACATAGCAGTGAAGAATTGGAGGCTAGTGGTGACTGAATTATGTCATCAGAAGAAAGCAAATACATCATATTAATACCTGGCTGAAAACAGCACCTTATTTATTGAAATGCAAGTGTGAATATGACTATGCATTTTCAAAATCTGATAGTGTTTGTGGCTTTTTATTAAAACGCTGTTTTTTCAATTTGTAACAGATTTTTTTCAGAGAAATTTGGGCATTCATGTATAGATAAAGTAGCCAGTGTGACTTGGTTGCTAGCTCTTGCTTTATTCATAGACTTAATGCAGGTTTTCTTCCTGTGTCTATTCATGAAAGTCTCTTTGCATGTCTTGTCTCTGTTCCACATCACATCTTTGCCACGGATACTAGGTTTTTAATAGGTTTCTCAGTCTTTTTGGTGGGCATCTCATGACAGCAAGAATCGCTCATCACTAACTCAGGTGTATGTCCACAGGATGAAACTCAAATGTCAGTCTGGTCAGCAACCACGGGACCGGACAACGTGTCCGCTCCCCGAGCCCTAACTCTGGTGAAGTCCCTCTCTGTGACCTGCCTTGGGACAAGGGAGAGGGCAGGAAAACAGCTCCTGGGCCAGGGGGCTCCTTGTGCCGTGCCGGGCACAAAGCAGTTTGATAGAGCCTAAGGGATTTTTGGTCCGTTCCTGGAGGAGACTGTTGGGAGCTGTGGGGAGCTCAGTACCTGGCTGTATCGAGCCCAGGTGACAGAAGGAAAAATGCCTGTTCCCCGAGATGGCTGTGTAGGTCCTTGGGTTTGTGCTGAATACGGGGATGGGAATCACAGCTTCTGCAAGGATACATCACATATGCCCTGAAGTGATGGGTGAGACCACTGCTCATTTTTTATGTATGTTCCAGAAATACCGTGCTTAATGACTTCCTTCACTCTGGCTTATGACTGAACTGCATGAAAACTAAATGAAACTGAATTTTTGGATAGATATGTTTCCTGTCATGGTCTCTACATAATATGGTAGCAGACATTTGAATTGCAGAATGGGAAGAGATCTGAGGCGAGATAAGTTAGGAAGGAAAGCAACAGGTTGTACACTCAGCCTATTCCCCCCTCCCCCCCTTTTTTTTGGCGGGGGGGGGGGGGGCGGGGGGGGAAGGGGGGCTTAAATAAATTAACAAGTCAATTAGCCATATTTCAGGCCAGAATTTTTGCTTTACAGTGAAGAACGAAAGAGTAATGAAATAATTATCCTCCTTGTTCATTGCCTTACTCAAAGCAAGTTTTTAATACACAAACTAGATAAAAACATCCTGACATGCAGTGTGCCTTGTACAAAATGCCCTGAGCTATATTCTTCAGGAGCATCACATTAGTTACGACTTTACCTTAAGGTCAGTGTGGTATCAGTTAATAAATAATTATAATGAGAGAATTTTTGACAAAACACTTGTTCTGCTGCAGGTTATCTGGCAGTAGATTAACAAAAACTAATAATCTGTGTAGTCACATTATTCTGCGTGCCTGTGACTCTCACTATAAACCAGGGTTGATTCCTTTCCCATTTAGTGCCAAACTAATTTTAAGTCTTGTATAAAAGAACTTTGATTCCAGACAGCAATGAATCCCCATTGAATTAATTATATTCTGTAAACTTCAAAACTGAGATAAGTTGTTTCATTTTTCATAGTTCTGAATAAAAAACAAATGAGGCAATGACAGAGGCTTGAGTGTTGGCAATCAAAAGGTTGTATTTTGCTGTGTAATTACTTTCTCATTAATTCTAACTGTTGAAGAGCAGCTGCTAACTGTTGGTACCAGTTTATGACTAAAACAATGTTCTTGTTTAACAAACGAATTGACATTATTTTCGGGAAGAAAGCATTAAGAATATTTACAGTGCTATAGCAATGATTAATAACAGTGCCTGTCACATATCCACAGTAACACTATATTTACCAGCAAGCTCCCCCCGCCCCCGAATTTAAAAGTCCAGACTTACCAGTAAACACGAGTACAAGCTGTTAATCTTTTATTTGCGTTTCTCCAGACTTCAGTATTGCTTTCAATCTGCTCGCTAACATTTGTAGTCACTTTAGCTAGTTCTGTACTGGGATAGATGCTGACTGATGTGAGCTTGGAAATGACTTAAAAAGAAAAGCCTGGTAAATGCTGCTTTATGCTCAGACCTTTCTGCCTTTGCTCAGTTACTTTGCTAAAGTGATCCTCAGACTGGGGCAGTAATCTAAGAGAAGATTAATTTTTCACTGACTGCAAAAGAAGGCGAATGGAGAGGAAGAGTTCTCTCCTTGCTCTCAGATCCCCGCTGAGGTCCCCAAACTGCGGCGCTGACACTAGCGTGGGGGCACAACTTCCTAGAGTCAGGCCTACTGTGCTGCTGGCTGCTCCCGGGATGTCAGCTTCCAAGTTGTTTCTTAAATAGAAAAGCATGCATCTGCTCCTCAAAAGTTTCGGAAGCACCAGAAAGATAGCTGGGAATTACAAGTAAAATACAAGTTTTCTATAGGAAACAGCCTGGCAGTCCACACTTTGTTATTCACTTGATAAGCAGAGTCTTTTTGACAGTCCTAACCTTCTAAACCATAGGTCCTGCTGAGCCCAGCATGAGTCAAACGCTGGGTACCATCTGTCAGAGCTTTAGTGGTTTTTTTTTCCTCTCTCCTCTTTTACTACAATCTGCTAAGAGGGGTGCAGAACAGGAGTTGCTTTTCTACACTTAAATGAGAAAGTAGGTAAATTCAATAAAAAGCATTAAAGAAATCCTGCTGTTCCCAAAAAACTCGGTAGGCACTGGGCAGGAGAACAGAATATTCTGTGTTCCTAAAGATTTTAAAAACAAGTATATAACATGCCTTGGGAAGTGGGGAAAAAATCTGAAATCCCAAGCTGAAAAGATAATTTTGAAAAGCTAAGTTATATGAACCGTGGTATTAGCAAGAGTTTTGAAGTGATGCACAGAGGTTTCAGCTTTTTTCCTAAAGAAACACTCGTAAAGGATATTCCAAATTTCCCATTGATGGACATTTAATAAGAGGAGCTGGCAGAGAAGAAATGGCCCCCTGCTGCACTGTAAAAGAATTACCAAGGGGACATTTTTATGTCTCATTAGTTTATATTCAGCCCTAAATTGGCACCTGTTCTGAACTTGGTCAAAGTTTGCTGGAACTGCAGAGACACAAATGAGTATTTCTCTTTAACATGTTACTAACAATTAATCAAAACAGAGGGGTTAGCAGGTTATTACAGGCATACAGGGACACATGGAAAGAAGAATATAACAGAAGAAGTGTTGTAGTGGTGTGATTTTCCGGTGCTGAGGGCCGTGTGAGACGATGTATCTGAAGTTACCTATATGGCTCTACAAGTGTGGTCACCATGTCTGCATGGTATACCTGCACAAATTGCTATTTTAGAGTCAAATTCCTAAGAACCATAGTGATTGCTGATACTGAGGAGGAAGGAGTGGGAAATTGTTTCATGTTGTTGATTTTTGAGCTGGTTGTCCACCAGCCTGTGCCTTTTAGGGTAGCTGTGGGACTGAGGTCATTTTGTATTAGTTGCTATAGTGTTAGCTATATTAGCTCCATGCCAGTAACACAACCCTGTATGTCGTAGTCATTCCTATGGGGACATTTAGTGGCTTTCTTGTCTTTTCTCCCACTGCTTTATAAACTGAAGGAGATGTTTTACCTCTGAGAAGCTGGCTTTCTGACTCCAGCTGGGCATTTGTGTCATCAGCACTCAGTTTTCACATGAAATTATTGTAATCGACCATAGAAAGTGGGTGTATAATTGTGCATGAATTTTTATTCAAGGTCTGAATTTTAAGAAGCAGAAACTCTTAAATATCTTAAACAACATGCCTAGATCTCCTTTTACTATATTGTGTCGTTCCAGCTCTACTGACTGCATCACATTATTTCAATTTGTGTTTATTTAGCAGAAGAGGTGGATACGTGGCTAATTGTGAGCATAGATTGAAAAAGTTCTAATGCAATTTAATTGTCCCCTTACAGTTTCTTTAGTCACAGCAATTCCATATTGCCATTTTAAAAGGTCATCAGTGCAATTGTAATGAGCATTTGATTCTGGTCTCATTGCAATTTTATATTCATCCAATTTTGCTTGATACACTGGCAAGCACTGGGGCTGGCGAACCTGCAGGGTGGTGATCAGCAAGCTTCAGAACTCGGATGTTCACTTTGTCTCTTCTTGTGATAAGGGTCATTAAAACATACCCTTTGTGCGCAAGCAGGTAATCTACAAAAGACTGTTGTGGTGTGCCTCAGAAGCAGTTTACATAAAGAAGTGACTGGAAGGGCTTAGGCGTGGGCAGGTGTACCTGTATATGATGTTGCCTTTGGATGCCAGCTGTTACATATGGTTTGAACAAAAGCACGTGGTGATGTCATGACTTGTGTAATATTAGGGGGCTGTTGCAGTTGTATGTAAAGGACATAGTTTTACAGATTCCTTACTTCAAGTGTTATCATCCTCCTTGCATATGTTTGTTGTGGTAATACACAAAGGCAAACCGGAGCTGAACCCCTTTGTCCCTGGCGCTGTGTGAACACTGATTAGCAGAAAGGCCCTTTCCTGAGGGGCTTCAGTCTACGCTGGCAGGGCACACGGAAAGCAGGAAAGGAAAGGAGGGGGAGAGAACACAATACAGATAGTGAACAATGCGTTACCAAAAATTACCAGTCATAGCTGTTGTTTTTAATTATATATGTTATTTTTATCTCACCATTAATCTGTATTTTTCGCAAGTGATGCAGTGTAAAGTGTGTGTTTTCCCATTGTGTTACAGTGCTGCATTAGCATAGCAATACTGTGATAGAGAATGATTCTATGGCTTCTTACCCTCCTCAGTCTCTTGCTGAGCAACATTTACATTTATGTATGTCCTTTTGTCGTGAACATCTTTGATTAAATGTACAGTATGCTGGATTGCATGTCTAATCACAAAAGTGCTTTAGGCCATGTCTCTTCCAGAAAGAGCCTTACGAGTTGTTTAACTGTGAGCAAGTATAACATCTGACAAGACCTGCTTTTAAAGATGTATTGTGAGAGAGAAATGAAACATCTCTAGGTAGGTAGCTATTTCAGAGATGGTGAGCAAAAGCAATAGTCCCTCTCCCCCACCCACCCCTCCCCTGCCTCCACATGCACCACAGCTGCAATAAGCTGGAGCACCTGTTCTTTGCATACTCCTGCTGGTTTGTGCTGTTTGTATCTGCTGCCAGTGGGGTCCCAGGAGAGATACAGGAGCTTTTTAATGGAACAAGAAAAACTGGGAGTGCATAAGATGTGCACTTTCACAGCAGTTGTCTCTCTCTTCTTCAAAAGACCACAGTCATGAGGTCAAATCAAATTCTTTTGCTGTAATTAATAAAACTGCATGAGAACTAGTTACACTTCAGCGTGCCAGACTCCATTTGTGAGAAAGGAGAGCTTTTCTAGTTAAGCTTCTGTACTTTGTAAGCATCACATTATTCAATTTGTAAAAATTTGTATTAGCATTTGAAGCATTTAAACCAGTGTAGCAGTCACTCTGGGATATCTAGTATTTTGCAGATATTTAGTAAGTGACATTTACTTTCATAAGCTAACATTTATATTCCATCAGGATTACTAAAGGTGTGTGTGAAGTGCTGTTCATTTTCCATTCTTGGCAGACCAAAGAGACTTTAATTTAAAATAGTTATTTAAAACAGTGGCTTGTGTTGGTAAAAAGGATGACATGGAAAACACAGAATATTTTTAGCCCATGTTGTATCTCAGGTGCTACAAATGCTATTTTTCTAACATTTTTTCTGAACTAACTAAGACTTGGTAAATAGGTGTGATTTTAAAAACAGAGTATTCTCTCCTTTGTTATGTGGGAAAACTTTCTATACTGCTGTTGCTTCCTAACTTCTTACAAAGTTACTGGCTCAAATGATTGGTTTGACATAATCAGTTTTGGTTTAATATAGAGTTAAGTCAGACTACAAATAAGAGGTTAAAGCACATAATTTCTATGGAAAATCTGGACTGTGTGAAAACTATAAATTCATGGCAAAACAAAGCAAACAACTGCATCAAAATGGTAGTACTTTATAGAGATGCTTGGATGGTTGTGGGGTAGAAGGACCTCTTTATATGTTTTCAGTGTCATAAAATGTAAACAAGTGATCAAAATTAGAAGGGAGACAGGTGAAATAGAACCCTTAATAACAGCTCAAAAGATCTGTACTGTAAATAGGGGTATGAAAGTAGCTCTATAGACTATGACCCTAATGGACGCTTTCTTCAACAGTGGCATGTTCTTAAATTGCTTTGCCATTTAAGGCAACCTAAAGAAAACTTTCTTTCTTTGTAGGCCTGACAGTGTATGATCTTCATGCTGGCCAGAAATCCGTTAACCAGAAATTTGCTGTCTTTACAAGAAGAGCAACACAAGAGCAAAGGTAGTTTTGGACTTTATGTTCTCTCCTCTGCCCCAGATGCAAAAGGCAGTGAAGCATGACTGTAATTTTGCAGTGGAGGGGGTGTTACTGGGAAGCTCTCATATCCTGCTAACCCCTAGGGTGAAGCTTTTCATCTCCTCGAGGCTGTAGACTGAGGAAGGCCCATGCAATAGTCACCGTATGTGTTTTGTTTCCTTGAAGGACAGTGCAGTTTGCAGCACAGATTCCAATAGGTGCCAGTGTATTGTTTTGCATCAATCTTTTTTCCCCACCTTCATAAAAAAGGGTGGTGAAGGAGATGATGGCAACAGAAAAACTGTGGACCAGGGCAGCTTCCTGGTACCAGAGTTGTAGAAGAATAGGACTGGAAAGCACCAGGATTTCTGCTGAAACACTTGTAAACCCTGAGGGGCTGGTGAGGGAGAGGATGACACTTTATATCATTTTGTGCTCTTTATGTGTCGTCAGAGGATGTCAGTTGATTTCATGAGAAATACTGCTTTAACATGGGTTTGAATTATGTTACTGTTGCCAGATCTTCCCCACGTTAGACAGAGCCATTTAGTGGTTATTATTTATTACTAGAATATTAGAATTGTGGGAGTCTCTTAGGCTTCTCTTTAAATTTTAAATACTCTAGGAAAACCTAACTAAGTCCTGATCCCATAGCCATTAATTTTACTGGCATAACTGCCACTGAGTGAGCCTTGAGGCCTTATGCTATATATATCAAGTGATGTTTTTAGAAGACAGAAAGGGAAAATATCGTTTCTGGAAAAATACACTAGTGAGTCTTTCTCTTTTAGAAGCTAAAATCACACCTTAAAGTTGACTTGGAAACTAGTTGAGTCAATTTTTGTTCAAATATTAAAATGAATTTAAAACCCCCTTTTAGATTGCAGTCTGCAGAAATCCCAACAGATATTTCTGAAGCGCACTAGAAAAGGAGAGTTTATCTTAATTTGTAAAATCATTCAGTGAGTAGTAAACAGAACTTTAAAATTTGCTGTCAGAGTAAACTATATTTTTATGGCATTTATTAAACACATAAAATAGATGTTTGTCATGTATTATCTTCTTGTGTTGTACGTATCAATTAGTCCAGTGTGCTTTATGGGATTATACACTTTCTCTATTCTTTTCATGCCAGATGACATAAGATTGCTGTTAGAGGTATGGGGTGATTAAATTTACATATGACTAGGGAAATTTACACTGATATTTGACTTTCAGTCTTATGCAAATTGCTAGCATCCAATTTGGCAGAAGTAAAATTACTGACCTTTCAAATGTTCATTTGCCTTCAAGTGTCCAGTGGGATCAATATAGGCATTGCTGCCTATATTTTATACTACTGCATAATGCTTTGGAATAGTTTGAGTTCCTCACTTCCTTCCCATGGATGCTGCTAGGTATTTTCTACTGCATGTCAGGAGTTAATGCTTTCTGATAGACTTTTAGGTTTTTTTGTGCTTTGCCTTCCATGAGTTGCTTAGCCCTCTTTAGGAAAAAAATCTCGCTTTTACTTGAAAACATCCTTAATTAAATAACAATGAGGCAATTTTCTTTGCATAAAACTTTTGATCTTGTAATCTTCTCTGGAAGGGTCTAAGAAATGGAAGAGTTTTGAAAAAAGACTTCTTCAGGTGGTCTCCTTCCAATGGCCTGAAATTTGTCTTAATATTTTTCTAAAAATAAACTGAAAATAGGAGCCCATTCTACTTCACTGGTAAATAAGAGCCAGCTTCTAGACTGCAGTCATTCAATACACAGTTTCAAGTGACATACCAGGCACCTACACGTTCCCTATATGAATTTTATGAATAAGACGAAAAGGAAATTTTAACAATTTGAAAAAAAAATTGAAATTTCTTCTAAAGGTAGTCATGAAATTGGATGAGTGTAGTTTTCATAACAAAGTGTGTTTCATCTAACTTTTATTGTAGTCCAACTAATATCACATTGAATGGGGTGGACTAGAGAAAATAAGCAATGTCTTCTAATGATTCTCTGAGTCTCTCTTCCATATCCCCTGTTTTGACCTGATGAACCTTTTATTCAAATTTAGTCAATCTGGCATGTCAGTTGTAAATTTTCAATTCCAAAATTGTGTTTTATTGAGTTGAATCGTCAGTATGAACAGAAAGGCATGATTTTCCCAATTAAGGGAGGACTAATTTCTGAAGTAGCTGTAGTTACAAAATGCTGGTTTTGGCAGACAGAAAAACTGAACACAATGGTCACACCATTATCTAATTCAAAAAGATGAAAAAAAGATCCCCCTTCTCTTAGACAAACACGTATCTATCAAGGATACTAATTTCTATATCTGCCTTTCCACAAAGCTAATGCAGTCAGTTAGTGTTTAATAAAAGCCCAGGCACTAAAAAAAGGTTGAAAAGAGGAAATCTGGAGAGAGGGAGAGAGAGTGCCCTATCCAACAACTGACTTAACACATTTGATTAGAAATAGCAGTAAGGCTGCTCTTACCTGTCTTTTATAAACTCACTGTTTTTCCCTGTGTTAATAGAGCTAAGTGCTTTCAAAACTTTTTGTTTCAGTAATCTCTGATGCCTGGTTTTACTTCTGTGAATCTGCGGACATTAATTTGCTATTAGCAGCAATGTTACCTGCTAGAACACATGATGTGCCAGAGCAAAATAATAGGAGCAAGTTATTAACACTTCAAGGTTGACCCGCCCTTTATCCCAGAATTCGTTCTGTATGTCGTCTTATTGATCTGACTCATGCAGCTTTTTGTCACCTGGGAATTAACAATTCGATGTTTTATTTGACCATTTATCTCTTTAGCAAAATTGTTGCAATCTCTTTGACCTTTTAAAATGTTTATGACAAGGTGTTTGCAGTTAATTGCGCTCATAAAAGAGTAAAGCTCAGATCGGGTCTAATATGTGCAAGGAGCCAGCCAGGAGTTCCTTACAAAAACATTCTAAGCTGTAACATATTTCATTTATTTGCAATATAATTCAAAGAAATAAAAATTTCCTGTACCAGGAGGACTGGTAATAGGCACATCCTAAGACCACAAAAATAACACCACTGTATTCTCTGTTCCTACGTCTTTTGTGGGGGGAAGAGTCAGCTGAGGGTAGAAATTATCAAAAAATAGAATTGCATGTTAAAACTGCAGTTTATAAGTAGGTGCATATATGTTTCTTGTTGTTTGCTGTTGGTGCCTTCTGGGGAAACACCCATGCTTGCATTGCCTAAGCAGCAATTTTGCTGTTGCTGTGTGCTGTTTAAGTCTGTATAATGGAGAGAGCACGGTATATTGGGCTGAGATTGACAGATCAAGCCTGTGGAGTTTGTTACTGGCAATGCCTTCCCATAATCACCGTCACAAGGTGTCCTAACCCTCTGTCCAGCTGCTTTGTCTTGTACCACCAACCCATGTCCTCAGCCACCACACATCTCCAACACCTCCAGTCATACTCACTCAGTTTTCTGCAGGCACCTTGTTCCTGCCCATGGCTGTGCAAAGATATGGTGGTTCCTGGGCTCTTTCTTCTGTGCACAAGGGCATGTTCCAGGTAGGGAAGATGATTGTAAGGCTTTTTATCCGAGGGCTGCAAATACAGGATGGTAAGGGGAGCAGCACCGGCCACCCAGAGGCAGGGCTGCAGCTAGAGGACTCTCGGTGCAGGGCTGCAGATTTGGCAGCCCAGGGATACTATTACCATTTCATGTCCTAGGGCTCTCTGTTGCACAGAGATCAGTGCAGCCCCTGTCTTGACCCGTACTCAGCCCCTAGAAGAGCCCACCTCACTCTGTTTGGCAGCACTGCTTATGATCTCATGTTAGGCACCCCAATAAATTGCTAATCTGGTATAAATCTGCATCCTGCCAGTAGAATTAAATGAGGTCACTCTGATTTTCTCAGCTGCTGCATGGGTTTATGCCTCCTAACTTGTGTGTCTGAATATGGCAATCTATCTGAAATGACTGCACCCACAAAGCATCAAAATTATGTAGTAAGACATTGTGAAAAGAGTTAAGTTCAGTGGCACAACTGCGTGAAATTTCATGAAACGACAAAAACCTAATACCAATACTGTGAAAATAAAACCAGTCACTCAAGAATCCTTGAATTATTTCCTTAACTAGTAAAATATTTTTATGTGCGTTCAGGAGTGACTTAACTCTAAAAGTCTATTTTTGCCTTGTATGTACTACTGCTCTCATGTTATCAGGGTGAAACGTAGTTTTGTGGCTTTTCCAGCTGTGCATTTCCCACTGCTAACCAAGCACGTTCATTGTACTTTCCTGTAATTTTCAAGGCCTCACTTTAAATGATAAGGCCTGAGGTGCTTGGCTTATTCACATCTGCTGCTTTCCTGGAGGTCAATCAAACAGTTCTGCATTCAAGAAGTAATGGGGTCTTACAAAGGAAAACAATTATTTCACTTGAAATCTATTGATCTGGTTTCTGTGGTTCATGTGGTGTTTTGGGTGCAGAACAGTTGCTTGAAACAATTTGAGATCAATTCAAGTGTAACTGAATCAATAGATAACCATAACTGAATTGCACTACTCTTGTTTTTTATAAGAATATGGTTTTTGCTACCAACAGTAATAGGAGAATGCTAAGTGTAATCAAAACAGAAGGTTGAAATTAGAAGCTCTCATGTATTAATGACAAAAAATACTTTTAGCATCAAATTTCAGTCTAAAGAAAAGCTGACACATGAATAGTGCTATGAAAACACTTGTTATCTTTAAAAGTGCTTTTATAAAAGCTTTCCAAAGAGTTGGGCTAATTTCTTTTCCATTCTGAGTATCAAGTCATCTGAAGCTAAATTTGCCAGATTTGTGACATTTTACAGAATGTTGCTATCTTTAAATCATTTTGCTTCAAGAACGCAAAATTTGCTTTTTTAAAATTACATTACTTTCACAATAAATGCTGGTGCTAGAAATGTGTGATTTTATAACCAGGTTTCCTTTCTATATTGCCAGCACAGTTTGTTTTTATTTTACTCATTTTTCTGTTTGCTCCAGTTGTCTTTTCTGTTGAGAGTTTATCGAGGCAGAAAATTTCTGACCATTCAAAAGAACTTTGAAAACAATGGATGAAGAAAGGCAGGCGGGGTATCAAAAGATGCATTTTGACATTAACAGTTTGTCTGCTGGCAGAGCACTAGCTGACAACAAAACGAATGGAGCAGGGGAAGCTTTTGTTAAAGCAGTTATTAAACATTCCACATAATCATTTAGTCCCGCACTTAGAAAAATATTGTTTTGAAAATCCTTCCTGTAAAGTGCTGAATGCCAATGTAAGTGTGGTGGACACTAAAATAGGCACGTTTGTTTTCAGCTTTGTAGAATGTTTCTGCAAATTATGTATTTTGGAGGGCTAAGAACTCTATGTGATCTACAGGATGAAGATCATAACTAATTTTCTGAATCCTCCATTTCTGTGGGCAAGGACAGCAACCATAGGAAAGTAACGCATGGTTAGTAAAGAATAAAAAGTGTCAGGCAAAAATTTTAAAAGCCTTTGTATTCTTTTCTGAAATCCATTTCAGTAGAGAAAAAGTGGTACTTTTGCATCTTGCTAGTTTGCTCTCCTAAATTAATTATTGGACAAATGACTGGTAGTGGATTTGGGGAGAAATCTGCTCCATTACAAATGTACATTATAATAGATTTTCACAAAAGATGGTTAAATTTTTAGTGCTGTTTAAGCAAGCTTTTGAATGCATAATTGCACCTGGAAAGAACATTTTGGATAGGCATGTTCAGATAAACTGCTCATTTTGCATGCAGAAAGGCCTTTTGTATACAGAAAGATAGATACCTACATGCCCTAAACGTTGCATGCAGAGGTGAGATTGATTTAGTTCTGTGAATCTTAGTAGTGTGAACTGCCTTAACCAAATCCAGGAAGCTGCTTCAGATACTCTGTTAGGAATTTAGCTAGTCATTGTATCTTGCCCAAAGTTACCAATTTCAGTAAAATGTTCTAATGACAGTAGTGGCAAGAAGAAAATATAATTTAATAATTATTTTAGTGCCTTATGCATCATCAGTATGGACTGGTGACTGCCTGGTTGTACAGGGGATTTTGTATTTTTGAAGACATATTTTCCACTCAGATTCATTATTAGACCCAGGTTGCCTAACCTAGCTCAGCTGTACGGTAGTAAGAGCTGTTGCAGAAATGGGTAAGAGACGAGCAGCACATAGTGATGAGCTGGTAGTAGAAGGGGAGACAGAGAGGGCAGGAAAAGAAGAGCTATTAGAGTGAGAAAACAAGAAAAATATACTAAACCTTTAAAAAGTGCTGCAAGGCATAATTAACACAGAGACAAAAAGACCTGGGAAAAGAGAGAGTCGGTAGGCGTAATAGTGACTAAACAGAGCCACTGCCAGAACCAGCGGCTCAGTATGCATCACAGATGCTCAAATGCTGCATAAATATACAATTTCACCTTGCCTAGCTGTCCAGGTTAATCACACGGTTTGTGCAGTGGATACCTAAGAGTACCCTGCTGTGATGTTGGGTGGACAAACAAAATTAACCCCAGAGTCTAGTGCTACTGTTGTTCATCCAAACTTCTGCTATTCTCGTTTTCTCCGGTGCCTTAGGACTCGCTCTGACATCATTACTGGTACCCGGTTCACTGCTGTAAGACAATGAGGAGCCAGCGACAGGGTCTTTAATATAATGTCTGCTATGAAAGTGAAGTTGTCATGGGAGAGGTCCCCAAGTCCTGGTTCCAAAAAGGGTGGTACAAATTGTTTAATCCACAAGAGCTATTTTATAGGAAGACTGGCATAGACAGTCCTCGAACCACAAATTGATGGAGGCTGCACTATGTCTTTGCTCTATCATTATCCTTTCCTGGTGGCATCTGCAATGGGCCACTGCTGGAGACGGGACCTCAGGTTTAGTCTAACTGGTTTGGCTGTGTGTATGTGTTGCAGTCCCTAGGAGAGGCTACAGGCGCTGGGCAGTGGCCAGTATAGGCTTCCTGCTGTTGTAACCTAGAATTAGGTGCAGGAGCTGTAAGAGTGCACAGACTGGTCACTACTACAGATAGTAGTTGTACTGTGCCTGGGTTACATCAGATGATGCAACTCGCATAAGATTGAAAGAAGTTTTTGTAATGTAATAAAATGTACAAAGAGATTAAAGTTTTGTTTGTTTATCTTAAAACTGGAAGTCTAAAGTTAAGCACAGCATTTCTGCTGCACTGGATGAAGATGGAGGCAAACAGTATTTATGACTTGTTGCTCAAATTATTGTTGCTAAAAAAAATCACTCTGTACAAGCTGTTAGTGCTCTGTTTCCCAGAAAGACTAGTGGTCTGTCAATCTCAGGTCTTCAGGCTGAGCTCAAAAATGCAGGCAAAACCTATTTTTTTCTCAAACCAGATAACACTCAAGGCTGCTCTCAGTTTTTCAACATTGCTTACTGACCGGCTCTGGAGATGACCTGCTAGATATTAGAGTTTCTGCTGAACAATTGTTATGATATTGAACAGATGTGGGCATAGTGGGTCCACGACTTTCAGAAACTTCCATTGCTCAGGAGAAATAACACATTCATTCATCTCCTCATGCACTGGAAACCAACCCTGATCATCGTACAATTCATAATTAAATTTCCCTCTGGATGTAACTTCCTCTAAATTTAGGGATAATCTTCATCCATCTCTTACCTCTTGGTGTGTTCTGTTTGAATGACTCCATAGCTGCTGCAGGGCAGAAAAGAGAGCAGAGATCTGCAGCGCAAAGTGGAGAGAAAAATTGTCCTCATAAACACTGACGTGTGAGTGAGGACTGTGCCAGACTGCGCAGGCAGTTATGTGCCTATCTCGTGTACAGACCTTCAGCGGTATCTGTAAGTACAACCTTACGAACAGATCTTCCCCATTAAGGTTCCTAATCTGAGGAGTGATTTTGGAAAAGAAAATTGGAGTTAATATTCAACCTCGTTTTGTTTCCTTTCACCTTTCTTCATTTGAATGACTTCCAGTTAATTGCAAAGTTGAATTGTGCTAGCCTCAGAACAAAATTACTATGAAGTAACTACCACTAAGGAGAAACGGTCATGTTGGTTGTTTTCATTTAACATACCAAATGGAATATCACAATTCATTTAGGTAATAGACTGCTACAAAGACTAATTAGAAACTGTGAAAGTCAGGAATCATAAGGAGTAGTGAATCTTCTAATTAGCTGGGATTTAAAAGCTGACAGAAAATCAAGACACTGAGAGTCACAGTGTGGAAGAAAGTACTTGTCAGAGGTGAGCAGATAAATGCTGTGCCAGAGTATGTGGTTTTCCTGCGTGTGCTTTTTCTGGTGGCATTCGAATAAACACACAGATACCACAGTCTACTTGCTATCTGCCTTTATGGCCTAACGGGTTAAATGGAAAAGATAGCTTATTAGACTGACTGATGTCTTTCTCCTTTACCTGTCGCAAGGCAGACTTAGCCAGTCTGTGACATTACAGCTCTCATGTTGTTTATGGGATAGACCTTGAAGGAATGAAGTGGGAGTGATGGAGGAACAGTGTATCCCGGGGCTCCCTGTGCGTTGGGCAGGCATCCTGGACCTCTGTGATCTGCACTCTGGTCAAATAAATCCCAGGAAAAGCCAAAGTCCATCCTGAGGAAGTTCAGGAACAAACATCCTTCCAATTAGGCAGAAGCTTGGGATAGTCAGAGATTGCAGTAGTCAGTCCCAAGGCAGGTTATAAATACTTACTAGTCTTACTGTGAAATGGGCAATTATTAGTGAAGATTGGGTATTTCTGAGATAATGTGGACTTGTCACCTTGATTTATTGGCATGTTTTCTAATTTTACCCTTTGGGAAACCACTTTACCTTTCCTTTATGATAGTTATGGTAGTTTTATGATAGTTTGGGTGCCACCGTTGTTCTGTCAGCTCCAAGACAGGTTTTCTAGCTGTTTTTTTTCCACTGTGCCAGCAGTGATCATCTGCAAAGGTGTATGCAGATGGTTTTGTATATTTCTGATCAAAAGCTGCGAGATACAAAATGTATTTGCTTTGAGCACCATTAATTGTGCTTTTTGAAAGCCTGGGTTAAAAGCATCAGGTCTACACTACAGTTGTAAGTAATATAAGAATGTAATGTAAGAATATACTTATCTTTGTATGACTAATAAAACAGTACTTTTTCTATAAAATATATTTAATACTTTAAGAGAAGCGTGTTGCTATTGAGTGCATGGTATGGAAGGTGATCAGAGAGACAGCTGATTCTAATGTAAAAGATATAGTGGTTTAATTCAGGCTGCTACCTATACATGGCCAGATGACATTTTGGGTCATCTTTCTTTCCTCCCTATGTTATAGAAAAACAGTATCTTTATTTTTCATCAATGTTGTGGAAAATATTTTTCACACTGCTGCAGTCTTTTTCAGTTCAGAGGTCTCTGTTTGACAACTTGAAGAGCTTTATTCACATGTAAGGTGGCCCACTCTGGGAAGTATTTGCACTCAGGTTGAGAGCAGATTATAGGAAAAGTGGGCCAAATGGATAAAACATCAGGACACAGCTTCAATATTTTGGGTTTTCCAGTTGTTCTTTTCACCTAAACCCTATATAATTTTGGAGCTATATGAGCACAAACATAGAGTGACAATGGCAGGCTATACGTTGGAGAGGAATGCAAGCATTTGAGATTAGGTGGTTCTCAGAGATGCTGTTTTTCAGTCTCTGCTCATTATAAAACAACAATAGGAACCCAAGAGGAAGATTGCAGAGCAAACAAATGCCTATGCAGTCAGTTTTGTCCAAGTCTCTGCCGTTTTTCGTCATTGTAGATGCAAAGTGTATCCAAATAACCATTTGCAAATCGTTAGTGATTGTGGTACCCTACTGCAGATATAGTAAAGGAAAAGGCAGCTGAAATTTATATTCTAATAGTGGTTTTTGCCATTTATGTCTTTTAAATCTATAAAAATGCTTGTAGCTGTATCATATCACTGTGGTTTTTAATGATTCAATACCAACTCAGGAAGCCTATATTTGGCTGTAAGAACACTATCTGAATGAAATCGGATAGAATATATTCTAAATTAATAATGAAAAAATAGTGAATAAATGTTCCTTGGCTCTTCGGCCTGTCAGTATCAGCACTTTGTGGCCCTTGTCATTGTTTATGAGTCCTAAGGAAGCAGGTTAATCCAGGACAGCTGTCTGAATTTGGGACTTCCCTGGATTTTTTAGTCTAGCCCTGGATGTTTACATGTTCTACTGAAAGGCCACATTTTTTAAACCAGATGGGACAGAAGGACTTCTGCAAGTACAGACATTTGTGGAGAAGTGCTTGTGACTCCTGTGTCTGTCCTGCTCTGTATCAACTCTTGTATGCTGGGTGGAAGGAAAAGGGATTGTGAACAATTATCCTAACTAGAGAGTGAAAATTTGGGAAATTTGGAATGTATGGATCATAAATAATTGAAAATTCCTACTTTCCTCCCACAAGGAAGACCACTGCTCTTTCCCAGACTGCAGGGAGGCTGGTAACTGATGGGAATAGGAGTGACGAGGAAAAGGAAAGCATTTACATGGTAGAAATCTGGTGCTAGTGGAACCTGGGCATTGACAGACAGTGCCTTTTGCTGTCCAGGACTGACACACTTCCTAGAGTCACAATAAGAAAAAGATAAATAGAAATTCGCTTTCCAACAAATTTAGCATCTTAATTAATTTAGTGAGGTGTAAGATTACAAACTGCATTAAGACAAAATAGTAACTATGTGGTTGCTATATAGAGTTATTTTATAATGGAATTGAGTGCCTTTAAACCCCAGCTTTTTCCTTGTACATATATGTTACACATCTAAGTTATATACAAAATTTTAACTCTTAGATGCCTGTGCTTGAAGTTCTTTCTTGGTGGATAGTCCCTGTAATGCATTTATTCTAAATTTATAGGTATTGTCTGTAATGCTGTTTTATTTGGGAATTAATATTTTACCTTTCGGAGGCAGCAGTTGCTGTATGTGGAAAGTGGAACTTCTGACCAAAGAAAGACCTGCCTGGAGAGACTGGAGAGAAGAAAGTTGCTGAGGTCCCTTGGCTTACCACCAGTGTGCTGTGTGTAGCGCAGATGGTTAAACAGTGTTACAAGGCTAGAGCCTGATAATTCTGTTTTATGACCATCTATTTGTTTACCACCTCTTTGATGTGGTAGTGCTATAGCAAGTATTCAATAATTTACATACTGTACAATACAGCCAAATATAAATGATGCATTATTCTTCCATTTAGCCCCATTTGAATTGATTGATTACCAAATCTTCCATTTATCATTTATCAGCATTGCGATTATTTATAACTTTTGCTGAGTTTACAAAGTAATGCATCAATCAAGAAGCTGAGTTGCACTTCCCTGATTTATAATGGATATTTTAATGATCATTACCTGATCCTTTTATTATTTATTTATTTGTCAACAATGAGCTTGAAAAGAGTAGCCCAAAGGTATAAAGCTAAAGCTAAGTCTGAGAAAGACGCCCCCCCTCCCCCTTTCCCCCTCCCCTGCTTTGCATTATTGACTTTAATATTGTAATTTTTACTTCAAAGTGTACTACAAAAAGTAAAAACAATGCTGTTGGTTTTTGTAATGAGATCAGTGGTAGCTGGGAAGACACTGGGTCACTCAGTTTCTAGCAGGGAGAGGAGCAGAATGCTCTGCCTGGCTGTAAGCGCCAGTGCAGGGGCTGCGAGCTGGGGCACACCAACTTCCAACCAGCCAGGTAGGTGTTGTAGCTGGAGACCAGCCAAACACCCTGAGACCCAGCCTGTGCGCCTCCAGTCCTGATGCCTGGTGAGTCACATCAGTAGTGGAGATCCACTGGCTGAGGTTTCGCTTACTCTTAGGTGTTGTGGGTTTTTTGTGGACGATATCTCTGTTGTAACCTGTTTTGCAATTAGAGTGCTTTTCCACTCTTTATGTAGGGTGAGAGCTAAACACATTATGCTGGAGACACTGGTGTGCCACCCGCCCGCTATCCTTCCCCCAAATCCATGTAAAATCTTTCTTCACATGAACCAGCTCTCTGGCTTTCTCTGCAGCTCAGGTCGGGCTTTCCTCCACCTCACCACCCTCCTGATCTGGTGGCTGTGCCATGGGAAGCTTAAAGCAGCCAGACCTGATACACTGAGCACTAAAGTTTTCCCTAGTTAAAACCTGCAATCTCAATTCATTCTCTTGAATGAAGCAAGTGACACAAGTGATAAATTGGAGGCTAGTGAAACAGAGACTATGGGGGTGCTGGCTCTCTTAAAAATTTCTTATTTGAGTTGCAATATTGTTAAAATTCATTGAATAGAGAAATCACAGAATAAGTCCTTTTTGGCTATTGATAGCTTTCATGTTTAACCACTGTGCAACCTTTTGTGGTTTGGGCTCACCTAATTGCATTCTTGTTAAAATTTGCACTAATAGTCAGTAGCACAACAGAAAAGTGTGGAGATGTATGCTGTGTGTAGCTCGCTGGGTTTTTACCCTATCTGCTCTCCTTATTACCATTTGCTCAGCTAAAAGAAAAGATTGAACATAAAAAACTGAAGGTCGTCCATACAGTTGTCTCAATAGCAATCTGTGTGACTTTAACCCTGTTGAGGAAAAGTAATTACCCTTTGGCTTCTGATGACCTCAACTAACCTTTGTTGAAGGACCAGAGAAAATAAAGGCTGACCAACAGCCTGCCCTTCCTGCCCTGTGGTTAACCTGCTCTGGGAATGAAGAACACCCTCAACAATAGAACGTGAAAATGTTGCCATGGAAATATCATTGGAAGAAGAAACAAAAATCTATTACAATTAATAGTGTTTTATTAGGTCACTCCTATAGAACTGTTTAATCCATGGAAGTTGCTCTATCTTAAGATCTGGGGTCAGAAAATTTCAGGAGGAATAAAAGAGGGAAGGAGAGGGTACGTCTTTAAAAATTCAAGAGCTGTTGACAGAGCTGGGATGGTTTGCGTGAGATAAAAGAATCATTTAGATGTTGCACACTGTAAGTATGGGAAATGATAGCAAAGAATAAACGCAATTATAGTAATTCTGAATGATAACTGCCAGCTATCCAACTGGCCAGGAAGTATATTGATACACAAGTATTTTGGGTTTGTTATACGGCAAATAAAAAGGGTAATTTTTCTTTTCGTATTTTTTTCACAATAGTAAGGCCTTGCCTGGAGAACACCGGGTTATTTGCAGGGTGTGTGCTGCTTTTGTGTATCTGGCATTTTCAAAATCAGGTCTATAATGTTTTTGGTTTCATTTTTTCCCCCTCCTTTTTTTATTTATTAAATTTGACACTTTGTGATACGTATTACACCTCTGTTAAATTGATTGGTCTACTTCAGTTTGTGTTAGGCTGAATCTTGTGCTTTTCATTACCCCCAGTAACTGGTAGTTTCAGTTGGAGCTGACAGTGCTGTATATTTTCAGTAGTAGTTTAGCAGTTTCTAACAATATCAATGGTTCTTTGACCACACAAACCCAAAAAATTCTGAAGACATCAAAAATCTACATGGTGCTGATCTACAGTATTCCAGTTTCTAGAGCACGATAAAGCGTTTCAATCAAGTAAATTCTGTGACATTTCCTTATTCATGTGAAAAATTACAGTCCTTTAATTAATGTAGGAAAAAGTTTAAAACATGTATTTCTATACGTGTGTACCTAAAGAATTTTAAATTATCATATTGCTTTTAAAAGAAACAAGAAACTTTAGCACATTCATGTCAGGACAGTAGTATGCATATCTTTTCTGGTATTGAAAATGAATTAAAAATAACACATTTCTTACAACAGTCATACACCAGCTTCCTCCTTTTGGTCTTGTTCCCAAAACACAAATATTTAAAATGCTAAGAAGATGTCAACTGGAATACTTTCATTATTATTACTCCTAATCTCACCGTTAGTGCAAACAGTAGCAAGTCTGTGCCCTAACTGTGTATTTCTTCTAATAAAACCTGAAAGCATGCTAAGGAAATGAGTTGCAGTAAACATCATGTTAAGATGTTTTCTTTTAAAATGGTAAATAAGATTTTTTTCTCCAGTATTTTTACGTGCCAGCTTTTATTAATGCAGTTGTGGATTTTCACCATGAGAGTATTCTTCAACTTAAGTATATTTTCAAATGGTAATTTGAAAAGAGAACGTGTAGTTATTTGTACATGCGAAAGACTTTGACATGAAGCATCAAAATACCTTTCTGTATGGCAAATATGATAATTTTTCTAATCTTTTCCTAATTGTAACAATATTTTTCAGTTTTTAAAGTTTGACATTTGAAAATTTTGACCACGGAGTGTACTATGTCTATTTGCAGAATTGCAGGTGATAGTGTGCCCTGCCTTTTGTTTATAAAATGTAAAGTTCTTTGTTGCTTTAAAATGAACTGTCTGCTGCTATATTCATTTACAACTGTGTGAACATTTTAAAAGGCTTTGATCAGGTTTATGAGCTTGTGTTTCAGGTTGTCAAAACAGTGTAGGTCCAGGATTGAAGGAAAAATGCTTTCATTAATTTTCAACAATAATTTCCATGTCACTGGCTCCAAATCATTGTTTGCTCGTATAACTCACCTGGTTGTGGTGCTGTGGAGAACTGTTACCTGTTTCCTTGACTGTTTCACTTTTTCACTTGGGCTGGTGCCAAGGTTTTCATGCTATTCCCTCTCAATTTCCAAATGCTGTAGGTCCATGGCATTATGGCTGAAGCTCAGAACAAAAGTCAAGAAAGTCCATCATCATCCGTGGAGTTTCTGTTGCTCTGTTTATTGAAGAGAGAGAGAAAGCAGGAGGAGGAGAATTACAATTGTTGCTCAAAGGTAAGCCTATTGATAACCTGCTCTATTCTCAGTACTTTGAGGAGTTTGAGAAATCCCCTTAAATTATGCAAATAATTTTATTTCTACATTAGAAGTTGTCATTAAGGTGGCTTCACTTGTGGATTGTGTTCTGTCATGCTTTAATTGGCACATAGCCTACATCTTTTTCTATTTTAGCCTAACATAATTCTAAGGCCTTAGAAATGTTTTAATTTATGAAGATTTTAATTTGTGGGATTAATAAAGACAGAGGACTGAAGGATCCAGGAACTGTTAATTGTTACTGGTTTTGAGTGTTTACCACAAGAAAACACAACCTGACTGAATTAGTAATGAACTGTATATACTTATTCTTCTTTACAATGTGTTTCATACTTTCATTCTCTGAAATACATTGTTGTCTGCGACTGTCAACTGAATGGGAAGTTAAATACAAAGTCTGTTTATAGGGTATTATTTTACTGCCTTACTGTTATTCTGATATGTCCATACAGGTGTATGTTATGTTATGCTAAGCACAGTATAACTTATATGAAAGAACTAGGTAGGTAATATCAAAGCAAAATAGTAAGAAATGTTTTTAATTCAAGTGCAAAGTCTGGTGACATGCAGTCATGTTTTTTAGAAAACAGAATCCTATTTATACTTAAATTTTGTTCACATGTTCATTGATATTTTCACCATAAAACGTACAAATGTAGTTTGGTAGCTAATGGTTAATCTCGCTAGCATTTTATCATACATGTGTTGTGGCAAGACAGAAATGAAATTACTTCTGTGTTATTCTGACCTGATAAATTCACAGCATCTATAAAATGCAAGGCTTTTAAACATACCACAATTCTTAAAGCATTAATTGGTCTAACATTGCATAACTGGTGTATTTAACTAGTGGCCTCCTATTGTTCTATAGCATTATCTAAAAATGTTATGCCTTTCAAGAGAAAGACTGACAATACCATGGTTTAAATGTTGTATAAATGTTATAGAAAGAAAAGAGAATTGATTCAGTCTTCAGTGGTAATCGCAGCAGAAATATTAATTATAACAAGATTACTTCATGGCAAACTACAATATTGAAAGTACTGAATGAACATCTGATTCTCAGAAATCTAAATACAGTCTGAATATCCGAGGCACTGCAAAAATGTTTATGGATTATTTTAGCAATTTGCACAAACTACAGAGGAGGTATTCTTAATAAAATAGTATGACATTTCTGTAGCAAATTACTGTCACTTTAAAGTCATCTCCTAGATATTTATTAATAGTACAGCAATAAAGCATTGAATATAGTTTGGATAAGTGTTTATTGGTAACCTGCATCACACAAACAGATAAGTAAATCTTTATCTTGATGGTTTTGTTTTTAAATCAACAGCAGTATTAGATATCCTAAAAGTTACCACAGTCATTAAATACCTTATAGTGCTGTATCCCTGGTAATCCAATTTACAAAACTATATTCTCAGCAGAAACTCCTGGGGTATACAGTAGTTCTCTTCAGTAAGCCCTTCCTGCTTTTTCTTGTCATGAAGCAGTGATGGTACATTTTTATCCTGTTGATAATTTGACTCTCTTTAAACTATTTCTTGTTGACCCACTGGATTGGTCTTTATTAGGGTGGAGGTAGCTGGAAGACTGAAGGACTGCAGACCATATATCTTTCTTCCTTTTTTACTGTACCTTAATATTCAACATAGCATCATTATTCTGAGGCAAAAAGAGAAAAGCTGGTCCATCATATATTCCACATATTGCTAGTCTTTCCTCTATGTCCTGCAGTGCTAGAGAGGGGATTATTGCTGCAGAAAAAAAAATCTGGCCATAGTGTAGGAATAATCACTGCAGTCCAGCTCACCCCCACACCTCTTTCTCTCTCTCTCCTTCTCTCTCTCTCCCTCTGTTTGAGGCCCCAGCTGATTCAGTCTGCATCCATCCATACATAAATCATTGCCCTTATTCTATTGGTTACATGGTACATGGCAAGTATTGATTTTTTCCGTTGCCTCATTGCTGGAGAACCCATGGTTTTTGTGAGACTGAAAATGCAAAATTTTTTGCTGGAGATCTTGTCAAGGTACAAAAATGACAAGCAAGGAAGGTGCTATTTTAGGGTTTGTGTGACTTAAAAATCTTCACCTTCTCTGTTCTACTCTACATTTGCCTGTGTCCCCAAAAGTCGTGGCTTGTTTAATCACTGCTGCTTTAGGTAGGCTTAATGGCTAAGCAGCAGGAGAATAAGCAAACAGAAACAGGGCCTGGCCATTCTGAGGAAGGCATTGCTTAATTATTAAAAGTTTAATTATCTTCTGAAACATTAACAAAAAGGTAAAGAATAATCTGAAAATAATTCCATTTTAAGGGAAGAAATGAATCCTAGGCACAGGATGATAAATGGACATTTGTTTCTCTTCTGCATAACGCAGAGATACAATATTGTGCTGAATTCTTGAGATAAGTCTTCATAGCTTCTTGAAATCATATTTACTAACCCTTCATCAGTATGATTGCTGCATTTAGTTAATTTTTCTCAGCATTCAAAGCTGCCAGAAAATATCTTACAAAAGCTGGCACCTTGTTTCCTCAAAGAAGTGTTTCTGGGTTATGAGACAGATTATGAGATGTTCTCCTTCAGTAATAGAGAATTCCCTGGTATGAGACTCTCTTTTAATAAAAGCCTGATCCAAAACATACTGGAGTCAACAGGAATGCTTTCATTCACTCCGTAGGTGCTGGATCAGCTTCAGATTACACAGAAACCAGTATTTTCCTTTTTTTGGAAACTGTCACTTTCCCCTGTTTTGAGGAAGGGGTGAAATGGGTTAGGATGGGTGGTTACAGAAGGATGAAGAATATTGTTATATTTAATCTGATCACATCTTTTAACACCTTTAAATGAGGTGTATTGAAATCCGTGTGTGTTTTCTTTGATGTCTGTAATGCAAAATCTGACCTACACCTGCCCTGCGCCATTCCAAATTACTGTATTTTGCTTCTGTGCTTTTTTTTGCATTTGAAAGCCACTGCCCATGCTTTTAACCTACACTGTCTTTAGACTCCAGCCTTTCACCAAAAGTTGTGTGAACTCCATTTTTTACCTGACTTCTGCCAGCTGCATTTCCAAAGCAGGGGATATTTTCTGTCTGCTGTTTGCATGCAAATCAGAGACCTTAAACAGTAATCCAGCTTTAGAGCTTTTGTGTTTCTAGGGCTGTAAATACTGAGCATAAAACCAAAATTATCAATAAGAAATTCCAGCCAGACACCTTCACTTGCTGTATGGCACATACAGGAGCTGAAATCGTAGTGTGCTGCTGGCCCTCTGGTTGAGAACCAGGGCTGGACCGTTCAACCAGCCCTTCCCAGAGCTGGCTCTGCTCCTGCAGCCAACAGCCTGCACTGACCAAAACCTGGGGTCATGCTGGAGTGAGCAACCTCCCCCGTGTTTGATGGGGGCAATTGCTTCCTTACTAATGCACTTTTTTCCTCCAAATGTAAGTTGCAACTGTTTTGAAGGTGTAACTTAAAAAAATAATAAAATAAGACTGGAGGAAATGAGACTTGGATTCAAAATAATTTATCACATTTTTGTTTAGGAAAAAGGGCAGGGCATTACCATCAGCAAATGAGCTTCTCACTTTACCAGAAATGTAGTATCACTGAAAAATTTGCCTTTCGTCTCACTGTAAACAGAACTTTTCTACTGGTTTTGTATACACACAGCCAGATCTTCATTATATTAAATGGAAATCTTTGTAGTAATTGAAATGAGAACACTTCTTGTGTAATCTTTGTGATAGTGACTGTGTACAAAAGGGTTTGTTACATGTCTGTGTATTACTTATTCAAACCAATTTTCTGGTTTAATTTCACTCCTTTAACCTTAGTAAAAAAGGAGAGTTATTTGGCCAGCTGAGGTATCCTCTTTAAGCATAGCACCAGTATTTCAGTGGTTATAACACAAAGAAAACATACTAAAGAAATACTAGTCTAAATCTGAATGTTACACAGTATGTTTCACTGGTTTCTTATAGAGTATCAGGACAGAAAATGATTTCAGAATTTGTCTCCATTTTCCAAGCTTTTAGGACTCATCTTCTATAGGGGCATGGTTCTCTTGTATATGTTTTCCTGGAGCCACCCAGCCTGAAGTCTGGGCCTTCAGAAGGCAATTGGCCTACCTATGTTAAAATAGTGTTGCTGTAGTCTACGCTTATCCTGGAGTAGGGTGTTTTGCATCACAGCTCTGGGTATTTTGGTTGAAAGCTTGGCAGACACATACAACACAGAAATATGTTATATACACACTCCTCACCATCACCATTCTTTATGGTTTTATCTTCCTTTGAGATGCTGCATCGTGTTTTCTGTCAGTGTTTTGTGTAGAAGGATGGATGCTCTGCTCAATGTAGCCAGCACACATGCATCGCACTCACCAGTTGCCATGGTGCTGGTTCGGGTACTGGCTGAGGTAGGTTTTTAGTATGGCTTGGAGTTTGAACATGCTAAAGTTGCTGACAGTGAGGCAAGAATTGGTCTTACTGTGTTTTTGTAGCAGAACTGGCTGCAGAAATCCTTCCTGGAAGTTCCTGATGCCAGATCAATGGCTCTTGAAAGGTTAATTGTTCCTATAATGGAGATTATTGTGTGAGGGTCTGGACAAGGGAACACCTTGGATTTCTTCCCCTTGAACCTACATCACTCGAGAGTCCTGCAACAGTTCTTCCAGTGTGTCTGGGAAAGTGTCTCAGCATTGCCAGTTGTTTCCAGAAAGTAAGTGGACTATGGACAGCATGATTGCAGAGCATGGACCAACATGTTCTCCTTCAGATGTTACAGGAGAGGCTGTGCCCACTGCTCTGCAGGAAAATGGGCAGTTATAAGAAATGTGATGGGATTTTCTTCAAGCTGGTCAGAGACCCCCAGAAAGGGCAGTCAGGTATGCCCTGGGCTGGTATCGCTGCCTTTGATGGACACTTGTGCTTGCTGATAGACACACGTTTGGCTGCACAAATCTTCTGGACAGCTACACCATGCTCCTATCCCAAAGCCCAAGCTGAACCTTTGTTGTGCACCCAGCAGCCAAATCATAATCATAATCATAACCCTTTTCTGTCCTGTTTGTAATGGCAAGATGGGGTTAGTGTAGCCAATTCAGCCAACATTTTTGCATATCACTTTTGGAGGAAGGCAAGTATTGATTTATTAATTTCCATGAAGACGGACATGAGAATTAATGAATAACAACGACAAGAGGTAGAAGCGTTTTTTTTTCCTGTAGCAACCGATCATAATATCTTGGTTGAAAATACAAGTGAAAAGAATAGAATTGCAAAGCGTGTTTGTGTAAGATAGAGCTGAAGCAGGCAGGGACATTAACCACCCCCTGAGCAAAGAAGGCAGAGCAGCTGCCCTTTTCCCCATGACGAAAAGCCATCAGCCCGCCCTGGGAGCAGCCCGCGCTGCTCTGCATGGGGTCACACACAAACACCGCATCCGGAGTTGGGACGAGCTGCTGACAGCCAGGGCCAAGCTAACCCAGTCTCTCTCTCACCCATCACCAGTGACTTGCCATTCCCAGTGTGCACAGCTGTATCTCTGCTAATGAAACATCAGAAAATTATGAGTCTATTGGGCAAGAGCAGGCTTACATCTTCAAAGGCCTTCATAAATGAGGTTGTGATGTGGAAAAATAAGTCTTGCCAGTACCTCCGTTTCATAGGTGGAGAAATTAAGGAACACCAAGAGCTGGCACTGAAGCAGAGTTTATGTCTGAGAGCTCCTGCCTGTGACACACATGTGGGAAAAACTGCTAAGGAACCATGCGTACATGTGGAAGTTTGACCTCTATAATGCTGCCAAGGGCAGCAAGGTCTTCGGTCGTTCACTTAGCAAGCGTTAGTCACAAAAGCATTTGGCTCAGCTCAAACCTGTGTGTTGCGTTTTCTTAAAAATAATAATAAAAAAATCCCAAACTGAAAAAGGGAAGGAAATAGAAACACAAAGTCCTTTTTTTCAGGAAGGCCTGCCTCTTTTTCTGTTTTCCTCAGCCTGTTATTGTGTAAATCACTCTCTTATACCCAGCAAATTAACTGCACGTGCTGCAGCATGCTGTAGGAAGTCTGTTGTGGATTTATCCATTTAAATAGGAGTGGAATACAGTGCCACTTCATTTAACCCATGCTGAATGCTGCATAAGATCCCAGAAAGTTATTCAGCAATAATCTGAAATCCCATCCCTGGGAAGAAAAAAAAGGCAAAAAAAGCTTTGGACTATACAGTTGGAGCCTGTAGTTGCAATAAAATCCAGGAAAAGGTTATTTTACCTGAATTTATCGCTTAGCAACCAAGAATCTACCTCCTGAGATTGCGGTTCATGGGTTACCAAGTAACTGGCTGTGACAATTACCAAACAGC
This sequence comes from Falco naumanni, assembly GCF_017639655.2. Taxonomy (NCBI): domain Eukaryota; kingdom Metazoa; phylum Chordata; class Aves; order Falconiformes; family Falconidae; genus Falco; species Falco naumanni. The sequence goes on from NC_054065.1 coordinate 2,656,561, forward strand.
TGTCCCAGGAATCTACATAGCCTTTAACCTCCGTCAGCTGAAAGATGGGCTGATGACAGCTAACAAACAATAGAAACACACCCTAATATTTTATTTAAGAGCTGAGGGAAGCCACAGCTGTATGGATCACTCAGCCAGCTGGATTTAACTGCTGCAAACTGCATGTCCTGTCTTCAAGAAACTGCTCTATAGCCACGCTCTGTGTTTAAAGATGCATTTGGGTCTTTATCGTCCAAACTTTGTGTCAAATAATTGAATCCAAACTAGCAAGATAGGTTCTGCTATTGTGCAGGAATGGTAAGTGGCTAATTATAAAGTGGGGCTTTTATTTATGCAGCCAGTGATTTACAAAATTTGCTCATTAATTAATTGTGTTCATTTTGGTTTTTTTCTGAAAGTAACTGTTCCACTGATTAACAGTGAGAGGGAGAACATTAAATATCAAAGTAATAAAGAAGTAATTTAGAATGAGGGAAAAAACATAATTAACACTGGTAAGATAAAATTAAGGAGAAAAAATGTTGAGCTCGGATGTTGAGTAGAGCTTCTTGATAATGAGGTGGATTATGTCTGGGGGTGGTCTCCCAAAGGAAGCAAGGGAAACTACCATCAGCAGTCTGTGGAAGTAAGCTGGAAACAGTGGAAAGCACTGGAAATGTTGGATGTACAAATGCAGGTGTCAGTCCTGAGCGGTGGCAATTGCTTTCCCCCCTTCCATTTTTACTTTCTGTGATTTTATCGTGTTATAAATACCAGTCAGCAGACTTGCAGCACATTGGAAATGCAACATTTTATGCTGGCGCTTTAGATGCCCTGAGCCTGGAGAGATTTATGGGTATGCCTTCTTCTACAAGTTCTGAGTGGCTCCTTTTAGTTTAAAATAGAAACAGGAAAAAGGTTTTTGAAAGTTAAGGGCCCCGTTCACTTTTACAAATCCCAGGCATGCAAACTGTGGCTGAAATGGCAGCGAGCTCAGTTTCTCCCTGCAGGCTCGGTGCAGGTATCCAGGGGGAGAACATTTGGAAATCAGCTGTGCACTGCTACTGCTACTCTTCCTCCAGCATATTCTAGTTGAGGTATTAGAAACTGCTTTGCTACACATTTGGGTTTTCTTTTTTTCTTCCTTTTTCTTTTTTCTTCTTTCTTTTCTTTCCCCCCTGGCATGTTCCATATGCCACAATATAGTAAGAACTGGCTCAGAAAATTGTTCACTAGATTTCCACTGGCAACAAGTTCACAAAGGAAATTTTCCCCCAGCCATTTATGGCCAGCAACCTCCTCCTCGGTTCTTTAACTGGCTGGTCAAATTAGACCAGATTTCATTTGGCTATCTCTGCTTTTTAACATAATTTTAAAAACAAATTTATAACATTTACCCTTTCACTGCACAAAACTATACTAAGTTTTCAAGTACTCAGGCTCTAGAGGAATTTTGGTTCCTGAAATAGGTTAAAACCCCCAGTAGTTGCGTCAGTGTAGTTTCTACTGATAAAGAGATGTCTCTCATGGCATGAGAGAGTCCCACTGCGCATACAGACAGCTTTTCAGAGCGAGTCCATGCTGTCCTGCAAGAAGGAAATATTGAGCACTGTGACGTGCCTGCAGGTACCAGTACACACCTGCTTCTGTTAAGCAGAAGCGTGCAATGAGGTGTCAGCAATAACACCTTTTCCCTCAGAACTTAAATTAAACCTTTATATTATTGGTTGATCCAAAGCAAGCGATGGTGAATATGTGAATGCTTAGAAAATGAGCAAAGAACTTGGAAACATTTATTAAAAAAATATTGAAGCATGGAGTCTTGTTGATATGAATGACATGTCATTGCCATCATTACAATGTCTTTACGTATCTGCTACAGATGTTTGGCCAGGCTTGTAAGCTCTGTTAACTGAGACGTCTGAGGACAGCAGCACCACAGTCGTAAGCAACTGAGTGTGTTTTTGGGGAGAGCAGAACGGGTCTCAAACTTGTCACTGCCCAGAGGGTGGTTCCTTTGGTGCTTTTGTGTATCCCTTGAGCTAAGTACCAAAGGTGCTTTCACTCCTAAGCTGATTATTGGCTTATTTGGATGTGAAGGGAAGGGTGGGAGATCATCGCAACCATCTTGCTTGCACCCTGACCTGCTAGTCATTTTTCTCCGTGGTGGAATTTGATATAGGAAGGCTTTGCTGGGACATTCTTTCTGTCTCTTGATGACAGATCATGGTTGTCCTGTTTTCTGGCTGGTAGTTGGTTGGTTACGTTGACAGATGTTGCAATGATTCTTTTGGCAATATTCTGTTGTGCTGACTGTTCAAACAGGAAATTCAGCTTTTAGTGTTTGCACATGTTAAATGTTTGTTTTAGTAGGAATTGGCTCTGACAGCAGGCTGGTCACACAGTGTATTTTTGGAGCAGCAAACTCTGGAATTCTCAAAGTCATCATCCCATAGGTCTGCTGGTGCTCAGCTTAGAGCCCTGCTCCCTGAAGTACCACAAGACTGACTTTTGAGGAGAGGAGACATGAGCTTTTGAGCTGCAGGTTGCTGCTGTTTCACTGTTTTGGTGATGGGTGCCTGGGTGTGCTTGATGGCACTCAGTTCAAATCATACCATGGTACGACACTTTGGGAGACTTCGTAAGGTTTGATGTATGACAGTGTCTGTGCTGTCTCTGTTTTCCCTATAGCTTCTGAAGATTTGCTTTACCCAGCTGGAATGTTAATGTTAACACAGGTGAACAGGAAGGGGGTTGTGGCTTGTGCTGCACAGCAGAAAGTGAGGACGTGCTCAGGAAGCATGGCAAGCAGTGCTTTCCTCCTAACAAAGACTAGCTGGAGAATTTAATCTGAGGAAGTGACATTTCCATCTGAGTCTGTTTGGTGATAATCTTGTTTGGGGTGACTGTTTTTTGACCTTGGTAGGCTGCTTCTTTGAAGGACAATCTGCATATGCTGGTGTGACTGAGTGTGATACATTTTGACTTGTTTACTAAAGTTTCATCAAGCAAAATTCTGTGAACTATTTATTTGAGGGCTGAAAGTGTCTGTTTCTTGTATGCAGTGGCACTAGAGATACCCTGGCTAACATTTGTTGTGCTGTTCTTCAGAAAAAGTTTATAAGATGTCAGGAGTCACAGCATTTGCTTCTCTTAAGTATGGTGTCTGTGCTGAAGACAAGCACATTATGAGAAGTAGCTTCATACTGATTTGTGGGGCACATGGTGGAGGAAAGGTTTAATCTGGTCAATAGCTCTCCAGACCCCTGCACCGTCACTTAGTAGGTGAGAAACAAGTGGCTGTGAGTAGTATGTGAAAGCTGCTTTGTGTCTTGCCAGCTTTTTGGACATGCTTCAGAGCTACAGCTATTTTGAGTAATGGAGCTTGGAAGTGGAAAAAGGCTTTGTGGCTAGCCTAGCATATGCATTTCTGAGAAACACATTTGGTCCCTATATGGTTATTTTTGTGTAATTCGTCAGGAAAAAAACTACTGTTGAGGAGAACATGCTCAGGTGAGTCAGATTAGAACACACACATGTATTTGCAATGTGCACATTTGCACACAAAAGTGATACAATTACATGAATAACTGTGTGCACATATAACAAAATTTTTTCTACTTTCTGCTTAAAACAGTTTAGGTACAAAATAGATGCTACTCATGAATTTATAAGAAAACCAGAAAAGTTTGTTAGCTAGTGAATCTTTGAAAATGATACACCTGCAAGAAGGCAGAAGAATCCTTGAGAATCCAGTGCTCATTAGCAGCAATGAAATATAGGAAGGACAGTGAAATATATCCTTCAAAAACTGACATTTGTCTATTCTGGCATTTGGAGTGATATTGTCAGTTTGGAACTTGCATTGATTGTTCACCAGTTAGCTGGATTTTGGACATATGTGGCTCCTAAAGACTTAGTGTCTTGCATGTTTTGACAGTTTTACTGATCAGCAGGATTTTAGATGCTATCTTTCTATCTTGATTTATTATTTTTCTTCCCAAATGCACTCATCCTAATCTCTGAGTAACAACACCGGTTCTGGAAGGGGCATGCTCTTTCCAAAAGAAACCCAGAGGTGTTTTCATATATGTTGGGTGAAAGTGCATTGCAGGAGAAGGCACTTAAAACACAAAGTTTGGTTTTAAGCACAAAATAATCAGAATTCGGATGTTATTAAAGTAACATTTTTGTGAAAAGGAACTGGATTTAGAAAAATGAAGCAACTCTTCAGCCAGACCCATTATGAATTGCAAAAGCAGCTGGAAGATTTGGCCAGAAAATCAAGGTTGGGGTTTTTTTCTTCGTCAGAGTTTGTAAGATGTTTGGAGGGACATAACATTTATTTCTTATTTCTCTGAGTTTCAGTCCAGGCCTTGGAAAAACCCATCTGACAGTGAGTTTGTTTGTATATTTTACATTTTTCCCCTAAGTATGCTAGGCTCATTAGCAAGCCTTGGAAAAAGCATGCTTTGTTAAAGTTAATATGGAAAACAAGATACTAAGGGCTCAAATCTGTCTCCAGAATATAAATAAGCATAGCTTCCTTTGGACCAGATTTTGACCACAGCTATACTGGAACCCTTGTTTCAGGGAGAGTTACGAATGTGCATTTGCTAGGAAATGCTGCTCCTTCAACAAATTTCCTAACAGTGGTCGCTAAGTTTATGCCTCCAGGATATACATATCTACATACAGAATGACTTTGGTGCCTCTGGAATAGCTGCATAGCACCGTGCCGCATGAACAGGACATTGCTTATTGCTGGGGGGGGGGAATACGTGCCCCGCAGATCCAGTGCAGGAGGAGTGTGGACGTCAGGGCTGTCCAAAGCCTCTCCTGTGCCAGAAGGTGCTCGTTTTCCTTTCTGACCCCCAGCGCTGGCCAGCAGTGAGCAGGCACAGGGGGCGAGCAGTCTGCCGCTGGCTGTGGGCTTGTTCCTCCCTGGAAAAGTTTCCTGTTTCTGTGGATTCAGGGGAAACATCTTCATTTTTATGGTATTTTTTTAATTAAAAGATTGGATTTGAGAAGTTATATCTAAGCACCTCTTAACCCCTTGGCGCAAGGGGGATGTATCCTCATTAGTTAGCATTTATACTGCCTTGTTAAGCCAAAGTCATTCCTACTCACTGTCATTATACTAAGCTGGGTTTTTTGGTGATCTCCTAATTCCAAAAGTAGAATGGCCAAATAAGCCTTGATTAAAGCAGTCCCTGGTTTTAAGCCAAGCGTATAGTAACACGAGAATATAAAGAGTGTGGAGCTGCAGTGGTACTGGAGAACTTGAATTGCTGCTTGAGAAAAATAGAGTTTCTTGAGATAGGGCATAAAATTTTTTCACTTAAAATGTGCTCTGGAGCTCTAGTCCTATCAAACTATGGCATTTACTTGGTTCTTGAGCTAATAAGCAGAAGAGCACTTTGCTCTGAATGAGTCTGACTGAATCTCTGAATGAATCTGACCGTGACACTAGGTGACACCTTTTTTGATTGCTGAAATATTTAAGGCTGCTGCGGTACCACGTGGCAAACTCTGTAAAATATTTTTCATTATACACTGTTCTGGCTGTAAGTAGTTATACTGTAATCTACCTGCGATAGCAGAAACATCTTCCGTCTTTACAGAATATTTATTTTTGTAGGGTTTATCAGCTTTCTCTGTTACTTTTTATCTGAAATCACCTTTTGTAACATCATTTAATTACACTGAAGATAAAAATATCCTATTTATGATATTAAAGGACAGCTAGATGAATGCTAAAAACTCTAAGGTAATCTGCTTTTGTGCATGTGTCCATAGCAATTTTACATGGTGGAAAATAATGCCTTTTTGTAGTCTTCATAATCTCCATTTTGTGCAGCAAAACTACATTTAGCTCAGTATAGCTACCTATCAACTTAACCTTCATGAACACATGCATTTTATAATAGTTTTCACTTACAAGAGTAAATGTTATGTCTCTCGTGTTGCAACAGTACAGCAGTGTGCAGTTCAGTCATGTGATGCTGTTTACTAGAAGAGCAATCCTCTTCCAACTGGAGGAGGTTGGTGGGGGAAAATACTTTCATGCAGACACATACTTGCAGCTCTGAAATTGCAGGGGAGTAGGTCTTTTAATGGTGTGGTTTAACAAATGAGTAGGAGTCCTCCCTGGGGCTCTGGGACCAGCAGAATTTGCCTTCCACTCTCCTCTCATATCCCCTTTGGCTGGAGCTAAAGCAAAGTGGACTGGTTTAAAAGCACGAGGAGCACACACGGTTAAGTGTGCAGATAGTGGAAGGAATGGTCTACTTAAGTATCTGCTCAAACATTTTGGGAACCCTCTGTGTATTTGATTAAACTTTTCAGTAGTCAGCAAAGCTTGTCATGAATGCACGTGCAGCAAATCATTCATCACTTCTGGGTTTTGCAGCCTCAGAGAACAGTCTGCCTTACTGCATTCGCATGCAGCACTACAACTTGGATAACTCTAACCCAACATTTCTGGAAAAAGCAAATTTTCGAGTTAACTCTCAGCTCTGTCTTCAGCTATCTGCTTGTGACTTACACAGCTCCTCACTTTCACTGAGGCACTAGTGTCTTTATTTTTATATCCTTTGTATGAGATAATGAAGTGTCATTCTTCCCGTTTTTTTTTCTTGGGGAATTGGGATTCAGAGAAATTGCACAACTCTCCAAAGAGGAAGAGGGGTTTATTTCCCAGTCCATATCTGCAGTCACAGACTAGCAGTCTTCCTCATTTCATTTGCTCCAAGAAGGTTTTAAACTTCCTTTTTTATAATAGGAAATATATTTTCTTGTGCTTACTAGACGCTAAACTATTTCATTCTGACTTGGTATTTGTCTGAAGGTGTTTAGTTATTTTCTTGAAAATTGTAGCCAGAGAGTCAGAAAAAGCAGAAGAGTGGACGGGAAACCCTTGTTAGAAAACAATCATTACAGTTGTTGCTGTTCCTTCTGCAGAAGTCCTGAAAAGATCTCTCCCATAATTACCTCATAACTAATTTGTCTTGTTTCTTTGCAGAAACCAGTACACAGTAATTGCTTCTCAAATGCTCCGATTGCTTCTCTAATCCATATTTAATGGATATGTAGTGGTGAAAGATTATCAGCAGGCAGGAAAGGCAGCATTGTCTGTATGCAAGCTTAATTTGGTTGCTATCTGGAAAATGGCAGTGCTCTGCAGCAACGGGGCGTGGGAGAGGGAGCGATATGAGGGAGGGATGTGGCACCAAAGGCTAGAAAACGGGCAGAGGACTGATGGCCAGAGAATTAAACCCTGAGTATTATGCAGCAGTGAGCACGCTGAGGGGAGGCACTGAAGGAAGCCATACTCAGGTGCTGCCATACTCCAAGAAGCAGAGGCAGGAGATGTGCATTGACCTGTGTAGGCAGTCCTACTGCAGATGTTGGAGCCTGAGTGGATCCCATAGCACTGGCTGGAAGCTGAGCAAGACCAGCTCGGGTGGACATCGGTGGCATGTAACCAGTCCTGTTGCAACAGGACCACTCTGGAGGATGGCGCTGAGGTCCCCCATTCTTTTCTCACATCCTTGGGGTCAGCTGAAGAGACCTCTCATGGAAACCTTTAGGTGAACTTCCTGACTCTGCTCGTTAATGATATACTAGGTTTATTTTCTTCTTTGTCTAGAATTACCTGAAAAGAGGGATAAAAGAAATTACTCAGAAGAATTAACTGTCTGCACCTGAGGTCAGAAGGCTTCTAGAAAATTCAAGGTGAGAATTGACTGGACTATAAATGAGATTTAGCATGAGGATACCAAGTTCTCTGGAGAATCGAGATGCAGAGGTACGTATTACAAACTAGCTATGAAAATCTAGAGGTATCTGAAAGTCTTTGGGCAGTTCCTTTCTGTTTTAAGATGGGGTGCAAAGGATCGCGCTTGCATTCTTTCCAACTGCTGTATTTGATGAAGGGAATTTCCCTGAAATTTAATTTTTCATCCTTGTGTGAATAGGTTTTGCCAGAAAGGTATTTTTCCTTCTGTATTAATATTAAGGTAGTAAATTGTCTGTCCCTGTGTCCACTCGCTAGCCTTCCTTTTTTTTTTTCTTTCTTTTTTTTTCTTTCCCCTCCACTGGTTGCTCTGTAATTTAAGTTCATCTTTCAGGAAAACCATATGTTGGATTAAAGACAGGGTATTATTTTCATGCATTGTAATATACTCTATTACCTCTTCCATTATAGTGCCATGTAAAAGTAATTATTATTCCGTGTGTCACTGTGAATACATTTAAGATTCTTTAGGTCTTCTCTAGCAAGAGTTGATTCCTGATTCACCAGTCTCATTCTTTTTTTGTGTTAGAACTAGCCAAGTATAAACATTGTAATCTTATAAAAGACTTTTAAAAATATGAAAAATGCATGCTAAAAAATAATTAGAACATTAACTAGATTGCATTTCAGGGAAATATTAAGCTAATGACAGTAACTTATTTTACACATTATAAAAAATTGAAATGAATGTAATTAATTAGCAACAGAGAGAACAGAAAATCCAATCTGACACAGTGATGCTTTAAAACAGACAAAAGAAGCGGTTTGTACAATTGCGTTCACTTTGACACTTGTATTTCCTCTTTTGAACAAAGGTTGAAGCTAGCTGGCTTTTAAGAGTTTATGAACTTAAGTTTTTTCAGCAAGTTTAAACTGATTACACTAACTCCATAGAAAGAGACTTCATTTGATAAGTTTACTTTATTGTTAATAATCTCTTCCCACCAAACCTCAGCTGTAGCCGTATTAAATAAAAATATAGAAAATGGTATTGTAACCTCACCATCTGCTGTACAGCTTTGGTTTTTGTTCTGGAGTCCGAGTTGAAATACATTACTTGAAATCGAGGGTTAATTCGCTGAAATCAGATGGGACCCCTGCAGCCTAATCCATAGGAACTGGCCAATTCTTTTGAGTTTTCTGTGTTTGATTAGTTGTACTGTAATTAAAGAAATTGCCAGTAGTCTTCTGCCTGGAAGTGATTAACCCACCAAGTGCTCATACCTATGTTCTCTAGGTATCTCCAAATAATATAAGGCTTCATTTATGTTCCTTGGTAAGGAAACAAATGAAAATTGTCTACGGCCTTAATACTGTGATTTGTGTGTTAGAAGCTGTTCTGTCTTGTGCCTCAGTGATGTCTGTTCAATTCTTTCTGATTATGCTGCATTTTAATTAAAGAACTAAAATGCTATTTGTATAAACGGAATGTGCTTCTCAGCATAGCCATTAACCATGGAGAGAAAGAAATCAGATAATGATGAGAGCCACCTAAGCAGACAGAATCTGGCATGTTGACCCTGCACACTCATGGAGACGTAGATATGATTGCTTGAATTTAAGCTAAATTTCTCTTGGGCTCTCCAGAATTACAGTTTTCATTCATTGAGGTACAAAAAGGAACAAAATTGGGGTGGGGTGGGGGTGGTGAGAAAGCCTCTTTAAATTCTGACTTGTTGATGATGACTATGATTTTTGCTATTAAAAAATGCAGATTAAATTGGTTTGTTATATTTCCAAACTGAAAGAGCAGCAAAATGCAAATCCATCCCTATGTTAGATCTCATTGGAAGGAGGAAATTCATAGACTGTCCCCCCCAAACCAGTAAGAATGTTATGCCTAGTGCAAAATTCTCCCTGTGCAGGGGTCTAATTGCTGTCGACTCAATGGGAGAGTCCTTGTGAGTTTAGTGGCCCTGGGCTGGACTCCAGTGCCTGGATTAGGAGGTAAAATGCTAACCTCTGGCCGTCTGCTGCTGCTGGCTGGGGTCGCGCAGAGCCCAGCCGCACGCACGTGCAGGCACAGCACAATCCTGCTGTGCTGGGACATGCTCAGCCTCTTTGCACTGCGTTACCTACCAGGTGCCGGAGTTCAGCCACGAGATTTATTTTGCCTTCTCACTCCCCTTGGACTTTCAGCATCTCTCCAAGTTCCTTCTAACCATGACCAGTGGAAGGGATCAGAGAGGGGAAAAAAAAAAAAGCAAGTTTTCCCTCCGAGAGCGATGCAGCACCTGGTGGGATAATGCACAGAGTGCAGCTGCAGCACCGCTTGGTCCCTGCCGAGTGGCGGTTTCCACCAGCAGCCTGCTCCCTGCTGAGATAACACAACAGTAATGTCGCGACACATTGTGTTAAAGATAATCTAATTTTTTCCAGAACAGGGCAGAGAAGGGCTTGTGGAAAGGGGCAAATGAAGAAGGATGGATAAGGTGGGTTTTTTCTTGGCTGTCAAATGTGTTCTGGGAATATTCCTGCCCGTGTTTTCATGGTAAATGAGTTTCTGCATAAGGCTAGATCTTGAGCTGCCCTGCACATTAGTGAGGCAGACACAGATCTCTCCTGTGACATTCCCACAGTCTATCATTTAACTGTTTCTGTCCATAAAATAAGGATAAAAGCAAGATAACTTTTTGTAGTACGCAAATTAATACAAGTTGCTTAAATAAGTAGCATGGTGTGTCATGTGCCTGCGTATAATCGACAGATGACATACAAAATTTTATGAGTTTCTGAACTGTTACACACTGATTTGGGTGACACCACAAAGTAAAATCCCCTGTGCAGAATTCCTAAGTTAAAAAATCTGTAATTGAAGTTTTTCCTTTTGATTAACTGTAAATTGTATTGTTGTCACAGAAGCTTTTCGGTGTTTTCTTAAAAGTGATTATTCTCATGGAGTCTTTATTTAGCTTAAAAATCACTTCTAAAAGGTTCAGCCACCTTTTCACAAAGAAAAAAGAGCCAACACCAAACTAACAAACAACATGATTAACAAAGGAAGACTTAAAAGTCAGTACCAAACTGAGTGCATATAACTAAGTTCTATAGATCTGTAATAAATCGGGCATGAAACAAAAGTGTGTTAAATATGGATACTGAACCTATATCAGCGTTGCTATTGATGTGTCAAGTGGATATCGCAAAAGGGAGAAACTGCAGAAGTGAAAGCTTTGAAGCGAACCATTTGCTGAGCCAAGGTATTTCATCTGCAATGTTTCACAGAAAAAAAAAGGTCTATGTAGACTAGTTTATTCTGAGAAATAGGAATATAAATGCTATGGGAGCTTTTGATGTACGTTTAATACTAGGGAAGAGCCCAGAGATGAACCAGGTCCTGGTTCACCTGTGCTGGCAAGTTAGGCACAAATCCCAACCCTGTTTTAACTAACTGATGCATCCCTGTGGTTTTCATGGACTTATGGAGCTCGTAGGTCCCAAGGAAGTGGCATTTGGAAAAGCTAAGACTTCAGGAAAAAGGCAATAAAAATGGAAGCTCTTTAAAAATGGAAATAGGTTCCTTGCATCTTGCTGTTGGTGTGATCGCTCTAGCGGATAAGTGGGAGAAAAGCAATGTGTGTAACTAAATGCTTGTGTACCAATTCTAGAAAGTTTTTCAAAAGTATTAGTGAGTGGCTTATAAATAGGTTTGGGTTACATTTACTATTAGCTACTAAAATAGGTATTAAAATATTTGCTGAGGTATTTACAGGAGCTTTTGTATTTGATCACAGAATTGTATTTATTGTATTTTTGTATTTGATCTTGGAATTTTTCAATGCACAAACCCTATTCTGTCTCACCAAAGGTAATATTATGTAAGAAAATCACCCATCTGTGGACAGCAGCAGCATTTTCTTGTGACTTAACGTATCACACTGTCCAACTTCCATAGCTCCTCCACAACTATTTGCTGCAATGCATTTTAGCTGCATGCATCAGAATTTGTGTTAGTCTGTAATATGATTTATAGTGATGGGCTTTTACAGTAAATAGAATTTATGGCTTCATTTGCTGTGGCATGCATATTGAAGTTCTGTATGGTTTCATACAGAAAAAGCTGCTTACACAGCATTTGCCATTGGCTGTTGATTGTCCTCAGGCTGTAAGAAATAAGTAAGGGATTAGCAAATAAGTCAAGTAAATTTGTGTGGGAAGTATTTCTATATTGTGCAAGACAGCACATTGTGTATTTCCCCTTAGTATTACAATAATTGAAGGTTTGATAGAATCCAAGAACTGGTGGGGTCCTGTGAGGTGGTCATACGCGGTTTTTATTTGCTGCGGTTTTCAGCAACATGTCTTGGCTGACAAGTGAATAGAACAGAGAAACAGCATGAATTTTGGTGGGCTCTGAAGTCGTGGGGGTGTCAAACCTGGGGATGAGATGGTCTGATTTGCGCTGCTGAGCCTCTAATACCCCCAAGTGCTGGTAAGTGGAAAAAGGAAAACAAAACTCAGGGGCAGAGGGAAGTTGCCTGTTGGATCTTAGTTGGCCTTAAGAAAAGCTGCAGTTGAGTGCTTTTGCCAAAAACTCTCAGTTCACAGCAAGATAGTCAAGGCAGAAGACACTTGTGATTGAACAGGTAGTAGAGTCTCAAGTCTAGAAGGGTTGATGGCTTGTCCTATCTTGTGCAAAACCATGTGGCAAAACTGGAAACTAGGAAAGATCTCCTGCCTGCGAAACAGACTTCTTATCCTTTTGTTTTCTCTGTTGTGTCTGTTTTGATTGTAAATTCTCAGGAGGCAGAAGCTGTCTTTTACCATAAGTTACACAGTGCTTAGAACAGTATGTCTTCATCATGGCTGGTACTTCTAGGAATTATAGTTTTTCCAAATGAATACACATCATGGAGAAATAATAATACTCACCCTTACTGAATGTCCTTTCCAACATCCCAAGGACTAAATGGAAATAGAGAATAAAGCTACTTTTCTGGTTCTAAAAATAATTCTTCTGGGTCATGTGGAAAATCATTGTGGAGGTTATTTCTGGGAGTTCAAATGTTCAGTTGTTCTGCTTTACTTTTTCTAGGAATTACTGCATGGCTGAGTTTCAGCCTCTAAAATTCTCAAAAAGCTCATGAAAAGAACTGCTGTGTTTCCTTTGGAAAAACTGGATGGCAGCGTAAGGAGAGAAAAAAAACGTGTTAGAATGCATTACAGCTTTATTGAGATTTGGAGATATAATAGGGAGTTTAGGATGTACCTATTGGTGTCACAACTCAAACTGGACAAGGTATTCATTTGGGGATAGACTTTATTATTCTTAATGTGTTGTGACCTACAGTGAGGATAGAAGTACTGCTCAGCAATGGAAACATGTAAGTGGAAAATCATGAGGTTTTCCTTGAGAAACAATGAAATTCCTCAAAGGTTAGCAATAAAGAAGGCTGATGAGATGACTGTTTGGATCATCTTCAAAGTTGAGGAAAGGCTATTTGATGTGCTTAGCCAAGGGGGCACAGCCATGAGCGAGTGTTTGTGTGGGCCTTGGTGACAACAGTAACCTGTAAAGTTTGACCAAAAAAAAGATGGCTTTCCTGAAAGCTGCTGGCAAAGTCAGGATGCTGAAATAGCAAGACTGCTGACCAGCAATTCCTGCACTCTTAACTGTTTGCCAAAATGTATTAAGTTAGTTTTTTTTTTTTTTTTTTTAATAGTCAAAAGCTGAAAATAGGAAAAAATAAAACAAAACAGCACTGGCCCATTGTAGAGCAAGTCGTTTCCTGATCCTGAAACAGTTGTCAAACCACAGGTCATCAGCACTGCAGCTTGGATTCTTTCTCTTGAAAAGAAGGAAGTCAGGACTGATTAAACAACAGATAGGTTACTTCCAAGTACACCCAGCCTTTTAAAGGCTACCTTGCTCTTTTCAGCTTGTATGCCAATGTATATGTTTATTAAAAACCAAACAAACCAAATAATCAAGACAGGAGCTCTCATCCCTTTGCCCACTTTAATCTTTTTTCAGCACAAAATGTTTTTTTGAGTAGTTACATCATATATGGGAATTTCTGTTTTCTGGTAACAAGAAAGGGAGATGTGAGGAGGGCAAACTTAGGAGGAAAGCGAGTGGTGGGAAGCTCTACAGGCATTTTTTTATTTTCTCCAGCTCCATCCTGTCTGTTGTGAGCATCACATGTTAATAGAAGTAGGGCAAAAAAACTTAAATGGTTCCATACATTACTTGTAATCTGTATGCACTGAAGAGAAGACTCTGACATCCATATAGAACTTCTTTGTGTCAAATAAGGGAAGAAATCAGCCCACCTGTCAGTACTCATCTTGTTTCAAGAACTAACATTTTATTTCATGTTCTCATGCCACGTGATATCCAAAGACGAGGGAGGAGGACGCTACAGCACTGCTCATCTTTAGATGAATCTGTTGTACAAAAATTGGCAGGATCTTAGCCTGAAATATTAAAATCTATTTCTTAATATCTGGAAACTTCAGGAGCACAGCATTAACATTTCTCCCTATCCTCTGTCATGTCACCAGACTTAGAAGATGCTGAAATATGAGCTGATCGTCACCTTCCTGAGAAGAATAGAGCCAACCAGTAACAAACACAGAAATCTGAACAGCTGAAAAACTGCACCTTCTGCCTTAATTAACTTACTTGGCTCTAATTTGTAGTCTGCCTTAATACATGTTTAGCAATGAGGTTTGCAGAGCTGAAAAATGTTTGCAGTATGAAACGTAACTGTCTAACATGGTATCAAAACCTGATAATAAATTTAACACCCTGGGAGGCAGAGGTCTAGGTCAGAGGAAAGGTGACTTAGGACTAAGTAGAATTAAATGCTGGAGGGATTTTGGCATAGTAAGACTGCTGTAGGCAGGAGAAAATTAGGACTTTACCAAAGAAATCATGGGGGAAAAAAGTTTTTACTACTGGCTTTTAATCTTCTTGGCTTCTCAAATATATATAGGGAACAGAGACTAATTACTAAATAATTTGTAGTGAGAATTGGCTGCGTTCTGTTGCGTTAAGACATATGTGCAGCACTTGCTTCAGTGTCTTCAGCCAAAACTTCCCTTCTTGCTGCTGCTGTTCAGGATGCTGAGTCCCGGTGACTGCTGTTCATTGTTCCAGGCACGGTTGTTTGTAAATGCTGTTCTCTGAATTAGGCCCAGTCCTGCTAAAGGAGCTCTGGAAACTCGGGCAACCTTGCATACGAGCTCATCGGGGCCTTGGGCTGGATGCTGGAAATTCTTGTTTCCATGAGCAGTTTAAATCCTGTGGAAAACTCCCACTGACTTTGCAGGGATTATCCATTTGCGGAAAGTTATTTTGAGGGAGGTGCATTCCTTTGTAAAACGGCTGGCAACAAGTCTGGGCAGCACTCAGGTCTCAGTTCTGACCATGTATTTTTGTTGGTCTGAATTTGTCCTGTGCCTCGCACAATGGGAATGTAGCCCATGACTAGAGCTTGCACTTTCCATTTTAGTCTAATAAAAAGTAATAACAAAAAAAGAAAGCAAGGCTTGAGCGCATAAGTGTTTTCAGATACTGGACCCCTTGGGCTATATCATGTTGGTGTCTTTGAACAAGTCTCTGTAGAGATCAGAGTGCAATTCTGCTTGAAAAGCGTAGACCCAGCATGACCTACCTTTTGTCAGGGCCTTTGGACTCCCAAGTGAGGAAAGTTGCATTGTAAATGGAAAATAAAATTAGGTACAGTGCTTTTTTTTAAATTTTCTGAACATTGTTATTATTTATACTTTTTTATATTTTGATACCTTACTGTTCTATTCATAGTTGTCTTGTGATCTGATTCATCTCTGTATTTTCAGAAATATTCCAATATTTAATTGGAAGGTAAAGGGGAGAATTCCCCATGCTAGCTTGTTTAAAGAATGTTATCAGCTGTCTGGTCAACATATTTTCTGTGACGCTTCAACACAGAGAACCCTGTGCTGCATTTAAAATAAAGAGTTTGCTAGTAAAAATACACTTCTTCCTGAGGTTATTTAAAACAAAGACCTACATTTCTCACATCCTACTGTTGTCTGAAATACAAAATCCCACCCTATATCGCTGTGCCAGAAAACGTTAGCAGATAAAGTGCAGAGCAGGTCACGCTATTTCTAATTCAGATTAATGACCCCATTCAGCTTGTCTCCTTAGCAGGAAATTAGAAAGTGCTAGGAAGGAGAAAATAGTGATTCATAATGTGTGACTCTCTGTATTGGCAGTTGCACTCATTAAAAGCTAAGGTATTGTTTTGATATAAAATAATTGAGTCTGACTTATTTGTGGGATACGGCAGTCTCAGCTCATAGAGATTCCTTGAGAAGACTGCTGGCGCAGTGCCCAGATCAAGGAAGAAGAGGTAACTGATGGCTGTCAGCCATCCCTGGCCAGGTTAAGTGCACAACTGTCTTCTGCTGCAGAAATGACCACAGCTGCTCTTCTTGAAGAGCCTGAAAGAATAAATCCCTTCAGGAAGGTTTTGAGCAGTCAAGGAGAAAGCAATGAGAAACCCCCTAAGAAAGCAGCTGATGTTTGTTGCATAATGCGATACACGCGGTCATGTTTAGGTGCAGGGGTTGTAGCTTGAGGAGTGTAGAAGAGCATGTCAGCAGTCGGAATGACTCCTAGATTTTGTCTGCAGAGGCTGGGTCTAAAAGAGGTCTTAGGTTCTGTGCATCCCTGTCAGCCAGAGTCCAGGGTACGGCTATACGCTCAGCTTCGCTCACCAGCCGCAGTCTTCCCTTCAGAAGGGGAAGCCAGCCTTCCTCCAAGTTCCTGCTCACACAAAATGAATTTGTATGCAAAAGAAAGTAAAATTTTTGCTTGGAGAAACAGTCCCTGTTCAAGGGCATTTATGTCCAAGCTAGTGTGGAAGTGTGGGATGCATCTTCAGAGAGCAATATTCATGCATGTCCCGCGGTGTGGAGTGGGAAGGAGCTCTGTGTGGGGTGCTATGCAGGACTTGCAGCTCCTTCTTTCTCCCTCTCTTCTCTAAGCGGTGTGGAGGGCACTGTGACAGGTTAGTTGAACTGTGTAATCTCTGCCCCTGCAGTGAAAGCTTTGCTGTTAGGCTAGAAAGACAGCAGGGCTTTGCTGTTGGGCAGGTGAGGTTCCGGCTGCTCTCAAGAAATTCTTCAGCGATCCTGAGAAGGAAGGACCAAACCTTCTGGTCTCTGGGGCAGTGCTCTAGCTCCCTGATATTAGGGTTTTGCTCCTGCATTTGAGTTCTTTTCCCTGCCCAGGGGCATAGGGCTAATATCTGGCAGGTACTGATTTGAAAGACGGCAAAAAGGAGAAATGATGGTAGCAATGTGTCTGTCACGCTAGGCAAACCCTTAACCAGCAGGCTGTTTGTACAGGGGCACCACCTCCGGCCATGGGCTAAAGAGACGAGACTGGCAAACTGTCATTTCCCGAGAAGCTCAGGTCAGTTTGTGCCTGCTAGTTTGTTAATGCGCAGTGGACTGACACCCAGCATGGCAAAAAGGACTTTTGGCTCAAAGGGGACCAGGGGGTGTGAAATGCTAGTGTATAGGAGGCTAGGTTGTCAGAGGCTAGCGTGCGATCGCTCTTGGACTTTTAGATTTTCAGCACTGGCATTGGTAATCTACATTCTGCTGAAATCCTGTATTAGTTGTCTTTTTTATTATTATTATTCTAGATTTAGCTTGTAATCTTTAAGAACTGTAGTTGCTAGATACTAAAAGGTGGCACCGTGCACGGCTTAGTGTTGTCTTGATTGAAACGCTGAGGTCAAAGGCCAGCAGAAGTCAAAGGTCCCTGCAAGCTAACCATATGCATGGGCTTGCTGAGCTCTTCTCCCTCTGTGTCATGAAGACAAATGGCATTTTTTAAAATTCTTCCAATGAACTAGCATTCATTTTCTGGCGTCTCTTCCTTCTTTATTGCTTCCTAATGAGCTTCATTCCCATCACCTCTAGCCTTCTGCTTTGCAACCTGCATTCACACCCATGCATAGAAGAGAAGCAAATTGAACAAATTAATTAAGTTGGCCTGTCTAATGAAATGGGCTTTGGTGACTTCTGGGGTTTTGCCTCTTGCTTTTTACAGAAATCTTCTCTAAATCTTTGATAGCCATGGTTGCTGGGCTTTTTCTGTCCGTAGGGTTGGCAAAAGCACCATATTTTCTGTGTGGTGTCTCAGATTTAGCTGAGAACATTTCCTTCTCTGTCTATATTTTTATATATATTACATACATGTGTGTTATTTTTACTCTTTATTTGTATATTTATGGTGGTTGTTTTACCTGCCTGTTTATTTTTTCAGCAATGGAATTTTTCTGAAAGTGCTTTTCAGGAGCTATTTGGAATACGAGCTGTTAGTTGGAGAGGGGATCTGTGCTATTACAGTCCACAAAACTTCCTCTCAACCCTGGACTGGTTGGGGTGTATTTTCTCTCCTGTTCTTCCCATGCTGCTTTGTTTGCTCTCAGACGGGTCAACTGATTCAAAATCAAGTGTTAGCTAGATTATTATTTAAAAAAAACCCCCAAACTGGTAAAAGCTTGTATGTGAGCTGGCACTTAACATTGCCTCCTGAAATGCTCCTATTGAAATCTTCACCCAGATATAGTTGTGCTTATGCATTTTTGGGTTTTGGTGTTTTTTTCCCCAACAGTATCACTTCTTTGCACTGGAGAAAGGCAGTTGTCTGAAACTGTAAAATTCTGCTGATTTCAATGAATTGTGGATAAAGTGAAGATCTGGCTGCGCATGTGTTTTTGTTGCTCATTGTAACTCCTTTCCTCTTGGCCTCGGGTGAGGCTCTTGACCTTTGTGCTGCAGGCTGCCTAGGTATAAAATGCATGCAGCATCTCTGTGTGCAAATTCATTACTCTTTACGGAGCTTTGAGAGATGCTGTAGCATGTGAAGGAGCATAGAGAAACTGCTAAACTCTCAAAGGTTAAGTGTAGATCTAAGCAAGGACTCTTCCACTCTTGACCATTTACTAGTATCAGCTGTTGTCTGTAAACACCCACTGCATATGAAGCAGTCGGCGCGAGGCAGCTGTTCTTTCGTATGAGATCAAATGTTACCACCAGCCAGTCCAGGCTTACCCTTGGAGAAGACAAATAATGACAGCCACCTTTCTGGTTTGTATCAGTAATACTTTTTATTCCTCATAACATGTGCCCTTTGCTGCATATCATTGCAGGGGTTTAATTCTGGTTATAGATGACTAGGACTAATTGCCTCCACCTGATTTTTACAAGATAGCTGTTTAATTCAGCCTTTCTAACTGCTGTTTCCTACATAGTACTACTGTTACCAGATGAAAGTGCTGTGGATTATTTCCAAGGAATATGTGAATAATTTTAAATTCCTCTGCTGAAACTACTTCGACTGAATGTTTTCCCTTCCCAGTCTGCTGTGTGTTTTCACTTTGAAGTAATAAGTCTTTTGGTATCTAGTCACCTTGACTATTTTCTTCCTTTTTATTCCACAGTTCATCACTTCATTATACCTGAAAAACAGTGATGGTCCTGTGAAGTGACGGTTATATAAACACTGTTCTGGTGTGAAATAGTGCCTGAAACTTCAGTAGTGGCTAATGGAGGGTCTAAAATGTCATACATTGAAATGTCGCGGGGAATCTGAACCTGATTCAGCTTCCAGTGTTGGTACTCTCTTAACTTTAGTAGTGTTATTGCACAGTGAGAAATACCAGTTCTGAACTCATCCTTCTGTACCTCCTAATTTATTGCACGTAAGTCCAAGAGGAAAAGTACAAGATTTTGTTCCCGCTTCTTCTGTTACGCAGTTTATCATGTAATGTTTTACCATTCTGCAACTAGAATATGTGGAGATGGATGATAAATATGGAAATATGAATTATTTTACACACTTGCTACAGTGTAGTCCAGATGATGGGTTTATTTCAGTCCCTGGATGTGAAATGGATAGTACGCTCTCTGAAGGAATGAAGGTGATCCAAAATAAAGCAAAAGCCAGCAACTGGGAGTTCGGACTGAGAGAAAAGAGGTTCTCAAAAATTCTTTCAGCTATGTCCTCTTCTGTTCTTGTCAGCTTTTTATATGCTTTTCATGTCTTTACATGTTTCTACTACCCCAATGATAGAAAGGCCATAAACGGCTCTCTGTGGGAGACTTAAAATGCCAGAAAGTGCTGCTGAAGATGTAGGCTGGGTCTGTGTGGCTAACAGCGTTAACCTTCGGAGTGGCAAGGGTGACCTAGCCTCTAGGTGACGTTTTGGACAGGTCCCTTAGTCCTTCTGCATTCAGGTTCACTGGCTCCAGCTTTCATGATTGAAGGACCTTCTTCCTGGCTGGAATTTACTCCAGTCAAGGTAGGAAGAATTCAGCTTATTTTGGGGGGGCAAAGTTTGTTGTCGACAACGAGGATCTGCATGCCTCAGATTGTTGCAGTCCTGACAGAGGAGCTGTCGCTACAGAGACAGAGGGCTAAATCAGACAGGTTGTCATTCTACAGTTTACTTGCAGAAGCTGAACATGAAATGCTCTTTAAAATGGCCGTGTTGGTTTGTGGAGTTTCTTTCTTTACACATCGTTTTCTGTAAGCTAGAGTTCTTACAAATATTTCTCTGCTTTGAAATGGGCCAGAAGCTCGTGTAAGACTTTGACAGAGCTGTTGCCATTTGTGCTTAAGGGAGGTCTGGCTTGAAGCTTTGCCAGAGAGAGGAAACAGCGCAGCGGTGTCAGTGCAAGCCCACTCCGCTCCACTGCGTGGGCATCACTGTTGGGAGTTCTACAGACAATTGTCATGTGAACTCAAAAACTGGCACTAGGACTTTATAGGAAGCACCTGATGGTGCCTCTTGAGATTAAGGCTACCTCATAACAAGAATGGAGGTGAAATAACCTGTTTAAAGCCGTGGTGCAGTAGTGATGGGCCTGGGAATTACCCTGGGCCAGTGTCCTGGTTGCTGAATGATTGAGCTTGGTTGTGATGCCATTTCTTCCTAATGCCTTCCAGTCCAGAAACGAAGGTACTAAACCGCACAAAGAGGCATACATTCAAAAAAGCCTTCTACTTTTATTTGCCACATACCTGTCATGCCTTAGAAGAAGCGGTTACCTCGTTTGTGCCTTGGAATGTCTTGGAAAAAAAGGGCTGCCTGGGCCATGTTATAGTTTTATAGGGATTAATCCAATTCTTTTCGTCTGAAAGACCTCTTTGGATAGATAGTATGAAGTCAAATAAAGCGGGAAGGAAAACAAGATGTACAAAGAAACACAAATAGCATACTTTGTCAGTTTTTGTCAGGAAAAGAAGCCCTGACAACTATATGCTCTACATGTTTGACGTTAATACACTTTATGGGAGTTGGCACTGCAGAGAATATATATTTATAGGGATGTATTCACACAACTTCTGCTTCACACAGACTACTGATTTAGGTCTCTAATTTAGGAGCACAGGCACTCTCTGTAGTCAGCAAAGCCTAAATGAAGGTCTCTGAATTACCCCCTGAAAGGAGGCACCTTTCTCCATTGAATTCAGAGTGACCTGAGCCTCCTAATTTAGGCGCATAAGTCACGCGCCCAATGAGTTAGCCTTGCGTAAACAATACTCTGATCAAGTGTTGGCCATGGCACTGCTTTTTCAGGAGGTCACTGCTCTGTCAGAGCTGGGTGTGTCTGAAAGAAAAGGATGATCTTCCCTGGCTGGATGTAGCCAGATACATGGGCCTCAATGACTGGAGGGCAAAGACACACTTGCGTACAACCGTGCCCAAAATACCTTTTAGTCACTGATGGAAAAGGGAACTCCCTACCGTGGACCCAGCCGTGCATGCTCGACTTCAGGTGGCAGAGCACGTAGCAGCAGAACGGGCCTGCAAGCTAATACGTGCATATACTAGCTGCCATCCTTCGGATGACTAGAGTGAAAAACAACAACAAAAACACCAAAAAAAACCCCAATCAAAAAAACCCAACAACCCAACATAAAAAGGGAAGAAAACCTCACCCCCAAAATAACTCGTGTGTCTGCAGAAGTGGTGATTAATAAAGTGAGGACCAGAAGGGGCCTGTGAGCCCCTGGCTTCTCCATCTGCCTCTGCCAAGGGCTCTTCCTGTGACCCTGCATAAATTGTGGATCTCTTGCTCATTCTCCACCTCTTTGCAATGAGAATGATTTTATTCACAGGAGGTGATGTCACGAGATTGTTGTGAGGGGATGTGACTCAATGTTTGTATAATGCTTTGAAGATGAAGAGTGCTAAGTATTGTTATTTGAGATGGCAACAAAATAAAACAAAATATGTTCGGTGCAGCTGTTCAAGCCAAATCCATTTTCAGTTAATCTTCCAAGCAGGAATTCAAAATCAAAGTAAAAAGCCTTGCCAACTGGAACTTTACAGCTTGATGGGAAAGTTAGAAAGAGAATTAATTGGGTTTTAAATAGTTGTAACTGTATTGTGATGGAGCATGATCTGGAGCGCTCATCTACTCCTAATTGCCAGTCATTTTGGAACGATGAATTAAGGCTTGCTCAGGGGAATCTTTTTTTCGGAAAAGAAAAATAGTTGGGCCATCTTGCATGGCATGCTGCATAAACTGTCAGAAACGGCCTCTCTGCTCTCTGAAAACATGTTCTTTTTCCACTTTATGCTGCCTTTTTTCAGTAATGCAAAACAGCAAAAGACGTGGAAAGCAGCAAAATTGCCAAATGCCACCACAGAGCACCTCGATGGGAATTTCTGTCCCCTCCCGGAAAGTTCAGTCTCTGATAGTACCCCAAAGGGCTGCTCCGGCTAGGGCAAGTGTTCTCCTAGCACCAGGCGAGCACTGCCTGGCGTAGCTTCAGGACCGTGTGCTGCCACTCTGCGCTCTGTGCTGGCCCCCTTAGCATCTGCGTCTGGTTTGCTCATGCACATGTCCATTACAAGAGGATCTTCCCTTTGGAGCAGGGTTATTAGCAAGCAGACAGTGTTTACTCACAGTGTAATATAGAAGAATTTGCTTCCTGGCCTTTGTACTCTTTGTGATGGCCTTTAGCCTCTCCTGCCTCAATTTTGGGAACACAGAAATCATTGTACTGAATCAGACTAATAGTTCAGCATTCCAGCAGCAGTGGTCAGCGTAGCTGACCTAAAGCCCCATTAAAGGACAGCTGTGTTTCAAAATTGTTTCTGCCTCACGGTTCATATTTTAAAACATGATAGCAAAAATTTGCTTAATTCACGTTCTCTATAAAAGGGGCATAATAACACCCTTGCTTCCCAGGAGCGCTGCTAAGTCCAGATCGTTTGCAAAACACTTTCAAGTCCGTACTGAAATTAGCAAAGTTTAACTATTTTTACCTACCAAAACCCTGCCTCCTTTAATGAGTGTGTGTACAGTGGATTTAGATTTTTCACCTGATGTTCAAAGGGACTTCAACATGTCTCTCAGCCTCTTGTGTTTGGTGGGATTTTTCAATACGAAGCACCTTTATAAGAGGGTTATTCATTGCTTTCTCACTTTCACTGAACGCACTGTTTTCTA
Organism: Falco naumanni; assembly: GCF_017639655.2. Classification (NCBI taxonomy): domain Eukaryota; kingdom Metazoa; phylum Chordata; class Aves; order Falconiformes; family Falconidae; genus Falco; species Falco naumanni. The sequence continues at coordinate 2,679,812 of NC_054065.1, forward strand.
GCTAAACCATACTGTTTGAATTTTGCTGTTCTGTGCAGAGGTATGCTTTCAGATCCTATTTTTTGTTTTCTTAATACTTTTGAAGTTACTTGTTCCTAAAATATGACTCTCAGTAAACATTTCAGCGCATTAATTTGCCTTAAATTTACACTTGAATATTAAAGTTCCAAAATAGTTTTATGAGCAAATAAAAAAATGATGGCTCTGGGAGCCTTTCTTTTCAATATCTAAGTTACGCTAAACTATATACACAAATAGCTGCCTTATAAACAGCTTTATATTGCACTCTGTTGCAAATCATTGGAACAACATGCCATAATGGGTTGCAAATGGTATAACATTATATGCCACACTTTCTGCAGCCAGAATGAACAAGACCATTGAAAAGATATCATGTTGATAAAAGTGGGCATAGGAAAAATAACCTTAAATCTAAACTCTCTATATCACAAGTAATAGAACAAAGGAAAAAATACATTTTTCTTCTCAGAAGCAACACAAGCCAACACAATTATGCTTGCTGAAATGCTTTTTTAATCATATTCCAAGTAAAATTTTTATTTCCTCTACAGCTATGCTTGCTGTGACAAAAATGCTTCTTTGCATAAATCATTTTTGCTCACCTTTGAAAAGCTGATTCTCTCAGAGAATCAATTAGTTAGCTGTCAGAAGAAAGTGCATATCATATACTCACTAACACTTAGTGGACAGAGCAGTGTTGAAAGACCCATGGCAAACATTCATTACTTGAGATCTGGCAATATTAAAAGTGCAGCACAGAACTGACATCTTTTTTTCCCTTTCTGAAGAGAAAACGATGTAATTAGTCAGATGCTTATATTTCATTCTGAAGTGTAAATGTAGCGTTGCAATTTAAAACTGTCCTATAATTCTTAGGCACAGCAAACACTGGACTAGCTTTTCAGTTCCTGTTTCCTCAAGTGTTCTTGGTGCCACAGGTGTGTCTGACACTGATCACAGTTTGTCCCAAAGGGCTAATCTTGCAAACAGTCTGTACTCTGAATTTCTGTGCTTCCTCGCTTGGAGGCCACTCTGCAGGATCAAGCCTGAACTGAGTGCTGTGAGGAGAGACCTTTCAGAGAACAGGTGGAAGACAAAAGAGCTAGCAGCTCAGTGGTGGGTTTAGTATGTTCTGCCTTTGCTTTTCTGTCTTGATTGTGTTGAGATAGAGATGTGCATATACATATATCCTCTCTCAACCACATACCAACACTCCTTTGGCTTTATGATCGCCATTCAAAGACTTGACCAGAGTCCCCTGTGTCTCCACGTAGGCTGGAGAAGGGGGTAAAGGGGAGATATCAGTGCTGGTGCTACAACTGCTGGGGAGAAGACAGGGCGCCTGTGATGCTGAGGAAGGTTTTAAGCCACTGGGTTTTGTATTATGGGAATGGTTGTCCCTTATGTACCCTGGTGTAGAGGGAGAGGCTCTACGTAAGGCAGGGGACAATCCAAGCGGAAAACTTCAGTGGCATCGTCTGGGATTTTCTGAAGTCCAGAAGATCTTTTACTTTTGTAGGAGTGAGGCAATCAGCTACAAAAATGGGAAATAGAGGAAAAGATGGTCAATAATTCTGCGATATTTCACAAAATCTTAATCACAAAAATATTGCCAAATGACTAGAAAATACGCATCTTTTCCAATTATCTTTACAACCTTGACTTTTCAAGTGCTTTCTGAATCACATCCAGAAACTCATGAGACCTGGTTCCACACGGTGCAGCTTCTTATGCACAACGAATAGATACTGCTTCCCCCCATAACTACCCCACTCCCCGCCCCCCCCCCCCCCCCCCCAAAAAAAAAACCACCACCCCCAAAACCCAACAAAACCCCTGCCTGAATTTTTTTGACAGAAAATAAAGCGCTATTAACTGACAGACATGTGTTCTTCTTTTGTGTTGGTAGGGTTTTGGGTGTCAGCTGTTTGATGATCGTACATCTTAATTAAGGCAGGGCACATTGATGTGTGCAGTTTTATTTGAGCTTGTTCTTCCTTGTAAGCTTAATGAACTTACTCAGCCCCACAAGCATGAACAAGCCTGTCAGGTACCTTTGCCAGCAGTCTTTGGCAGAGATCCCTGTGCAGATAGTGTGAGGCAGTATTATTCAATAGAGTGAATTGTCCAATTCTACCGCAGCCTAGCTACTGTCCTTAGTAAAATACATTACTTAAGGGGGCATATTTTCTTCCTACCTTTGTGTAAGGAAGGCAGTGTATCTGGGGAGAAGGATGTTTCCCAAATGCATTTCTAGGCACAATTGCTTTTGGAGAGGCTGAGATGGCTGTAGCACACAAATTCTGGCTTTCTTGGTGCTTATTTTATCAGCTGCTTTCGGGCTTTTATGAGCTCTACCCGGATGGACTGTGGCCCTTTCATGAAATATCCCTAAGTTTTAATTCAGCATGGCTTGAGAGCGGTAACTGTGAGTTACTGCCCAGTAATCTTCATAGAGCACTTCACTGGGCAGTATAAGCAAACTGCTAAGTTTGTGTTTTTATTTTGATTTGATTGTATTTGAACAGACTTTTCTGACATGTGCAAGAGAGGAAGAGAGTGAGAGAGGAAGATCGGGTGGATGTTTTCATGGTGATGCCCCTAATGGTTAGAGCAGCAGTCGGGTGTCAGGATTTCTGTCCTTTCCTTGCCTCAGCCGTGCCTCGCTGTTGCTCGAGGCAATTCTGAGTCCACGTTCACAGGGATTTCTGTCTGAAAAATAAGTCTAATAACATTGGCCCACAGTGGTGCTGGGGAGGAACGATGTCACGTAGGTAACGCAGGTGGTCAGAACAGGGGTCCCATTCTGTTCAGATTTACAGATGCTTGCCTCAGTTCTCCACCTGTAAGCGATGCCTGAGGTTCCTTCCTCCACCAAACGATATTGTACGCTGCGACTTGCATTTAAGGAGCACTTCAGTGATCCTTTAACTGCAGGCTGCAATAATCTCGAGCTTTTCAGGTGGGTAAAGTGCTGTCAGCAATACCTGCATACAGATACGGGGAAGCAGGGCCTGTGAGGAAGAAGCCCTGTGAAATAGCCGCTGATTCCTGGGAAGCGTGCCTGGTACTGATGGAAGCGTCCTGGCCGTGGTCGGTGCCTGGTTTCGGAGGAGGCACAGGCCTTTCTCCGGAGCAGAAGGGGCACAGCAGGACCAGTGCTATGGGCCGCAGCGGGATTGCCCCCGGTGCTGCCATTCCCCCATGCCAGTGTCACTGCAGGGCGCTGGGCACGGGAGCCTGGGGCAGGCCCGTGGGCGCTGCGCCACTGCCCACCATTAGCTTTTGCAAGGCCTGAGGGGCGGTTAAGAACAGGGCCTGAGGTGAAGCCCCTTGTGCTGCAGAGATCAGCGGAGGAGGAAGAAGGGGCCGGGCAGCCGGGAGGCTGTTGGGCAGGGGTGTAACGGCTGAGTAACGGCTGGGTAATGGACGGGTGGTGGCCATGTAATGGCAGGGTAACGGCTGAGTAACAGCCATGGAACGGCTGTGTATGGCTGGGTAACGGCTGGGTAACGGCTGAGTAACAGCCATGGAACGGCTGTGTATGGCTGGGTAACGGCTGGGTAACGGCTGAGTAACAGCCATGGAACAGCTGTGTATGGCTGGGTAACGGCTGGGTAACGGTGGGGTAACAGCCATGGAACGGGTGTGTATGGCTGGGTAACGGCTGGGTAACGGCTGAGTAACAGCCATGGAACGGCTGTGTATGGCTGGGTAACGGCTGGGTAACGGTGGGGTAACAGCCATGGAACGGCTGTGTATGGCTGGGTAACGGCTGGGTAACGGTGGGGTAACAGCCATGGAACGGCTGTGTATGGCTGGGTAACGGCTGGGTAACGGTGGGGTAACAGCTGTGGAACGGCTGTGTATGGCAGGGTAACGGCTGGGTAACAGCCATGGAACAGCTGTGTATGGCAGTGTAACGGCTGGGTAACGGTGGGGTAACAGCCATTTAAGGGCTGGGTAACAACTGTGTAACAGCTGGGTAATGCCAGGTACCGGCTGGGTACGGGCCGTGTAGCGGCTGGGTAGTGCCCGTGTGACGGCCGGTACCGGCTGTGTGCGGGCGCCACCTGCCGGCCGAGCGCCGCGCGGTCCGGGGCCGCCGGGCGGGCGGAGCAGCTGCGCGCGGCCGCCGCGGGGTCTGGCGCGCGCACGTTGCGCGGCCTGAGGCGAGGGCCCGCGCGCGGGACGGCGGCGGCGCGCTTCTGGGCAGCGCGCGCCCTGGTGCCGCCCGGGCTCGTGCCGCCGGCGCCCTCCGCCGTCCCTTGGAGGGACGCGGGTGCGAGGCCTGAGGAGATTTGAGAGAGGAGCAAACGCGAAGGCCGTTCCCTAGGGCCGCTGGCGGGCGCAGGCCTGAGGTACTTGGAAATCTGGGTGATCTGACCGATGCTGCCTCACGCATCACGCATATTAGTCCCACGTTATATTTTAAGTTTCTTAAAGAGAGAGCCAAGCTTCTAGCCCCAGATGAAAATTTTAGCTGAGGCCATCCGCTCAGCTTTCTGTGAAAAATCTCCTCAGGTGTGATGCCTAGTTGTCTTCCACTGTCTCTAATGGCGTTAACGCAAGCAGCGATTTCATTTAAGGGAATTGCTTGCCATTAGCAGCTCCACTGTTACCCCATACAGGGCCAGAATTCCAGCACTGACAGAGTTTGTGTCTGGTTTGCAGTGCTGGAAGCCACACAGTATTTGAATTCTCTCTGATGGCAATATATTCTTCCTAAAATGGAAGAAAGGCCTGGATTTGCCCAATCTAACTTGGGGCAGCCCTAGCCCCGTGGGCACAGCTGGCATGGGCCAGGTGCCCCCTCAGGTGCCCCTCAGGGCCTGTGTGCCTGGGACATGGCTGGGGGGCGTCTGGAGAGCTGAACCATCTTCTCTCAGAGCCGCCCTCTCCCTGTGGAGCGCACAGAGTGACTGGCTCCACGCAAGCACATTCAGGTAGGTGGCAAAACCGAAGGAAGATAAGTCTGGGTCACCATTCCTAATCAAAGCCAGGCACAGAGAAAGTTTATTTAGGCAGTGTTTGACTTAAGTAGGTAAAAGGCAGAGAGGAATGTAGCTCTTGGCTCCTCAAAGCAATCATGTTTTATTTGCTCTTTTGTTTATGATTTCTGTAATTTCAGTGCTAACTCATGTTTGAGTTACCTTCGAAAAATTCAGTTAACTCAGTTTTGTGGTTTTTTTGTTTGTTTGTGGCAGGTTTTTGTTGTTTCTTTTAATAAATATTCACTGACAAATGTACAAAATTCACTAGGCTGACCGAAGGCACTCTGCGGTTTCTCTACTTCTCATGCAGTACTTCTCATGGACAGATGAGGCTGCTATGCCATTGTTGATTTCATTTTGGGGGCGTGATACTTAGGGTACTGTCCCCTCCTTGCTAAATACTCAGTGAGGACTCTCATAACCTAGATTTCAGTTTTCTCCCAATAAATCATTAGGCTGCCTTCCTGGCTCAGTGTGTGTGAGGCTTTGGGGAGCAACAGTACCATATCCTATCTGGCATGCACCTAGCTTTCAACCAGTGTTCTTTGCAACATGCAAGCTGGATTTCCTTAGTTTTCCTGTGTTTGTAAGGCTACTAGGAGAGGGAACCCCTACTAAAGCATGATGATGTGAATTCAGTTTGGAGATGGAGCATATAGGAATAAAAAGCACTGCGGGCACTATGGGGAATAATGTCAGCTCCTGTTGAAGAGTTTGCAATATTCTATGCTCTTGTTAACAGCCCTGGATTCCTGCATGGCAAGCCTTAACCTCAGTGTAGTACTTCCAGCTTCAATGGGGCAGGGTTTTGCAAACTTCTTTTTGATGCAGTTCTTGCTATAGTTACCCCACCCTGGCTCCTAGACTAGATTACTGTGAAGCGGAATAGCAGAGGACTGTTTACCCTTGAAGACTGCTCAGTCCCTTTAGGTAATGCTGAGGATGACCACCGATTTTACAGGCTGACACTAGCACTTTGTACCAATGCTTCCATGTTCAGCACTGGCTGTCATTGCACTGCTGTGGGCAGATCAAAACTTTGGTTTTCATTTAGAAAGCACTGGAGTGCCTGAATGTTGGCTGTCTCAAGGATTGCCTCTCTCCTCTTCTGCTAAAACAGCCTTGCCTACCTGAGATGCTTCTGCTGTTTTTACCATAACGTTAAGCTTATGGGTATTAGGGTAAAGCATTGTCAGCTGAAATCTCTGGCTTCACAACTGACTTCCAAATTTGCAGTCTGACCTTAACCTTAGCACAAGCAAATGCTTAATTAGGTTGTTTTGCAAGTGTATCATTTAGTGACATCACCAAATGTCTGGCTAATAAAGAACTTTTCAGCAGCTAGCAATAAATGACAGCAAAGCATAACCTTGAAGTAGGTTTTGGGTACAAAAACCTGGGCCTTAGTACAGCTATTTTTTCAGTAGTGAGATAAACCCAGAAAACAGCTTTTAGGATCAAAGATGTATCTCCTCCTTCTGCACATAACGCATGGTACAGGATGATGACATGTAACAAACAGTACACCTGACACTGTCTATAGGTGAGCTTCACCATAATGAAAGTCACTGTCTCCAGGCAGAACAGTTTTGTAACCTTAGAAATCCAAAAGAAAATCAGGTAGTTCAGGGCAATATATTGTCCCAAGAAAGAGCATCTAGTTACAGCAGACCAAAATGTTTTTTTCTCCAAGAGAACATACTGAATGAGCTACATTATTCTCTAGATAATGCACAGAAACATTCTTTATTATGAGAACTTTATGGTCTTTCATAAGCATTAATAATGCTGGGGTTGTGTGGGTGGGAGAGCAGGTGGGTAGAAATGGTAAATGGAAAAGCAAAATGGGATAGCTATGAGGCTATAATTTCTTATGAAATCTTGCTCCGTATGATACCTCTTTCCTTTAGAACATTTTTGTAAAAGAGAAATACTTTGCATTTCCTGCAGTCTTCAGGTTTTAATGACTTTTTTTTTAAGTGCAGTATTTCTGAAAGGCAATGGGAAGAGGATGGCTTAGGAAAGTTTATTTATACAGATGATGTACAGTACTAACAACAATGGAAATTTCCTCATGCTCTGGGCCAGTGCCTGAATCTTGTCTAAAAATCATCTCTGAGGCTCAGAGCATTATTCCTCTCCCTTATTTACTGTCCAGCAACTCTCCCAAGCCTACCAAGATGGTATGAACTTGCTTGCTCTTCTAAAAATGTTTTTCTGTGCTTTTAAAAATTGGGTGTTTTTCCCTTGTTATCTTCTTTAGAGATTACAAAGTGATAGTAGCAGCAATAGTTGCTGCACACGTGGGTAGATTCACGTGAATTCCTGGGGTAGGCTCCATGTTGGAGTACCAGGAACACTTCCATCTTATGTTTGCCTGAAAAATTCTGTCACTAAGTCTGATTCCTACATTATAGCAATCAAATGTTTCAGGTTCAGGGTTCTGTCTCAGTGTGGCAATAATGACCCTGGATTTTTTTTTGGTATTTCAACCTGTTTGCCTCACTATTGCTATTGTAAGATCGTCCTCACAGATCCTAGTAAGGGTACAGGACCATCCTGCTAGTGAGAATTACCAATGAAAATGTCCATTCAGGGTCTAGAAAATTTTATTACCACAGTTCTTTCTTCCACAGTGTGTACAGAAATGCTTTTCTGAAGTGATCAATTGCATTTTGATTGAGACTTGTCTTCATAGTTGTACAGATTTTTTTCATGGCTGAAAGTAAAATGCAATGAGCTTGAAATATTGTTACATAGACCTTGCCAGTTAGCTTCTTTCTAAATTAAAGAAATAACTCCATTTTAAAGAATAATAAAAAAAATAATTAACATAAGAATGGATATTTGCAGCCCTGTTAGTCAGAAGCAAATGATGTAATGAGCAAGATTAAAATCAGTGCTGCCTTTTCCTGTTAGACTTTTTAAGGTATTTTATTAATATAAATGAAAAAAAGAATCTGATAATTGAATTACCAGAAAGAACTTTATTCAGCAGGGTTTGCATGGTTTCTGTTGGCTTTTGCTGTTGTGCTCCCCTTTTTTTGTCACCTCAACCTGTGTGCTGAAAGCATTAGATTTATATTTATTTATGAAATAGGGAAAACTTGAGAAACGTGCTATTGCTTTCATTGATTGGAAACAGGTAACTAGCACTGAAAAAGACAAGTTAGAATGGGTACCAGCTGCTCAGAGGCTTCTGCAGCCAGCTAAAAAGAGTTAAGGCATGAGCAGAAAAGTGATTTGAAAGAGGTAACTGTATCAGGCTGGATAAATGCTTTTGTCCCTCTACACTTAAAAGTTCAAATGTAATGCTTGACAATTATGCAGGGATGTGGGGGAAAAAAGAGATTCTTACAGGAAACTCTAGCTGGGCAATTTGCATTGGTCTATAAAGAAAGAGAACAGCAGAGCAAGGAGAGTCTCAGCCTACACATCTGTCAGGGAAAATGCTGCAATATGAATTAATTTTCATTAAAAAGGTGTGTGAAACAGCAGGAGGACAAACTGAAACTCTGCAGGTGGAGAGGGCAGTGGTACAAGGCATTAGCAGGGAGACCTTGTGCTGCAAATTGTTGTTGTGGAGAAAAGGCAAATGGATTTACCCTGTCAGCTGAGGGAGGTTTCTTTTTATTGTAGGCTGTTTATGACAGCTAGTGTGTATGGATGCTTATGGCTTTGGGGATTTTTGTTTTGGTTTGGTTTTAGTACCTGAAAACCCTTGAAAACTATTGGGGAAAATCTAATAACTGTGGGTTATCCAGGCACTCAGTCTGACATCCCTGCAGACTAGTGGCCTGCAAAAAAACCCAGAAGGAACTTTTCCCTTCTCCAAAAGGTCAATCCGTTAGCCACAAAACCAAAAGATGTTGAAAGGAAGTAATTTTAAACTGTAAGATTTAAATTGGCGGCAGGGGAAGATGAGTTGCCAAAACATGTCTTTGTTTTGTGTTTCTGAAAGCCTCAATTCCTCCTAGTGGAAGACTTCCATGTTTGGCCCCTGCATAGATACACTTGCATTACATTTAATCTGCTGTGGTGCAATCAGAAGGCTCAGGCTAAAAATAAAAATAATAATAAAAAAAATTAAAAATGGCCTGTGAAGCAGTTCCAGAGCAGTTAGCCTATGGCAAGCTCTGTACTGCTCTGGGTGTGGCACTAGCAGTACTAAAGTGGTGATTTTTGAGGTGTATCAGTGAAGGCTGCAGTCACTAGGAGATGGGTGAGAGTACTTGCCACATGGGAAGAAGCAATGGGGATTTGGTCCCAGGCACTTCCCAAATCCAGCTTTTCTGTCTGCATTTGATCACTTCAGTCCCAGGGTCATGGCAGCTGCAATGGCTTTTCCTGAGGAGCTTCACCTTGTTTCTGGTGTGGTATAGCTGTTGAAGTTTTCATCAAAGTTGTGATTGAAGTTACTGCACAGAATCCCCTGTACACGAGAAAAGTTTAAGAAAAAGAGATTACAATAATAGGGGTCTGTGGAAATCAACTAAAAAGGCAGAATTTTGAGGAGAATAGGCGAGCAGATGTGATTTCTCACTGAGTGTATAGGATGGTTCAGAAACTCTGTAATTACTTGGTAATCAGTAGTACAAAATCCTTTTTAATTACTGCACATACGTGCAAAGGAATAAGAGTCATTTTATAAATGTAGTGGTCAGAGAGAGTAATTGAAATGTTAATTCCAATCATATGCTGTGCTCATGCATTGATTTTTAAATTCATGTTACCCATTAATTAGTTAATGCCCATAAAGTGCATTGAAGATGGAGAATGCTATAAATTACTATGTACTATTGTTATTATCATTATCCACTAGGTTTAATTAGTTCTCATACATTTTAATTGGATTATTGAGATGTAAACTTAGAGAATATGATTTTGGACCAAATGCTATCATCAGAATCCTGGTGAAGTGAGCAGCTGCAATGCCCATACATCCCCAAAAAAAAAAAAAAAAAAAAAAAAAAAAAAAAGACTAGCTTGTTTATGTGGATTGATACATAAATCTTTTTATATTTGTCCTGGATGAACACGTGCATCTGGTGGCTTCCCTCTTCCCTAAAATTATCCTTGTCTAAGACTAGGCTAGGAGACATTCAGCCTGGCCTAGTGATGGTATTTCTACAGAAGGATGTGTCACAGTGGTAAGCAGTGATTTATGGCCCTGGAAGACTAGAAACAAGAAGATTATAGCACAAAGATGAGAAGATTCTCAATTTCCCTGTGGGGCCAGCACATTTCTGTCACCCTTTGAAGAAGGGGAGATGGCTTTAAACCAATAGCATCTTTAACAGTATCTGATTGTAGATTTTTCTTTTTTCTTTCTGTGTGTGTAATAAAGATGAAACCTGCCAACCTTGTCCCTCGTTCTTGCCTATGGTTCAGAAGGATGTATGGAAAATAACTGTTTCTATTCAGCCTTATTTATTTATTCATTTAAAATAGCTTCTTTTGAGGGAAGCATCAATATCTGATCCTCTTGGAAGAAAACCTTTAGGGAGGTTTTCCTTTCAATTTGGTTCAAACTGCTTCCTTCCCCGCCCCCTTGCAAGATCAGGGACTTTCTGAGTTTGTGTAAAGTTGTAGATGGTCTAGTTCAAGAACCTGCTTTATTTCAAAAACAGTAATTGAGCAGCTGGCAGATCTTCCCCTGTCTGCTTGCAACAAGGCTCTGTTCTGCATTTTTTCAGGATGTTTTTGTTTTAGTGCTTATAAGATCCCCCACTTAAAAATCCCCGCCCCCCCCCCCAAAAAAAAAAGGCATTAAGAAAAAGCATTACAGTGGAAAAGAGGATACATTTGCTTTTATTATAAAAGATGTTTATTAAAGTTAAATCAGCTGGGATTTTATGATATGTGGGTGACTTGCCTTTTTGGCAATGTAAGGGAGTATTTACCACTTAGATTACTGAACTGTATGGGGATTCCAGTTGACAAGAGAAAAAAGTAGACAATGTAATTTTTATTTCTTTTCATAATTATTTCTTTTCTTCATTATTTTTTTATTAGCTGTTCCCATCTTCTGATTTTTTCTGTCATTTTCTCTGTGCAAATGACAGCCTGCTCCTAATAAGAGATCAGGAATAAGGCAGATGGGTAAGTAATTGAGCAGGGTATCAATCCAGTACTTTCAAATAATGGGAAGTCACCTACTGAAGCCAGGTAACTTTGGGACAAATTCTAAAACATCTTAACTGTTGCCTGTTTCCATAGCACTGAGTTCCTGATTAAAAAAAAAAACACCTGAGGTTTGTCCCCTTTTCTAATCATAGCTTTCCATCAGTCTGTTCTGGGGTGTTATGTAGTGGCATCTTATCCCCAGTTCTTCAGGCTTTGTAGGACTGAACCCCATTGTCCCTGTCTTCAAATACTAGGAAGTTAAAATCTTAATCTTTTATTTAACCTTTGATGAATGTTTGCTATGTCAGCTTAGGAAATCAAGTTTCTGGATTAGATCCTCTTTTAGTTCACATGATGCTGCAGTTGCAAGAATTTCTTACACAGTGATCTTGCTTTGTGCATATTGTTTATCTAATGTTGCAAAGAGAAAATACTTGTCCTCTGAAGATTGGAGTTGGTTTTTGATTCTTTTTTGTCTCTAATATTTCCTTGCTGGAAGCAATTGTTTCAACTGCAGCCTATCAGTTTATCTTCAGAAACGCTTGCCCTTGGCAATTGTCATACCTCAGCTGTGACAAAATGTACAGCAATTTGATTCTCTTTCCTTTCCTTGTATATTCCAAACGTTATGGTGTATGTCATCCCTAATGGCTGGGAATCGACTGAGGGTCCGCAAGATTTTGCTGGCAGCTCTGAAGCAGTGGTTTGTGCTGTACTTAGGTTAAATGTTATGTCTCAGAGTCGCCAAGTTTTGCCCCTTTCTGTTTTACCTCTGTTTCATTCAGTTTAAAATTTCCACTATGGTCTGTCATGCCTGTGGCTATGCAAGCCATACACAGGGATTTTCTCTACCAGTGAATTCCTGCTCTGCTTAAAATGCAAAACAAGCAAAAAAACCCCTCACTTCAATGTTCACCTATTAGTGCACCAGCAGTTCCCAGAGTTCATCTCCTCCTAAACTGATTAAATAGTAATAGCTAAAAGGAGTACATTTAGATAAGAAACACTGATTTGCATGTTCATTTTCTTTTTGCTTTTATTGTTCATAAGCAAATAGAACAAAATTTCCAGTAATGTGCATATCGCTGCAACACTGTTTTGTGCAGGACGTTATGATACAGCATGTAATGTTAAGCTAGCACTAGATAGAATAGTTCACTTACCTCATATATTGAACACAGCTTAATTAAATATTTAATGGATTTTTCCTGCTGAGAGGAATCAGCAGAATAACTAAAGAGTGCATTCATGGAGATGAAAGTTGCAGAGGAAGGTGATCTGTGGGGATCGCTGTTCATTAAATAACCTCGTGAGCTGCCTTTCCAATTACTGTATACCTTTCTTTTAAGTGTGGTATTGCATGCATTAATATGTATATACATATTTGAGCAGCCCCAAACCAGTAAAGAATTTTGAAGTATTACTGCATGATATGATGGTAAATAGTAAGTTGATTACAGTTTGCTGAACTGACAATATAGTTGGAAGCCAATACATCATTTGAGCACATTCAGAGTCAGAACAGAACATGGAGTGAAGATGATTTTAGCAGTGATACAGATACAGATTAGATGCCTGCAAGCATGGCATTCATGGGCTGTTCTCTGCATATTTCACCAATGGTACACTTTCAAAATGTTTTATAAAACTTCATTTACTGCAAGCAGCAGAAATGCTGTTAGGGAAGTCCAGGCCAATGCATAGTGTCATTGACAAGGCCATCTCTGGCATCACTGCACCCACTAAACAATCACTTCAGCCAGACTGAGTGAACCAATCTGAGAACACTGCCTGTTTGAAGACAGTGATCTTTACTCCCCCACAATCTCTGCAGACCCTGTGGTCTCAACTCCTAAAGGCTGTTGTCATTTGAGATGGTGTGCTGTTCCTTTCTTAACCATTTCACATCAGTAGATCTCCCTGTTGCTGCCCAGGTTGGGGCATGCTCACAGGACCACCCTCACTTTGAGGACTTAAATACTTCTATCATTTCCCCTGTTACAGCTCAGTGCCTTGTGTCCACAATGATTCTAAGGTTTTCATAAAAATCATCTGCACAGGCATTTTGAGGTAGCTGTGTTCTTTTTGCTATCGTGGACTTCATAATCATTTCAAGTTACATTACTGGGTTTATAACTGTTTGACATAATTCTCACTAACACACTCCTTAGAATTCTTCTTTGTCTCTTAATATCCATTTTTCTTTCTTCTCATTGCAAACTTTATAATCCTCCTTTGTGACTTCTGCTACTCCTTTTAGTGTGGTTAGTTCCTTCATTACTTCAATGTGTATGTAGGTTTACAGTGAAAAATGACTATGCATTAAATGTGACAGTCTTATTTAACTAGTTCTGCCCCTTCCCCTGCACTTTCCAGGAACCAGAGGTCTAAGGCGTAGCTTGTAAATTCTAGGAGCATTATCTTTATTTTTTGAACTTTATTAAGGAAGTCTTCTCATTTTGTAGTTCTATAGTTCCAACTCAAAGGGGTCATACTCCATAGCTAGAGGTCTCAGATGCTATTGCAGTACAAATAAATAAATAGTGTGACTAAATACAGACTTTATTCCATCCTGAATGGCATTGTCAGAGTTGATTAATGAATTGCTAGAGCCAGTGGTATCTCCGTAAGGCTTGAGCTAGTGAAAAGTATATCTGTTAGCAGGAGCTGCCTTCTACATTCATGTAATTTCTAACTTGCCATAGTTACAGCTTAAGCTCGCAACTTCACTGGGCATTGTGATAGTTGCATTGACTATCATTATCTTTAATATTGTAACATTAAATGATAAATTTAATATCATATCATTAATTTTCCTTTCTTCTCCAACAACTTTTCTTGTTTTTCTCATAAAACATAATCTGTGAATAACCATTTAAAAATATAATTGACAAAAGGAGTCTGCTCTTCTGTGTTGGATTCATTAGACAAAATGTGACCCAGTCAGTGTTTCAAATAATCCCAGAGGGCTCTGAATGCCAGCTTCTTCATCCATATTATTAGCATGTTGCACCAGGTCGCTGTGAGGAATTACCAGTGAACTGGAGGCTGAGGGATTGATGAGATGTGTGATACATACTCTAAAAAACATAGCAAAATTTTTTAAACTGCTGTAGTGACACAGGGAGTGCATTCAATAGGAAGTATCGCTTACTGTTAGATAAGCTCTGAAAGCTTCACTTCATAGGAACCCAAATATTGAAGGCTGGTTTTTTGGTTGTGTGTGGGGTTTTTTGAATTGGTTTTTGGGGTTTTGTTTTGTTTTGGGTTTTTTTGTTGTTTTTGTTTTAGTTTGTTGATTTTTAATTTTTTTTTAATTAAAAAGGAATTGGAAACAAGCCCAGTTCTAAAGAACAGGGAGAAGGAAACAGGAATTATCAGAGCTGTAGTTGGTACAAAGGAAGTGAATGTTATCACAGCCACATTTGCTAGAGAGGTTGTGCTACTCCTGCTGCTTTTTGTTAGAGAAGAGTTGAAGGGTTTTTGTCTTGGAATTCTGTCTTGCAGAAAGAGCTATACAGAACAAAGCACCCCTCAGGTGAGGCATGGGTTTATGGCTGGCAATGCAACATTGCAGGTTAACTCTGAAAAACACTCATAAGGAAATGAACTGTTCCTGAGTTGCTATCTTGGCACTTGAACCCAAACGAGGCCTCTGAGAAGGCCCAGTGTGAAAGGCAGTACTCTTGATGCTGTGGTCTGGCCATTGGCTTTGAGAAGTGCTGTAGATAAACTCAGGGTTGCAGTGAGGACATGAGACTGATATGGACTGATGTGCACATGTCTTCAGTGTGGGTTCATTGGTTTTATGCTTTGCTTTCATTATTTGGTTTCCAATTTTGTACTCAAAAAACAATGCTTGTCTGGAAAAAATGTTTTTGTTTGTATTTTTAAACTAGTCTGGTATCTGAAGTGAGTGTAGGGTGTCTTCAAAAGAATCTTATTTTGCTTCTCTAAATAGGTAATCCAAGTAAAGACATAAACACCTCAGAACTGGAAGTCAAGATAAGGTGGAAGTCCCTGGAAGTTGTTTTCCACCAAGCTACATTGTGGAAGCTGTCACTGTGAAGCAGCAAAAGAGAGGGAGAAATTGGCTTCAGCAACAGGCTGCTGGTATCTCTCTGGCAAAGGGGTAAGTAGTGGATAAATAACCAAGGATTTCACAAAATCCCACTTTATTGCAGACAACAACTGAATTTTGGGGAGATTTGTTGAAACTGCAGAGTCTATTTACAAAATAACATCCTACCAAGGAAGGAGGTGGGTATAAAAGGCCATCATGTAGCTATGCAGTCGGTGGGTGACTGGTTTAAATATTTTGGGATAAATGAAGATGATTCTAAATGAAAAGTACTGTGTTACAAACCATTGGAGAGCCGTCCCATATACTGCTGTTGTAGATTAGTTTTATTTAAGTATACGTAGCTTTATAAAAATACAATGAATAATCTCTTTTTCATAAAAAATATTATTATTCTTCACAATAATGCCACTGAAGAGACAGATTAACAAGAAGCTTTTAGCTTGAAAATACAGTCTTTTGTCTCAGATTCGGGGAAATGACAATAGAGTATGGAGGCTTTCCTTTTCATTTCATTAGCTAGCCAGTTTGGATCATGGTTCCTAAGACTTGGGAAGCATGGCTTATTTGGTAGGATGGTTTATGTGAGTGGACATGAAGTCTATGAATACTCTTTTTTTGTATAGTTATCAAGTAATCCACTACTCCAGTCGATTCATGCCAGTTTTCATTCATGGGATCAGAGCTTAAACTTGGAAGAAAAAAAAAAAAAAAAAAGACATGGGAAGGAAGGGGCCAGGCCAGGGCGGGGGGTGGAGGAGGGGAAGCTCATGTAAAGTATGCAGCGTTCATCAGGGCAAAAGGATTTTTCCATGTTGCTCCTTCCAGACAATGGTGCCTGTCTTCCTGGTACAGTATTGCTTGCTTTCCAAAACTCTTAAATTTTTTCCCAAGGACTCATCCTACCTTAATCTCATTGCAATGCTTGCACTTACTAAGTATATTGTAAATGCTTAAAGATGTACTTTACTAAAGTTATGTTGGTGTCTCAGAGGAGGACAGAAGATCTCCATCTTCATCCCTGTAAATACTGTGCCAGTATTTGCCACTTTTACAGGGCTGGGGGAAGCAAAGGATTATGCTGTAGGGCATGCACTTTTTCTCACTTTCCACCACAAAGTCATCTACTTTTCTTTCAGCAATAGTGAAAAGAAGCATCTGGCCCCTTATTAACTCACTAATCAAATATGAGCACAAAATGAAGTCCAGTGTTACCCAAACGATGAACAGGAGTACAATTAAAACAAACCCACAGATGCTCTGGTTATGCATCTATGTTGGATCCCAGCCAGAACAAATTGTTAGCTGTGCAGAAAAGTTGCCAAGCTCTTCACGATAAAATCAGCCCCATAAAACCGGTGTAATTAACGATTTCATTCTAACATCTTTGGATGCCTTTAAGTTATAGTTTCAGGTATGTTTTCTGCTGAGTTGGAAAGGTGCCTGTTTCTCCGTTTTATGTTGTCTCTAAGGATCAGCTATCTAACCACTTGTTTAACCTTGAGCAGTTATAAAGCATGTTCCTTTACATGTACCTCACTGAAATTACCAAACAGGTTTAGGAGTATTGGCCAAGACCTGCAAAAGCAATTTCTGAGTCAGTTTGAGTGGCAGCATCTTTTCCTGGCACCTCCTGTGAGTAATCCATGACCTGGGGATCCCATGTTTGTCCTGGAGGAGGACCACAAAAGTCCCCAATCACTTTTCCAATTGAAATAAAAAGCAAAGTGCCCACGTAAGACCTTTCAGAATTTTTCTATTATGGATTCCAAGTCAAATCTGCAAGTTTGGCTGAGTCAAACTCACCACATAAACTCGAGCAGGAATTGCTAATTGCTCTCTACTCCTCTCATCTGGGGCATCTTTAGTGGCTGTCCTGAAGGCTTGCTGTCATGGTGTGTTTAATCTGCTCAAAATGCAGGCTGCCATCAACAGGGATGTTCTTGCTCCACCTCAGCCCCTGGGCTGTGTGTTCCCTTCACCTCTCTTGCATTCAATATAGGTGCTGTAAGCCAGATCAGTGCAGTCATCCACTGGAAAACCAGTCATTTTTTTTCAGTGGTTGATTTTTATTTTTACTATTATTTTATTTTTCATTGACTTATGAAGCTTATCCAGCTCACCACATGGCTGCATGATAGCTAGATCATGAGAAATGTGTAGGTGGCAGTAGGAGGATGTTCATAGCAAACTTTGTTTTGTGAGAAGTTCTTGAGTTTGAAAAAAGGAGATAAACTTTTCAACAATTTCAAGAAGAAAAAAAGTTTTGTTTTTCCTTACAGAATAAATAGAAACTATTTATCATAGGTAATAAATTAAAGAATTTAAATTGAAATCTGAAGTTTTAAGAAGTCCAATGACTAACTCAAGCTGAGCTTTTTTCCCCTTTCCAGATTGTTAATTTGAATTTTTTTTTCTAGATTTCTTTTACATTTTCTCATAGTTAGAAATACATGAACCTTTTTCTCTCTCAAAAATATTTCTGGGATAAGAAAACTGCATGTTGCCTGGCTTAAAAAAATGCTTGTAGGTTGCACTGGAAATTATATTTGTGGAGTTGCTTGTCATCTAGGTTGCAATAAAGCTGAAACATCAGCAAGAGGGCTTAAGAATCTCACAATGTGCCCTCATGTAGCCAGCCTTGTCCTAGGGGTCTGCAGTCTGCTATTTCTGCTCATTTTTCACTTTCTGCAGCTGTTACTGGTGCGTCAGCTTTGCTGTGGTGTAGTGCTTGGTGGGCAGTGTTGCTTGGGAGGGAGTTCACAAGTGAAACCCTGTCAAAGCAGAGAACGGTGAGAGGCATTCTGAGGCATTCTGAAATGCCCAGGGCACGTGGGCACAAGAGCTTTGGAAAACCAACCAATGTTATGAGTCACTTTCCCTTTCACATAACATACTGTCCTTAGTCTCAATTTTAAAATTGAAAAGTGTGCTGGTGTATCTATACCTGTTACAGATTTATTAAGAGATACAGTATAAATAAAACATTCCTAAGCAATGGGTTTAAGCCAGAGAATGTGAGTATAGTTCACATTGGATTGTGAACATAATGAAGTTTGGGTTTGTTCAGAGTTGGCTGTTTACTTTTACCTGTCATAAAGTCAGGAGAAAAAGATGACATTTCTATCTGTTAATAAATATATTGAATACAAAGGTGTCTGTAACAAAGGATTTTGTTTCTGGCAAGCTTTAGCTAGATGGCATTACCTGTAATATTCCTTGGAAGTGGGTATGCAATGAAGTAGAAAATATATGGCCTGCCTAATATCAGTCTATTAATTTTTATATGTACTAACACTCTATGAACATGGTATGAGACTCTGTTAGGAAAAGTTGCTCTATATTGTATTGTAAAATATTTTTATGTGAATGCATTAGTCTAATTTATGCTGGTATAGTGAATAAAGGAGGGGCAGCAAGGGTCTGTGCTTTTCAGGTTGGAAAATGAAGAAGTCTGTGATGGTGGAAGAGCTTGAGGAGGGGAGGATGGATCCTGTGGTCAATGAATGCTTGCACAGCTGGTGTTGACAGCTGGGGTTTGGCTTTTATGGCCACAGGACCATCTTTGAGTGTTAAGGACTGTTAGGAAGAGATAGGATTCAGCCAGTGAAAACTTTAATCTAGGAATGGACAGGAGAGAGCTGGTGACAAACAGCCAAATAAGGAAATAGGGGACCAGACTGGTAAGCAAGGGATGCAGCGTGATGTGGACAAGAGAGACGTCAGAAATAATACACAGGATTGATGGGTGTTGTCCTAAAGCATACACACTTAAATGATGAGGTGCCAAGAGGACAGCATTGCAAAGGAAGCTCTCCCGCTTTTCCTGGAAAATCAGCACAACTGGGTGCCTCTTTGAAATGCCTGTACGCTAATACAGGCAGCATGGGGAACAAACCAGAGGGATTAGAGGTCTGTGTGCAGTTGCAGGGCTATGGTCTTATCGGGATCATGGAGGCAATGGTGGGATAGCTCACATGAGTGGGGTGCTGCCATGGATGGATAGAGCCTTTTTAGGAAGGACAGGATGGGAAGGTGAGCAGGGGGAGTCATGGGTTATTTTGTTAGCAGTGGGAAGGTATGGAGCTCTGCCTAGGGACGGGTGATGAGCCAGGGGAGAACTGACAGGCTAGGATTAGAGAGCAGCCAGTGTGGGTGATGCTGTGTTGGGTGTCAGCTACAGACACATGAATGATGGGTAGAACATCTAGAAGCAACCATAACTAAAATTACTTGAACTTATCATTTTTAAAGCTTTTTCCACTTCCTTCCAATTTGGGAGTGACATTTTTCAAGCCTGAACTCTTCTGAAAAGTATTTTTGGAAAATCTGAACCAAAACAGTTTAGCCATCTTTGCGTAAAATGACGGCTATGAAAGTATTCATTTGCTGTGACACATTTTTGGCAGAGAGCTGTTGAACAGCTTTAGGGCCTCATTGGAAATGTCCAAAAGTGTTTTTAAAATCACTGTATAATTATTATTGGTTATAATAATGCTTAGTGACTCTGCCCAGTGATCAGAGACTTGTAGCACTAGATAGTGTGCAAGGGGCAATGAAAAGCCAGTGCTAGCCCTCAAGGACTTGTAAGAGAATTTGCCAGCAACAATGGCTGCGTATCTGCATATCCAGGGGTGAGCACAACACGGCAATGAAAATGTTACAGAGTTGGCAAAAAAATACAGAGATTTAATTGGATGTGGGTCCACATTGCTGCTAGCATTTGGTGCACTGTGTTGAAGAACTGAAAGGAAGGGGGACTGCCATCCCCCTTGTCGCTGGACAGAGGCTGCAGCAATCACAGCACTGCAATCCTCAATCTCAGTTGCCTGGTCTCTCCGCTTCAGCCTGTGAATGAGAATTATTCAGGGGAGGAAGACAGTATTGCAAAAAATCAGCTTTAATGTGAAAGGCGTTTGGGGGCAATTGTCATCACTGGTGATGCTGACAGCCCAGGCGTAGGGAAGTACTCAGCATTTGAGCAATAAGGTGGACTATCTGCAAGTAAAGTTTAAAAATTGCCAGGAGATGGGAATAATTATGTCGCACTTCCCACTCCCATTTTGATCTTGTTACACAAGCGTGAGTGAATGTGAAATTAGATCCTCTCCTTATAGAAACATTCCAGATTAGTTTCACTTGATAGGTTTTTGGTTCCGTTAACTAGAGCTACATTTGGCCCAAACTTTTGAAGTTTGACTTTGTTAAACTATTTCTAATGGTCATACCTCATGAATTCTCCGTTCACATTTTGTGTCTATACAATAAAGCTGTGCCTCCTGAAGACATGAATGTGGAGGTGTTTCATATTTGTGGGGAACGCAGTGTTCCCTGAAGCTGTTCATCTTGGATCCGTGCTGTCCATGGCACCCCATGATCAAAAGCTATGAAATGCTACTCCTGGAAAATGTCGTTAATGTTGAGTTGAGACAGGTGAACGTTCTTTCTTGAGGCTTTTGGATTAAAAAATTTCAGATATTTTTCAGTCAACTGTTTGTTTCATGGAAAAAAATTGAATTGAACCTGTAAAAATCTAACATCATGTAACCTTTCAATTAATATACTGCTGAATTAGAAGAATAAGAAAAGCCTTTATTTATTGCTGCCTTTCCCCCAAGCTATTCTTTTTTAGTTGCATTAAAATGGAATATATTTGGGCATAAAAGATGACAGCTCCTTTTCATGGCCTTTTACTGTATTTTTGCTGTGGCTGGTCAGATGCTTTTATCTAAAGCTTTGTTCTTTACAGTGGAAAAAATTTCAGAGGATTTGGGAGTGACAGAGCTTTCAGAGAAAATAAAATTTTCACACAATACTTAGTGCTGATGTGAAAATGGGATTTCATGACGGCAGAGCTCCATGCATTGCTGAAACTTCTTGTTGACAGTGATGGACTTCAGGGTTCATGATGCAGCTCAGCAAACATGCCCATCCTTTTGCGCTTCACTCTGCGGCGCAGGTACTAGTTGTAGTAGGGGTGGTGGGTAATTCTCCTGTGTCCTGAGTAGCAGCCTGCACCCATAGTAGCAGCTCCAATGTGATTCCCATGCCAGGACTTTGGCAAGTCACTGTTATAACGGGAGGCTGGTCTGGGCTTCTGGGGCTGCCCTTGCTGGGTCATGCTGGGACCCAGCTGGATGGAAGCAGAGGGTCTGCCATGTCGCTGGGAACTGGAGGTACATGAAAAATGGATTGGCTGAAAGAACATCTCTGAACCGTGCTTGGGCGGGGAAGACATGTAGGACTTGCTGGCATGGTGAAAATGCAAAGTGTAGCCCAAGATGGATAGGAGCAGGAGAACTTTTACTATGATCAAGTGACAGCTGATAGTTCAAGGAGAAGATCAGGAATAAGAACAGAGGTATAGCGTTTGATTCAACTGTTCTTGTGGCTGTTTTTAAATAGGACCAAAGCAGAAAATAATCCTTGGCTACTCTGGTCTGTGGCATTGGCTGATCTTCCAGCAGGCAGGGCAGAGAGTCGCCCGAGGCAGCCAGATGCGGAGAGAGCCAGCTGGGACTGCCATGGTGGGGTGGGCAGGGCGCATGTTCTGCAGCTGCCTTCTGCAGAGCCAGCCCTGGTCGTGGGGCTACAACCTCGTCATCTGCCAGTGCTGATACTAAGTACTTGAAAATTTCCCCTCAAGAATCAGGAATCATCTCTAATGCTAAGTAACTACAAAATTGTGAAATTGGAGGTAGTAAGGGCCTATCACGTGAGGCACACTCCTCTGCCTGAAGGGGATTGTTCAGGGGGAACTAGACGATTTGAAAATGGGAACTCAACCAATTATTCACCTAATAGTTTCAGTTCATCCACTTCTGCCACTGAGATATGTCATCTTTCTTTGTAAGCAGCATGAATGGATTATCAAGTTTCATTTTCAAATCATCTGCAAGGCAGATTTATGTAGAGGCTTTGTATCTCTTAGCAAAATGGGAAATGTAAGCCTCTTGCCACACCGTGACTGAACATTCTCAAGGAAGAAATATAAATATCCCGGGCGCAATTCCGCGGGGAGCTCGTTTCACGGCACGCAACCTTCAGCCGGGGTGCGGAGCTGCTGTCAGGAGCCGCGCCGCGTTCCGCCTGATTAGGGCTCTGCAGAGCTCAACCATTCTCCCGGCGAGTGCGGGGCGGCGACGGGGCCGCGTTCGGTGCTGCCCCGTGCCCCCGCCCAGCCGCCCGGGGGTCCCTCTGGGCCGCGGCGGCCGCCCGTTGTACCCTCGTTGCCAGCGGTGAAGCCGCTCAGGGAAGTGCGGCCTGAGGCGGGGCCGGGGCGGCGGGGCCGGGGGGCCGCAGCCAGCCGTGCTGCCCGCAGGTGCGCCCGCGGCAGCCCCGGCGGCACCCTGGGCCGCGGCGGGGGGACCCGTACGTACGTGCGGGGCCGGGCCCCGGGCGGTCCCCGGCGGGCAGCGCGCGGCAGGTGGCGCCCGCGAGCCGCGCGGGGCCCGCGCCGCCCCTCGCCCCCCCGCCGCCCGCGCGGGCCCGCACGTGGCGCGCGCCCCGGTGAAAAGCCGCCAGCCGCCCCGCGCCCGCCACTGGCGCCGGCAGCGCCCGCCCGCTCCCGCCGCCCCGCTCCCGCCGCCCCGCTCGGCTCCCGCCGCTGCGGCGGGGCCCGGCCCGCCCTGCCCCCGCCATGGTGCGCTGGCTCGGGGCTCGGCATCCTCCGCCCCGCGCGGCGCGCCGGCAGCCCGCAGCACAGGGGCGGCGATTACCGTGAGAGGCAGCGCGCCCGGCAGCCCCGGCGCGGCGCGGGGGACGAGGCGCACCCTGCTACCGCCGACCTGTTGAAGGAGCCGGGCTCCTTGGCGTTTCCTTTGTCTTGGTCTTTTTTCATTTTTTTTTATTTCTCGGCGGGGGAAGTTTGCTCCCCAGACTGTGGCCCGGCTTCCTCCACACCCTTTCCTCCTCTTCCTTTTTTTTTCCAGGATCCGCTGCCGGGGGCCAGAAGTGATTGGTCCCCGGTAACCCCCCGGCCGGCCCGGCCGCCGCCAGCGCTGGAGCCGGGGGCACCCCCGGCCTCCCGCAGCAGCCGCCCGCGGGCCCCGGCCTTGCCCGCTCCCCTGCGCACGGCGGGGCGGCCCCGGGAGGGCTGTGGTCCCCGGGCTGCCGCGCCGCCACCATGGCCAAAGTGGCGGCGGAAAGTTGCGGGGCGGCGCCGGCCGAGGACTTGTCCAAGGTGTCGGACGAGGAGCTGCTCAAGTGGAGCAAGGAGGAGCTGATCCGCAGCCTCCGCCGCGCCGAGGCCGAGAAGATGAGCGCGATGCTGGACCACAGCAACCTCATCCGCGAGGTGAACCGCCGCCTCCAGCTCCACCTCGGCGAAATCCGAGGCTTGAAGGTAGCGGGGTGGGCAGGGTGGGACCCCTGAAGTTTCTGCCGCGTCCCCCGCCCGTCCTGCCAGCAACAATCTCATCAGGTGGATGATCTGGGAGGAGCTGTTACCGGGAATCGCGTGAAAAGTGAACAAGGACTGGAAAGAATAGCATTCGATCCTGCTTAAAAATCTAGTGTCCGGTTAAGAGACGGCCAGCTATTCAGCAGGCTGTGGAGCACAGCCGGTTTGTGCTCTGCCCCAGTGTGCTTTGGGCTGATAAAAACACCTAAGTCTTGTCACCGTTTTGATGAGATTAAACGGTCCTGTCAGAAGTGCACGTGAAAGAACAGTGTGCAGAGCACACTGCATTCAAAAGGTTTGGTGTAGCTTACGCTGTTTTCTGTCCCTATTTTAAGGTGACATAATAATCTGTCGGGCAGGCTGGTAGGCTGCTGGAGAGAGTTGGTCGTTTCCAGGATGCAGGTGATGGCAAACCCTTGGGCTTGGTTTTGGAACGATTAGAGCCAATGCCTGGTTTATTGTCTGAAAAAGACGTCTGTTAACCTGTTTCCAGTCAAACCATTTTTGATTGTGTGCTTGTGCAGACTGCAGTCAGAGGCAGACCAAGTCTGTAATGACTTATCCCTTCTTTACTCTTCCTTTTATGAGAAGCATGGTTCCTAGTGTTTCCCCTCCCAGTTCTGAGAATTGGGAAGATAGTGTGACTATTTACAGATAAGTACCCTAATGTAGCATGTACATATGTGTTGTAGATCTAGAAAGTTACCTTAAAGTAGGCATGACTACAAAACAATTTCTGTCTTGTTGCTTCGAGAAAGGACATTGTTTTTAGGGAATTCCTTCAGTGAGATGAGGTTGGAGGGAAGGCGAGGAGACAGATGCAGCGTAGGCTTAGAGATACAAACAATCAGCTAATGTACTACGTGAGAGTACATTAGAAGGGTGTTCTTCATTTGTAGAACAGCTTTAAACAACTAAATTATTGAGAAAGTGTCCTTAATAATAGGATAGCATAAAATAAATAGCATGTGGGGGAACACTGTTCCTGTTTCCCAAGTTTTCCTGTTCTGCAGAGTATGAGTGTGTGTGTTCCCTCCCTCTTTTTGACTGTATGTGGTGTCTGGGGGTGAAAAAGAGCCATCCATGATAGTACTTCAGTAAGAATAAAGCTTACATTTTAAATGTAACTTGCATTACAACAACAGAATCTTTCTCCCAGTTATATGCAAAGGTGTTGTGACATCATACAGATTTATGCATCTTCCAGATAAGTAACACAACACGCCAAGATGTGTAGGAAGGAGTGCAAATTCCTCTTTCCATTCTGAATCCCTGAAGTGCTGTTTAACTTCCACCTTTTGTTCAGATGTCTCTGCTGGAAATTTTAAAAGGAGTTTGGGAGAATGACGTTTTGAGCCCTGTGCCTGGTCATCTACCTTCTTTGTCCTGTGTGAAATAACCGGTCCATGCGTAAGAATGGCCAGCTGCCCTTGGTTTTGGTGGATGGGTGCCTCCTGCTTCTGACTGATGAGCTGTGGGCTCGCACAACCTTTTGTATTCCACCATGGGATCATTTTAAGTATGTCTCACCAGCTAAGGGTACCTCGTAGCCTCGTTGAGATTTTTCCTTTCTCAAAGATAGGTTGACAGTGGTCAAGTTCAAAGTTATTTTGAAACAAAGATCGGGTAAACTTGTGCATGCATGCACACAAATCCAGTGCAGCTGCAAAAGCTTCCTTTTCTCAAGAAACAGTGCTAAAATGGTCTTTCCATAAGGCAAAATTTTTAACAGTAGTGGCTGATCTCTACTTCTAGTTTCATACTTAAAAAGGAATGAATATTTAGATGGGAGAAAGATAAATATGGTTGCAAGCCAGTTTAGTAAAATTAGGAGGATGAAATATTGAACAAGTTTTCTTTGGCATATTATTCTGCTATAGTAATTGCTTGAACATTTTTGCTTCAGACTGTTCCTCACTTAGATAAGGGCATGGAATCATCTGCTTTGTTTTCTTAGAAGTGAAAAATCTATTAAGACAGATTATTTTATTTCAGAGTAGTTGAAGCAATTCTGATTAAGTGATGACTGACAAGGTTCTTTTATGTAAATTGAAACAAAATCAAACAAACCTCAGATTTTAAAAATCTTTAATATGTTCATCTTTATATGTGAATGTGCTTTAGGGAATAGAAAGTATAAATGTTAATAATTAATTATTTTAAGTGGTATTACAATTTCTGGTGTACCTTGCAGTTTTATTCAGCAATAACTCACAGGTGGATGTTTCTCAAGGGAATGAGATCATCATGAGAGCACAGATGATCTTTGCCTAGTTTTGGAGCTATATTATTCTGATATTTAGCATGAAATTAATTAAGCACCTGAAACTTTTATGCCGTATCAGAAGTTAGTCTTTGAACCCTTCAAGATTAGCTCCATGTTATAGTCACTTTTTACTGGACAGCAGCGTTGTTTGTTTGAAGCATGATGGTGTTATAATATGCCAGATCTACTGACACAATTATTTATGTCTCATTTGAGTGCTCAGATGATGGGTTTATATTAGTACCATTCACTGGCTTGCATAACGGTATAATGTTAATTCTTTTAGACACTTCTCTGTCATGATAATCTTTCTTTTAAAGGATATCAACCAGAAGCTGCAAGAAGATAACCAGGAACTGAGAGACCTTTGCTGTTTTCTGGATGATGACAGGCAGAAAGGCAAGAAGGTGTCCCGTGAATGGCAGAGACTGGGCAGATACAGTGCTAGTGTTATGCACAAAGAGGTTGCTTTATACTTGCAAAAGTTGAAAGAACTGGAAGTGAGGCAAGAAGAAGTCGTTAAGGAGAACCTGGAGCTGAAGGAATTGTGTGTGTTGCTGGATGAGGAGAAAAGTGGCGGAGCAGGCAGCCGGAGCTCTATTGACAGCCAAATCAGCCTGTGCCAGTTAACTGCGACGAGTACTTACATAAGAGATGTCGGTGATGGGAGTAGTACTTCTAGCACGGGAAGTACAGACAGTCCAGACCACCATAAACATCATCCAAGTACAAGTCCAGAACATCTTCAAAAAGCTCGTGGTGAAGGAAGCCCTGAGCATCAGAAACACAGGAGTATCAGCCCAGAGCACCTGCAGAAGCCTAGGAGTTCTGGCAGTCCTGATCATCACCTGAAAGGACCGAGTCCGGAACATCACAAAACCATTGTCAAAGCACCTGAACAACAAAAGCACAGCAGCAGCAGTCCAGAAACTATCCCAAAGCACGTTTTGAGCAGTAGCCCTGAACACTTTCAAAAGCAGAGGCCTGGTAGTAGCCCTGAGCATCAAAAGCACAGCAGTGGCAGCCCAGATCATCTTCAAAAGCACACGCCGAGTGGAAGTACGGAACATCTCCACAAAGTGAGGGGTACGAGCCCTGAGCATCTCAAACAACACTATGGAGGGAGCCCAGAGCATCTCAAACATCTCAGTGGAGGCAGCAGAGAAGGTACCCTCAGGAGACAAGTAACAGATGACCTGTCACCTCACCACAGAAGTATATACAACGGAATGAATGGTGGGTCAATATATTTAGAGAAAACTCACTTTGAAAATTACTAAGGTAGTTTCAGTGCTATTTCAATTGTTTCTAGAAAAGGAGTAATAATGTTTCATGTGAAAGGAAAGGTAACAAGTCTGGAGTCAGCATTATTCCTTTAGCAAGCAGTTTAATCGGAGTATACCTGTTTGTCCATCCAGTGGGTGTTGGGTGGATTAACAAAGTAGAGGCAAAGTACATCATGAGTGTTGGTGTTGGTGTTGTATCAAGAAGCAACTCTTGGCTTTGATCCTGCTGTGTGCTTGGTAGGTGTGAACTGTTTGTCCTTGGGTAGATTTCTGTTTACATCAGAGAGAAATTGGGTATGCTTCTTGTCCTACCTGTATCTGAGTCAGCAGAATGGAGGTGTCTCCAATCTCATTTCCACCTCCCTAATCTACCCTGTCAGTAGCTTTAAAGATTTTAAAATTTCCTGTTTGTTGATGAAAGGCTTCTTATATCCCTTTCCATAAACTTTGGGAAAGATCTCAGATGAAGAGCTGGGTGCAATATAAATGAATCCCATAGCTCTTAAAGCCTTTCAAAGCCTTGAGTTTGCATGTGTTTAATTATAACAAATTAAAAATTAAAGGAGATCTTAAGGGTTTTTTTGTGTGGTGTTATTGCTGCATTTTAGAAAGATACCCAATAAACATGCCTGGCTTTTAAGAGCTGTTTATCCTCACTGATAGAGATTAAGTACTTCTTTTCAAGATGGTCACAATTTAAGTCTTCTGTTCTTTTGAAAGACAAGCGTCTACAACTGTTGAAATGAATGAAATACTGCAAATGCAATTGCTAAAACCAAAGTTCAGACATTCTACTGTGCTATAGAAGTAGTTTTTTACAGACTTAGCAGAATTTCTGTAGTCTGTTTTGTTTCCTCTGTATGCTTTTGAGGTATTTTCATGAAGGAAATCAGCATTGTAGTTGAAAACTCATTTCTCAGAGCTGTACTCCTAGATTTGAAGTCAAACTCTGTGGAAAGTGATGATTTTGCCTTAGTAAATTGTGTTGGATGGAGTTTATGTGTTTCCGTTTTGTAAGCAGCTGTGAGAAGTTGTGTTGACATTGGTGGAACTGACCACTTGTAGTTGGATCTGCTTGTGAGGTGGAGGAGACAGTGAGCTCTGTGCCAGCTGCTGTCCTCATCATTTATCACATCACGCTCTCATTTACCTATCATGACTAACTTATAGAATGCCTCCAGTTAAGATAGCCTGCTCTGTAGGAGCAAATTCAGATTACTTTCAGTGGAATGCATATACTTGACAGGGCTGATGAACCCCAAAGTGGTAAGTGTAGGGACTTCTCTTTTAATGATTTTGAAATGATTAAGAAGATGAGTGTATGACAACTGCATGAAGATGTGTGATGCATAAGTTATGAAAGTCAGTCTTAAAAATCTTCCATTAAATACTGTATTTCTTTCTCCATCAGTTCTTTCTGTTTAAAATTGACATGGCTGTAAGCAGTGTGAAGTTCAGAACCACACTTCCTAAATGTGTCTTCTTTCTTGCGCTCATGATGTTCATCATCCAGACATTACGTGGATTATGTAGAAAGTCATTATGTAGGTTATGTAGAAAGGTGATCTAACGTTTTGAGTATGTATTTTTAAAACTCATGCGCAAAGATATGTTTTTTTTCTGCTCCCAACATGGTGAGCTTTCTGATGTGTTTTTTTTTTTTTTTTTTTTTTTTTTTTTTTTTTTTTTTTGTCCAAATAGTCTTGTTAAGAGTTCTGCCATATTATTAACAGTGCAGCGAAAGCAGTTGTTACTTGAAACCTGAGTTGACTGGTGTCCTTTGTGCAGAGTATTTCAGCTATCTACAATTTGGACTCAGGCCACAAAATGCTGGAGAGGGCAGCTGGTGATTTGGGAGTCTGTTTATTGGCTCTACTCGGAGCTTTGCCTCTCCTGTGCTTTATAGAATCATTTCTGCAGAAGGACTTCTCTCACCAGTGAGTTGTCAAACCTCTCTTCTTTCATATTTATATAATTTGATGCAAGCATGAGGTTTAATTCTGACATTCATCTGAGCTTGGTAAACTTGGTAAAACTCCTGACAGCTTTGCACTGAGGAAGAGGCCTTAAACTTCATGAAAATACTTGGTCTTCACAGCAAGGCTGAATTGTTTTGGGGTTTTGTGTTATGATTTTGTCAGCTACTGTGAAGTTGTGGAGAAGAGCAGTTAATGTGGAAGTGGTAAAAGTGCTGATCCTTACCACTTGTTATTGTTGTGAAAGTAATGTCTAAATCTTAATTTGCATGTTCTGTGTAGACATGTATACATGAACCTGCCAATTGAGTATAGATGGGGGACTGTGCATTGAGCTGCAATGAAAATCCTGATCTTTTGTATCTGTTGCAAGGAATGGTGAAATTGTGAAAACGTGAGTTAGAAAGTGGCACGGAAACCTGGAGCGCTATTTTCCATTCTTTATCCCAAAATCATGTAGTAAGTATACTATATCGTGTTGGTGGAACCTACTTTGTTTCCAGATTTGGAATATATCTAGCTAAGCAGATGTTTGACTGCACATTTGTGTGGCTGTTTTGCAGGGCGCTTTTAATCTTATTGCAGTACTTGTGAACTGTCATTTGAGCAGCAGGAGTGAAGTGTTTGTGATCTTAAAGGATGAATAGCAAAGACTAACGTCTTTTTTGTCTACTTTGTAAATACAGGAATAAAATAATAAGTTTTAACTATGTAATCAGAACCTACCAGACTCAGTATAAGCCTGGCCCATCTTCCTTGGTCTTAACTGGACCCTGAATCAGGTCTGAGAGGAGAAGGTATTCCTCTGCATGTCAAACCTCATTCTAAAAAGTACAACACTGTCTACCTGAAATTGCTGTTCCTAATTAGGAAGCACATTTTTGAACAGCCTAGCTGTTCCTGTTGAAATGAGAGCTTCCATATGCTGCTAACAGGTCCCATTTACCCGGGGTTCTGGTCTTGTCAGCACTTGCATGACCACAGGAAAGCAATGCGTTTGGTAGTGTACACTTCTCTATACCACAACGTCGACTGTATGTAAAGACACAGGGAACAGAGTCAGAGCATTTGCAGGTTTCTGACAAACTCTTCAGCTAAAGGTAAAGCAGCTACAGTATAATATTACGATGCTATCAGAAATATGATGTGTAGTTGTAGTCTGCTTTACAGGATATGGTATATGCATTAATCATTTGGGCCTCATGCATATTTTAAGCTGTCATGAGGTATGCGGGAAATTGCTTTAGTCCAGAGCTGTCTTTGGTCCACAGGCAGAGCTGAAGGAATAAAAGATGAGGGGGTAACATTTCCTTTCCCAATTCTTCTCATTTTCTATGCTCAAAGGTTTGATCTTGGTATTTTTTCTCTTGTATGACACGGCAGCTTTTGTTTATAAGATTTATAAAGCTTTAAAAAAACCCAAAACTTCAGGGTTCTTCTGCATATTTTTCTGAAATGAGTATCCTCAACCTTTGGAGTGACAGAAAATGGGATGCGAGTGCTACATTTGGCTTGATGTTTGTTAATTAAAAACATGTATTTCATTTTAAAGGATCTAACCAAATAAAACACGATCATTTGCTGTGATCAGACACCTAAACGTTCTGGGTAATGAGCACAGAGGTATATGGGATAGAAAGATTGCTGAAATTAGAGAGAAAATACCGACAGTAAAAACATTTTAAAGAGAACGTTTATGCAACCTAGAATAATACATGGCAGTTTAACTCTGACAGAAATAATGGGTGGTATAAGTGCCTCTATGTAAATTATGTGCTTTCAGCATTTGCAATCTAAGTGGTGTTTTTTATTCTAAGCAATTTATTGTAAACTTTCTATATTAAGAAGCCCTTTATTTTACTCTGGGCTTTGACTTCTGTGTGAAAGGCAAGTATCAGAAGGCTTTCGTATGTGCTTTTCGCTTCCTGCTGAGGTTATTAATGAAGAGAAGTAAAACTGCTGACTAACACTATATATACTGCTGGAGGTGTGAGGATCCTTACAGAACAAATGCAACAGCACTTCTGTGCATGAACAAAGGTATTTGTAGGCTAAATGGAGACTCAGCTTAAATTCTGAACAACTTTTGCTATAAATGTGCTTCTTATAAGGAAAATAAAATCAGAAAATACTGTGCTGAGTAAAAAGAGGAGACTGCAGTATGACTTCAGAGAGAAAAAACTTGTAATAGTGTTACTGGGTTAACTGATACCCTCTCTGTGGAAATAGCTCACATTGTGCTGGCCAAACAGTGAAATGATGTCACGGTTCAATGTAGGTTTGCTTATGTGTTTCTTAAAGTTGAAATGGAAATAATTTGCCTGTCATTAATAGCGGTGTACAATACTTTGTGTGTGACTTGAGCTTTCCTGATGGCACCCAGCACTGTGTGTCTGCTGTTGGGAGCCTGGTACAGCATTAGTTGCTCTTGAGAGTAACCTGTTGCTGTATAAACAAAGGCTACAGGGCTGAGAGAATTTTTTGCTTGCCTGTATGAAGTAGTCTACTATTTATTTCGGAAATGTATTTTTTTAAAGTGTAGAGCTCTGAAACTTTGTCAGCTGGAGTTTTTCAACTGATTTTTTTTTTGTATGTCAAACTTGTAAATTAGTTTTAGCTGTTACACACTGAGAGAACTGGGGCATGATATGTGAATATGTGTGTGACTAGAGCATGCTGCATTTATTACCAAATTCATTCTTTGTGGAGGAATTTTTCAGGTTGAAAATGTAGCTTGTAATATCAAAACAATGAACCTACTAGAAACTCATGTTATATAGCTTTTGGGAAGAGTTCATGCTTGGGTATCTTCAATGGCACTGACAAAGCCAGTTTTGGTTTGAATGTTTTATAATAATCCTCCCAGCAAAAATGCTGATATGTTAATGGAAAAGAGTGATGCCTCTCTTTATAAAGAAACTTTAGTTTCAAAGGGTGATATGGATGTTCCAGCACTCTTGATTACTGAAAAGTTCAGTGGGTGATCAAAGTGGCAAACAAACTGGTGCTGATCGCAGAGGTTTGCTTCTATCTCTGTCTTGTTTGGTGCTAGACGGGCAGTGGCACTACATGTTACGGTGGGAAGTACAGGAGGGATTCAGCTGAACACCCTTCCTTGTTACAAGGACTATGAACACACCACAGCCACGTGTGATACACAGTGCTTTCTATGAAGTCACTACTTTAATTTGTCGTATTTTTTCTGTGAAGTTTTTCCTGCTTTTCAAGCTTTGTACTTTTTCCTTTTTCTCTTAAGTTTGCTATCCTGCTGCACAGATGACTTTGTTTTGCAGCAAGGACTTGATGCTAATTCAGTCTTTCTTTGATGGAAGCAAGAATCAAAGTAGGGAATATAGATATATTGCCTTTAAACCATCACCAGTATGCCATGTATCTTTCAGAATGAAGTCTGTGTTAGTCTGTAATGAGTGTGTGTGTGTGTGTTAGTAAGATGGGAGGGGATTGGTGCTGACTGTAATGCTTCTGCCAGTGAGTTGGTTACTCATCCCCCAGTTCGGGTGACGTACCACAGTCACACAGAAGTGGTGATACAGCCCATGCAGTAACTCTCCCTGCAGACCTGTGAACAGTGCCCTTCCAAACATTTAACCAGTATGAAGTGGAGGTTAGTAGCCATGCTGGCTGGCTGATTAATTTGAGATGTGTGGCCCTATCTCTTGTTTTGAGTGTTGGAACTCCACTGACGTTTGACCACAGACCTCTAGAAGTGAAAGGCTAACAATGTATCACAGTGCCATTATTGATGGTGTCTTGACAAACACTCTGCAAGCCAGCAGTTGTGTGCATCCCTTGACTTTAATAGTGTTACATCTGGGATGGATCTGTCATACTGATTTTTCTTTTGTTTTGTTTGTTTAATCATATGTTTTTTAAAAGAATGTATTTTCTGAGTAGTGAGTGGGAGTTTGTTTTGATATGTACACAATAGAGAAGCTTATTTATTTTTCATATTGGGTCAAGATGCAAGATGCTTGCCTTAACCTCTGAGAGCTCATCAGGAGCTGGCACGACTGTTAGTGTTGCCTGCCTCAGGTATGTGGGCAGATTTTTATTCTACTCTGGTTTTTAGTGCTGGAGTAGAGAGTCCTTACGTTAAAGCTTTGTCTGGCAAGAGTACCTTTAACCTGAGGACAGGACCTCATGTAACATAGTCCTTTGCACAGCTTTCTGAGTTAGTGTTAGATTTTATAATAGTAAAATATGTTTTTAGAAATATTACAGTGATTAAATTGTGAAATTCTCTGAACTCTGGCAGTTATAATGCAGAGTTAGAATACTATAATAACTCTTGGTAATTGCTGCTTGTTTAAGAACTTGTAGGGTATATATTTTGTATGTTAATCAGTGTCCCGTCTCTTCTGTTCTATCTATTAATGAGATTTTTTAATTGTTATTTGTTGGTTTCTTTATTTATTAGGAAGTTAACAATGGAGTGTTGCTGCAGGTTGTGCAGGGACTGGAGCTGAATTGGTTAGACAATTAGGGAAGAGTGTAGCAGTCAATATAGCATGGGGTTAAAATTTTGTACTACTGTTCACACACAAAGTGCATAGATTTTGACAGGAGTCAAGGACAGTGAGGCATTCCAAATTATAAGGTATTTAATGAGGTATAATAAAGCTTTTTGTACATACGAAAATGACTCTAGCAATGAAAATTCATCGGCTTCTGAGCCAGTAAGTCATGTCTTAATTAGCAGACTGAAGCACAGCTTATCTTAGGTCTTATTGTCATATACACAGATATATAGTTACTGAGAGAGGACTGAGAGTTATCTTCAAGTCATGATCTTGATATAAATCTTGTCTGCATGTGCTTCTTGAATAGTTAAAAGGGTGGGCTCTCTTAAGAGAATCAGCTAGGAACGAAACACTGAGCTTTGAATTTTGCTTAATGCAGAAAGAAGTACATCTTAATATACCATATCCATACTCGTGAAAGATTAAACCCAAGTTATACAGTGCTTGTGGTATGATCTGTTTTAACACAACCGTATGCTTGAATCTGTAGAATAGTCTACTGTGTAAGCATCAGTGTTTTTGTCTGTCTGCAGACAACTGCAGCGTTAAGCCTTAGTAAAGAAAAAGGGACAGAGCAGTGTACCGTGGAATTTGGAGAAGTATTTTAATAGGATGCTCAGTTGTAACTAAACTCTTAAGCAACACTAGCAGATTTAGCCAGACCCTCATTGCTGTGAAATGGCACAGAGCCCAACAACAGTTAAAGTCC
The DNA here is from genome assembly GCF_017639655.2 of Falco naumanni. Taxonomy (NCBI): domain Eukaryota; kingdom Metazoa; phylum Chordata; class Aves; order Falconiformes; family Falconidae; genus Falco; species Falco naumanni. The sequence continues at coordinate 2,714,213 of NC_054065.1, forward strand.
TGAGAAGTATCATATGTTCCTTTGGATAATACAAAATGAAAGATAAGGGAATCCCTGGTGTTTGGGGGAAGAGGTCTCACTCATTTGGTCTAAGGTGAACATCAGCTTCTAAGTAATAGAAAATGATGGTGAATTTCACTCCGGTGTGTCGTTCCAGTGCTGTTAATGGCAAAAGGTTTTGTGTGTCTCTCTCTAAAACAGCTGGCCCTGATCCCAGTTTGGGGGTGGGGTGGCGGGGAAAGTTAAAACACTAATTGGTCTGGTCCAATGTGGCAATTTCTGGTTGCTGCGAGGTGGTTCTTTTGGTCACTGTTTCTTTGTATATGGATGCAATTTTTCCACATGCTTGCTCTCCAGCTGTGACTTGAAATATTCCTTGAGAACTTAACAATGCCGTCTACACTGTTAGTGCAAAGTTGAAGTAATGTGAAGGGTTTTAGTAATGTTCTCTGAATCCTTTACATACATGAATTAAGAATCTTCAGGAATCTGTGGGGCACTCACAATTATGAAATATAAAAGTGTATTTAAGTAAGTGAGGAGAAAAATTCACCCTTCTCTCTTTACCCTCTTTGTACTATTTAAAGTTCTTTTGAAATGTGATCACTGATGGTATTTTCAGACAGTGTCATAACAGAAAGATACCAGATGAAATGAGAAGAGGGAAGGATTAACCTGGGAGAGGCCCTGGACAGTGGGACTGAAAACCAGCAAGATATACTGTAACAGTAATAACAGTAATCTGTTTCAGAGGAAATTAATTACACAAGTGTAACATGGAGGGGAAAGGATATATACCAAATTTGTCTTTAAAAGAATAAATACACTAATGGTACTAGTCTGTGCACGTTTAATGTTTTAGTGTATTTTTTTCCTTGTGCTTTTTCATTCTGCAAAATACACAGAAGAGTCAGGATCATGATTTGAGATCTGTCCATGAGCATTTGGTACACAGCATGAAAATGTTTGCAAATTATTGATTGTGAATGGGAAAGCTGCTATCTTGAGCTAGGCTGTCTTTAAAGATGAACAGTTATGTGAAGACTGTGAATAACAAATAGTCTTAGTTCAACTTGTCATTCTGCTATAAAACATCTGGCATATTTACATTGTTTATGTACATTCTTGGGGAGAGGAAGAAGCCAGCAGTTGTGCACCTGTATACTTCAGCAAGTACGTGCTTATTTTTTATTTGCATGACTTGTGTAAACTTTGCACTGAATATTATGTCAGGTTACAGAGAGGGGGGAAAAATGGTGACAAGGTTTTTAATACTGATTTTTAAAACTCCATATAATAATTTAAGTGGTTATTTAGATTAATCAAACACAGTAGTGTTCAAGCAGGGTTAAGAGTAAGAGATACGTCAGAGCTGAAAAAGCACAGTGAGCCATGTGGTAAGCAACAATATTCAGTGTCTTTTAAAGGTCTCCATTTCACTACTTCCTCAAGGTTACCTGAGTTATTCCAGAGCTATTATGCCTGTAATAGCCAACTTCTCTAATTTGATCAGTAGTGAGATGCCTCCTTCAAATCTTTGACCTCAAAACTCACTAGATTGCTTTCACTGCATCTCTTTAAGTTTCTGTGAATTGTGAAAATTTGCCTTGATAAACGTTTGCTGTGGGCTTATGGAGCATGTACTTGTAGCTTGGATTCAAAGGAAAAAAAAATACGCTTTTTGCGAAGTTTACAGGGCTGATGTCACTGTGTAGCTCACATTTATGTGCAGTTCAGATAAGCCTGGAGAAAAGCATTGATAGGTGACCTGCATCCCCTCTTGGTTTCTGAGTCTGTTTTTGTTTTACAGTGAATGAATCTTAATGATGTTAAAAATCCATCTCAGTTTTTTTGTGGTCTGAAAATATTACCAATGACGTTAAGATGGGTCTCTCAAAATACTGTTTGATTATGAGAGAGAAAAAGAACATTTCACTGAAGGCAGCCAAATACATCAGGCACAAGCATATGAATGCTTGAGCTAGAACCTGAAAATTGGCTTAGAGCCTTGGAAATATTTGAGCACTTCACTCCTCATTGGCACCCAACTTGCACAGAAATTAGATGCCCAGAGACAGAAGCAAGATGCTTAAATATCCATGCTTTTGCAGTGCTGTGAATGAAGTCACTTGGCTGTTATTATCATTCATCTTGCTTGCCTGTGTCCATTTTTTAATTTTTTGTAACCTGAAGTTGAATTTTGAATTTTAGGCTTTTTCCACTATCATTAAGCCCATAAAGAAAACATGAAACCAAAGTGTTCCAACAATGTTTTTTTTCCTAACCAGCTCTCCAACCACCAAGACCAAAGGCTCTGCAGTCTTAACTAAAGAGCAGAAGATACCAGAATCTGTGTCTCCTCCAGGTACAGGTGCTAAGAACTTTTTGATTTATTCCTTCTTGTTGGAACTTGATACCTGGTCTACACTCCGATCAATAATGCCGAATGCTACATTTTGACTGCCTGCAGCCATAACATGTGCGAATATTTTGGAGAACTAGGAGGGCACAAGCATCCTGAACCTATTAAATCCTAATTTCAGCATTAAAGCGTTGGTATTTGCATATTTTACCTTCTCAGTGAATGTAATAAAATGGAAAGATTTCTTAACCTTTTGGGGTGTTCCAAAAAGTTGTATTTAGACTGATAAAAATGAATTGCTAGATTTCCTGACAGCACAGAAGTGGCTGATCAGACTGTCTTGGAATTGTGGATCTCAGAGTTGATACTCTCAAGTCACTGTATCGTTCTGGTTTTGCCAAGAATGAGTTGGATGGTGCTCACTCCTTGTATTGGTCGCACTACTGCAAGTACATCTGGTTGTAGACCCATGGAGTACTGAAAAGATACTTGGGGAAGTCCAAAAAGAGCTGTGGCACAAAAAAGACTTGCTTGACCCTCTTTCGTGAAAACTCGGCAACAATCCAAATCAAGCCAAGTGTATTGTACTTAAATGACAAGTCAACACTTACCAACTGCCACCTGGAAATATGTACTTCCAGCACTGAAGCTAAGTCGGTTTCCTGAGCAACATATTCTATTCCACCTCTGTTGCTCAATGGAGTTTTTACTTTATGGTTTTAACTAACAGAATTGACAGAGTTGATTCCAGTATCAGCTTGGAAAATGGATATTTGAATGATGAGTGAAGAATGAATGAGAATTTCTGTTTGCTTTGAGAGCAAAATACCTGTCGAATTTATCAATACGGAAACATCTGTACTTCAAATGTAGCAGACCTTGGCTCTGTCTCCTTTGTGTTTGGTAGAGGTGCACTTAGCAGATGTATTTTCCAGTAAATTGATGATAGATATTAATCCTACGTGTCTCTTAAACCTAATGTGAGAGCTTTGGTTGTTCGTTGTCCCTGTTACAGGAGAAACAGGGTGTTGACTGCAAAGATAGTCAGGTGACACACTCAAATTTAACATTTTTGATTAAGTGCTTTTAATACCCCAAAAATATTTTTAAGTTTGAAGTTATTTGTTTTAGCAGCACTGCTCAGAAATGCATTATGATGCATAGGAAGCATGAGGCTCTTGAAACTCATGGGAAAGGATCCGTAATGGAAGAGTAAAGGGATTAGTAGATTTTTTTTACTGCCCAGAGTGAGAAAAATCCAGATAACGTTTGTATTCTGTTTATTAGGAAATTCTGTTTCCCAGGGAAACAGAGGCATCTTAATTCTGAACACTGAGCCTCACTGGCCTGTGTCTTACCCATCAGGATAGTTTTCAGATGCCTCAGGAGTGTGGATAGTCATGCTAGTTAGATGATGAATAAACCAGCCAGTTGGTTTACTCATCTAACTAGCATGACTGTTGATATGGTAATTACTAAGTACTAATTTTGTGTCCCATCATATCTGGTGAAACACAGTGGGAAAGGTTCTTTGAGAGATGGTTTCTTCACTGCTTCAGAAGTCTTATTGGGAATCTGGAGAGGATAAAGCTGAGAATGTTCTCAATTTTAGCCACATCCAGAGACATTTGTTGCACATGTAGAGAAACATATTGCAGCAAAAATAGATTTCTCTGGTTTAAGGGTGTAAATCAGAAGTAGCTCTTTGACCTACGGATTGCAGGTCCAGTTCTCTTTCTGCATGTATACCCATCCCTTTATCAATGCAAATGTATTTCTAATTCGGGGCTCAAGCCAGCTGCAGATCTGTGGAGTTCCAGGGATGGATGAGATCGTAGATCTTGGCTTGGCGTGATGCTGACTAAGCTTTCATCTGTGAGCCTGTCTGCTTTCAGCTCTGTTGGTGCTTATCCTCCATACCATGCAAGATGTGGCCTGGTAGCTGCAAACCAGTCAGCTGGGCTAGAGGCTGACTGTGTGGAGTTGTGAGATTTTAGTGATAGCCAGTCAGAGAAGGCTTGGTATCAATTTCATTGCATGCAAGTATGCTAATGCGTGTTCTGGCAGGGTGGGGAGTATTCTCAGAGAGATCGGAGCATCCTCTGCCTTCCTCAAAACCAAAGTGTGCTCCTCACTGTTCAGGTGGCTTCCTTCATCTTCTGGTATGGCATCGCTGCAGCGGTGTCGTCAGATCTTGTATTCTGTTATCTTGCTTGCAAACATATGTTTTTTATTGTGTATTGTGCAGAAAACTTAACCATCAAAACCAAAGACATACTCTGGAAAACCCAAACCCAAGTATATATCAGATCTGAAAGCCACCAAAATAAATGTTCAATGATACCTATTTTGTGTGTCTGTGGTATGTTTGAATTTTGCTGAATTCATGAACATCTGGCAGAGGGAAAGACTGAATCGGTAACATGTTGTTAGTCAGACTAACAACACAGAAGCATCTTCTGGAAATTGCTGTTGCAGTATGTCTGTTCTTTTCAGGCCCAATCTGTTGGCAAAAAGCTTTTGCTTTGGTTTGGGCTGTGTAAGCCTGCTTCTGTGTTTCAGAGAGTCCTGTGAGCTTCTGAAAGGTCCAAAGCAAGTCTCTGATACCAGCAGTGGTGGTACCAGCCAAGGGAGCTAGAGGAGAGGAGGACATCGCTGGTTTTCTTTGCTCCCTTTGTTGCTGTGGAAAGCCATCAGAAAGTCCTCGCCTTGCTCCAGCTTCTACCTGTGGAGTGTGAGCCTGCATAGGCTTGTGCAGCAGTCTTGCTTTATCTCCTAACAGTCATGCAGCCCTGACTAGAGAGCTTCCTTCTGCTTTTCAGCTGGAGCTGGATTAACTGGCAGTTCTAGTCCTGGAGATCTCTCGTGTTGACCCGGACAGTGTCAGTGTGTGGCGGAACTCGCACTGATTTACATGCATGAATGCTTCCTTGATTATAGCCAAGATACTGGTTGCACAAAGTCAGGAAAACATGGCTTTGTGAAGTTGAGACCTTGATGTCTATAAAGAGCTATGGATGTGCTGTTAACTTGAGAAAATGCATACTCCTGGTGGTAGTGCCAGGTTATTACTTAAAGCTTTTTATCAGTAGTTCTCAAAAAAATTTACGAGCGAAGCAAATACTGTGATCATCATCTTGTGTATGAAGAACCATGAGCTAAACAAATGATTAATCTAAATAAGATTAATCAGTCACTAACTAAACCTTAAATCCAGGTTTTCTGAGGTTTAGCTTCTGGTTATTTCTTGCATCATCTGGCTTTTCTAAGTGCTTTTTTCTTAAGTCTGTTTTGAGTGTGGTGTAAAAATTGGGGCTGAGATTATTTGCACACCTAGAAAACACCTTCATGAACAATTAGCTTGATAAAAACATTTTCAATGTGTTTCCTTTCAAAATCAACTTTTAAAGCAGTGTTTCCTTCCTTCCTGAATTTCCTGAATTATGCTAAACTGGCCAGTGGGGAACAAAGCTGTCTTTAATTATTTTTGTGTGTGCGCAGCAGGCATATTAGAAGATGTTAATGTACCTTTTGCATTTACAGGGGTGGTTAAAAGTGTCCTTGCACATAGAGAAGGTGATTTACAATGAATCCAAACTTGGAAGTGCTGTGATAGCTTCACTAGAGGAAGCTATATTTTTCTGTCTTGTTTCTTGTGGCCTTTTTTTAATGCTGCCAAATTGTTGTGTAGCTGTAGTTGTTTTCATTTGGAAAATCAAGATGCTGATATGAATCAGAGGCATGGTCTGCTATCAGCTGAGGAATTCAGTTTGCTAACTGATACAGTCAAAATGAGTCAAAATCAATCTTTCATCAGAATAAAATTTAAAAGTAAAAGCTCTTATATGCTAAAATAAAAAAAAAAAGAGAGAACCATTATTTTGGCAAGATGGTCATTTGGCCCTTGGTATCTATCAATAGTGTGGCATCTTGTGAATATGCTAGGGAGGAGGGGAAGTAAGTACTTAGCAGATATAAATCTCCATGACGAGTCTCTGTCTGAACATCCCTGTGACTTGGCAGATGTGGATGATAAGAACTCGGATGAACTAGTGTATTTTGAGATTTTTTTGGCTGAATGCTGGTAGACTCATTTCTAGCAGCTAGGTGGTTGCTGCTGCTATCTATCAAATACTGCGGTCTGAAATGTTTACAAAGTCACATGAATCAGTGGCTGTGTTTGAGGGAAAGACTGGTTAGAGGTTCTCGCTGTCTGCCAGAAGATGGAGGTTTCCTGTACAAAGTAACTGGAACAGAGTCATTTCTAAAAATGTTTATGAATGGCACCAATCAGAATTCTATCCAGGATTTTAAACCTCCATAGTAATGTATACTCAGTGGGGAATCAGGCTTTGACGTTCAATAATGACAGCCTAAACATTTCCAGTCGGTGATATGTGATGACAGGACTACAGTAACAGTTCTTGTTATGAGTAGAAAGTTACTGTAATTATAGCAGCTTCCTGCCATGCTAAGTAGTGAGTTTTTAATGGCACTTCTTATGATGAAATGCGGTCTGAGTGCAATCGAATGTTTCAAAACTGCGCAGAGATTAAAGAGACATTGGTACTGTTACTATTTTAATCTTACTTATAAAAGAGAGCAAAACGCCAGGTTGTGTGTCCTGAGCGCAATTTAGCAACCTGTTAGTCTTTTAATTATCTCCTTTATCATTAGATTGGTCTGATTATTTGGTACTTGAAATGAGTGCATATTTTTAAGTTCTCAGGGTGGTAGCTTTTGGAAAACATTCATTGCATTTCATTTTACAGGCATTTTGTCTTTCATGCTGGAGTTTGGGAACATATGGTGCTACTTCTGATGTAGCACTTGTCTAAATATCTTTGCTTATAGAATTTTCTGCAGAGCCGTATCATTTTCTCCTGGAGAAGCATTCCTAATGCATTTAACCAATTTTATAACTACAAGATGGGATTACCACCTTTTTATCATTGTAAACTTTTACAGGATGAGGGTCAAGAAGTTAAACTGTGAACCCCAAATAAGAAAAGTGAACAATAAGTAGTTAGAAATTCAAAGACACTAGTAAGAAATGCAGTAGTGATAGTTGCATAAAAAATAATATAGTTTATCAAAACACTTCCCAGATATTTTGAAAGCATCAAAATAGTAATTTTCAGGCTGAACTCTTGGGGTATCTCTGACAGTCAGTAGCCATCCTCTAATACAGTGTCCAGAATGTTCACACGGTGACTGGTTACACCTCATGTTTTGCCCTTGGTCTAGCAAGCACACTCCCCAAGTGATAGTGTTTCTCCTGCCTGAGCCATGTGAAGGTTCAATCATGAGCATTAAAAAATGTAAAGTAGCAACACGTTCATCTATATACAGTGAAGGGAAACTGAAAATGTTTCTGAGACTGAGGAGCTTGGCATAGCTGAAAAGTTAGAGAAGAATAACCAGAATACTTTTGTATACTTCTGTCTACATTGTTTGACTGTTATCCAGCATGAGAGATAATTAGCAGGAGGCTAATTGGCCTGTTAAATAAACCTCTTTAGAAATGATCAAAAATATTTCTCTCAGGGAATGATGCAGATCTAAAACTACTCTTACATAGTGGTGGGAAAGCAAGGATTCCAATTAATGTGGTCCTCCTGATGTGAAGTTGCTGAGATCTGGGTATGCGCCGGGCATCACCCATATTACCTACCACTCTAGGAAATGCTCTGAGGTGTGGGACAGTGCCAGACTGACGACTTGCGCTTGGGCTGCACTGTTGCTTCCCAGCAGTTATGTTACCCAGGAGCTAGCAGCTGGAGGGCACGTAAGGATGGAATTAGGCAAACTTTGAAAGACAAGCTGCCAGAAAATACCCTAGCATGCCTTTTAGGAACACAGGCAGGTTGTACTAAACCAACACCTGAAGCACCTCTTACTAGTTAGAATAAATGACTGCTTGCCTGGTTTAGACTCTTGTGTGCTGTGCTATAGACATGCATGTGTGCGCTGTAATCTTGCTGCTTCTCAAAGGAGAATGACTTGCTGTGTTGTCCTGTTTGAGATGCTGATCTAGCTAATGAAATCATTTAGTGTTTGACACTGCTTTTGTTTATGCAGGTGGCTGGCTTTATACACTTGGATGTGCCCACTGGGTTCACAGGCTTTTTAGAAGCAGGGTGCGTTTTGGTTTCAGTTTTTTTTGTTGTTGTTTGTTTTGTTTTTTGTTTTGTTTTTTTTTTTTCCCCCAAGTGGTGTCATGAGAATGGGGTCTAAGAGCTGGGTCTTAGAAATTTATTCCAGGTGAATCAGGCAGCAATCCCTCTTTGCCCACAATGTTCTGACCTGAAGGAAATCTTGCACCTTATATTTCAAGAAGTTCTATTCTTTCACAGGCTGCTTTCAATAAGATTGATATTTGACATGGAGACTCTCAGTCCAGGTTTGAAGACAGTAAAAAAAAATCACTGTTGCCTTTCTCTCCCTGGGGTGCTGCCTTTGTTTATCACCCCAGGGCTGGGCTCCTGCCCTCACTAAGGACGTGGTAGGAGCTGCCTGTACAGCTTTTAGTAGCAGGGGAGGCACATTAGTCTCCCTCTCTGCTGCACTGTAAACACTGAACCAAGTACAGAGCTCTTGACAACCCATTTACCTTATACAACACTACAAGGGATGAAGCATTTTCAGTGTGCAGGAAAGGAGAGAGCAGCTCCACCAGCCATGCTCAGGGGCTGGAGCCTGGGGGCAGAGAGCTCTCTTCCGCAGATGGATTACAGATGGGGTGACAAGTGCACAATTGCTGGAAGCGGAAAGGAAAGAGAAGGACAAACTGAACAGGATCTCCTTTCTCCTCACTCCTGCAACTGGGTTCAGAAGCTGATTGCCACCTTTAGGGAAACATCACCCGGATATGAAGGTAGTTTTACAGCTGCAGTGGGAGCAGGCTGTATTTGATGCTGAAGGTTTGAGTTGTGCCCTAGTGAGCACAGCTGATAAAGTTGCTCAGAAGAGAATTTGTAGTTTCTGAGGTTTTTCTAAGGAAAAGAAAGTAGATGAGGTTAGACAGATTGAGAGTGCGTAGGTTGTAAAGTGCAGGACTCTGAAGAAAAGAAAATGTCAAAGTGAAAGACTCTGAAGAAGGGAAAATGTTGTAATCCAGTTAAACCAAGTCGGATTATAATGAATGTGCATTGTTTTTTAGCAGTATCCCTGCTTCAAAAAAGCAGGGGTGTGGGGGAGCAGGATTAGATTATAGGGGTAACTAGAGTTCCAGCATTTCCAGACTTGAATGGTATGAAATGATGTAGGTAATGATCACTTACACATCACTTCTCTCTGGGTGATAAATATAGTAATTGAAGGGATTTGTTAGTAACTGTGCAGTTTTTTAGTCACTTGCAGATAGCTCCCCCCTTGTTCTAGTATCAGATGAAAAACAGGACACTTCTTACAGTATCTGCCAGCCACAGTGTAGCTGCCATCATGATAGTGCTGATCCTGACCGACTCGGGATGGGCACTTGGGATTTTTACTTCCTTAGCATCTCTGAGCTCCCCATGGCTTTTGGTGTCTTGAGCACTTCAAGGTGCCTACTGCAAGTGTTCTCTTGTGACTGAGAATGGAGAAGTATGACTGCAGCTACTTCAGCAATCTAGCAGTTAGTAGTGTAGAAATGTGAATTTCTTTTTATATACGCTCTACTCCTCTACCGGAGTTTTCTGTAAAGCAGGATACTTCCCCTGCATATTGGAAGGCAGAAATCTTTCATTATGAAATATTTAATTTTTCAAGCGATTGCTTACATGGCATGGGTGAAAGGTTTGTGTTAGTTGAACTCTGTTACTGAATCTGAGCTTTCCTATTTAAAAAGGAGAAAATAAAATATGTTTTCTAAACTTTGTTTGCTTTTTACTAAATTAATCTTAACAATCTGTGAACATCATTACTATGAGTCCTTTGATTATCGCTATTGAAAAAGCAATTACATTGGAAGGGAAACTAGAAGTCCAACAAGAGGTTAAAAACTACAGTGCTAGTTTCTCTATCAGTTATACACGGCAGAGATGGTCTCCTGCTTTTTATAAACATGGTTTAGGCTTATCTGCAGTGAAGAATGGAGGTAGTGCAATTATTTGTATTCTGTTTTGCTATTAAATGGTCTCCAAAAATTTAGCTATTTAATTTGTTATGATTTGTTGCTGCAACAATATCTATTTTTAAAATTAATTTCTCAGCTATCTCTCTTCAAAGTGCAAAATCCATTGCACCTGCTTTAATCTTGTGGGATTTGCCTGAAGATTCAGTGGTGAAATTGAACAGATTCAGCTGTGTGGCAAAAGTGGCGGAAGAGGTTGAATCCAGCAGTACAGAAGGATCTAATAAAGACTTTCAGTGGAAAACCCAGATGGCTTTCACTGCATTGCTCTTTCAGCATTGTAGAGCTGCTTAAAAGCTTAGCAGTATGTATGTAAGCATAATCAAAATGATCCATCAGGCCAGGGACAATACATGTTACTCTGAAATAAAAAAAAATAGCTTAGTAGATACATTTGGTTGCTGTCTTCTTAATGCGCTGAAGTTGACATTTCGATAGGTATAGCTTTGGATCTTTGGCCCTGAATTGTGATCGTTTACAAACAGCTCTAACCTAATGAGCTGAAGTGATGCTGTTGTCATCTTTAAGCTTTTCTGTGTGTTCCTCATTTTAAGTACAAAAGCAGCATTTGCTGATTTGAGGACATGGTCTTTTAAAGGGCAAAGTAGTATTCTTCATTAAACTTGGTGGTATGGTACATGTGTACACGTGGTTTGAGGAGCCTGATGCACAATTAATGTTAAACCATGTTGATAAATAAACTTAGATTTAATCTAGGTTTGGCAAATATGCTTTGGGCATTGCAAAAGAAACATTACGTAGATTAAAGTCATAGATACCCTTGACCAGAATCCTCGAAAAGAAGAATGGTCTGGCCTTGCCTTATGCATCACAAACCCACCTGAGAGCTGGTATTTAGACAGATTGTCTGAGAGCTGGTGTGAGAGTACTACCTGTTCTTGCAAAACAGTGTTTTTCCTCCGAGTGCTGCTTTAATGCAGCACTTAATTACTCTTTGCTGTTTGGGCTATATTTTTTGCCTTTTATACATTGGCTGCAGTGTAGTAAGAAGTAAACTTAATTTCTTTTGCATATGGGTAAAGGATTAGTGCATGTGTTTTCTACCTCTTGTCAAATAAACTTGGGATCATATCCAGACCTGACATAATTTTTGTAGTTTCAGCAGCACTGTGCTTGTTCCCATGAAGGCAGACTTTCACCTGTACCAACACTGAGATGTATCACTGCAAATCTGCCAGTGGCTAAAAAGATAAGACTCTTCTAAAAATGTTTGGGTTTCCTTCATTTATTTTTGATAGTGGGTGATGTATTATTCAGAGTGAGACAGAGATGTAGGAATTCCTCCTGGTTCCTCGTTAGTCCTTGTCTAGCAGCTGTTTAAATGACAGAGTGTTGTCTGATTAATTTGACAGTGTGGAGTTCATGGCAGTAAGAGGTTCCTCTAGGTGCCTGTGCTTTAGGACTTGGGGAAAAATATCTCAGATTAACTGAATGGGGGAAAAATCTGATGATGCGTTTTGTGTGTCCATACACAATAGCATTTATTAATTTAGGGGGCCACTTGTCTCATTTTAAATAGAAAATGCTTGCTCAGCTGGACAAATGTGACTGTCCATCTGTATACTTAATATGATGCCAGATTTATTAAAGTAAAAGCATGAATTAACCTCAGTTACAAAGGCTGCCATGTATTGCTTGATAATAATATAATTATGTGTGACATAGGTACACGGCACTATATGACTAACATGTTAAACTACAAGATTTTGGTCAGTCATTACAGGGTGTTGGGGATTTTTGTTTTCAAGATTAGCAAGACACTTAGCTAAATAGTCTTACAAAGGTAGTAGGTTTGAAAGCTCTCTTGAATAATTTGTAATGCTTAGTTTTAGCCTTATGACTATTCATAACTATAGCCTTAAGTACCTTAAATTTTTCGGTTTGTCTAAATAGTAATTCTGATAAATTTAGCATGAACCAAAGGTACTTTGAGATTGAAAACTTTCCTTGGAAGTTCACTTAGAAGAGAAATAGATTGTTTATTTTTTTTAATTGCACAGAGCTAACATAAAATTGCCTTTCTGTTTCAAAGAAGTGTAACCTCTGTCTGAGGCAGAGAGCATGGAGAGCAGCCCAATGCAGGTGTCTAGGGACTGCCATCCCACTGCTGGCATATTTGTTGAAAAGTTAAAATTGTTTTGTTTGATTTTATTTATATTAAAAAATGACAAGTTTATCAGAGAGGATTTTCATGTTTCCTATTTTATTGTGAAGTAATATTGCTTCTCCAGAAAATGTGTAGATGTGGGTTACGTTCACACACACCACACCCCCCGCCTCCTTCCATGCAGTATATATGCTTTTGTACAAAACTTCAGGTAGGACGTGAAACTATTTGAGGGAAATTCTAAACCTGTTTCAAAAGGATAGGTCACGTGCAAGAAGCCATGCAAGTGTGTAACAGATAGGCTATATTGCAGCTATACAAAGGCGCTCAATATTCAGATGTACATCCTGCTTGAGATTCCACAATAACAAAGTAGAATTAATACAAGTGTTGCTACTCTATTACTATAGCGAGGGCAGGAAATTAGACCTGCTTTCTGCAATAAATTAGTATTAGGAAAGTCTGTGAGACATCCTTGCTGTGTGTCAGGCTATATCTATTGCTTCAAAAGAAGAATTATATGTGAGTAGCACTTGAGCTGTTATGTCATGAACTGTGATTACATTTCTGGAGATTGAAATAATTTTTTGCCTGTTTCCTTTGTCAAAAGGAAATGTCAATTGCTTTGGTGACAGCTAAGGGCCAGCACTGTTTGCTTGCTAAATCGATAACGGTAGACTGCTAAGATGACCGTTCTCCTTAAGGAAATGCAGACTTTAGTCAATGATACATTAAGAGTCACAATTACTGTGAATTACTGATTTTGCTGTGGTTTGGAGCTTTTTCCTCTTAAGTCAAGGAATTTCATGAAGTATTTCACTGCTTTTCAGGAAAACAGAACTCAATGGGGAAATGCAGTGGTGATGGTGGTTGAAGTTGTGGAGGGAAAGATAATGCAGCCTTTGGATGAGGTTCTGCTGTGCTTCAGTTATTCCTGTCATCACTTTAGGTGAGGTTAAAGTCAGTGGAAAGACTCATGTTGACTCCTGTTTCTGACAGTTGGCCTGTGAATAGGCATGTGAAGAAAGCCGTATGAGTGGAACTTACCTACCTAATGCGTCCTTTAAAACATAAACAGGAGAAAATTTATGTTCCTAAAAAAAAAAAAAAAAGGCCTGTAAACCATGGGGAGAAGGGACAGAAGGATTTGGAAAATGCTTGAATTGCTTTATGTTTCATTTTTGGTGAGAAGAAGAGATGAATTTGAATGAGAAATTGACCATACGTGGTTTGATCCTCTTGTAGAAGCACTGCTATTGATTTGTAGAGGAACAGGATGTAGCCACATTGTTTGCCTGTGGCTATGCTTTTCTGTTGGTATAGACTAATTCACTGACACTTAAAAAAAAAAAAACAACTCAAAAAAAAAAAAAGCCTCACTGGAAATGAACAAACAAAAAGTACTTGACTGTATGGAGCCTAAATTAATTTTTTAATCTGTAATATGATTGTTATGCCAGAGCCATGGGGGCTGAGGAGAGACTTTTCGTGAACTTTTAGTCCTCAGACTCACCTCACGCTTGCCAATTAGTTCAGTAGTTGAAATGGTTAAGTCATTTTCTAAAAATCACATAGATACATGCAAGCTGGGAGTTTTTGATTTATTTTGAACTCTGAGGAATGCAATGTGAAGACCTGTTCAGGTTCTACTAGCTGGCCAGAGACTGCAGTCAGTTTAATAAGGCACAACTAAATTTACCATGATAAAGTGCTGCTTCATGCATGAAATAGATGCTGTGGTCCTATGCTGGTGATTGATGATTTATTACCTTTAAAACTGTAGAACCAACATGCAGAATTAATTTTCAGCAGATTATATTACCACTTGTTTGTATCCCCGGAATTTTGTATGATTGATAAACATAACTTAAATAAAAAACAAAATATAAAATATGTAAGATTTTAAAATTGTGCTTTTCACAACAGTATCCCCCTTCCCCCCATGAGATGGTTTACAAACCTTAATCTGGCAGCAATTTATGCTGCGAAAGATGTTTATAGCTCACTTTATTCTTGTTCCTTATCAAATTACTGGTTATATTCTTTAAAGTTGTCAGGGGATTGACTTAAACTGAAGTGTATAGATCATCCCTCTCTGCGTGGTCCTTTGTTGCCCATGGCAGTTTCTGGGCTGGTCTCGGCTGACAGGCCTCAATTTGAAACCCCAGGTAGTGGGAGACCAGTCATCATGAAATGCCCACATCAAGGGCTTGCTCAGCTAGGGGAGATGTCAGCTATAAGTTATGTACCCGATTTTACCCTTTAACTTCTGGGGAGCATAACCTGTTTGGGATTAGCAAAATCTGGAAAACTGAGAGGAGAGTCCATCCAGCAGAAGATGGAGAGGGGAGGGGTACCTTAGAGGCATCCTCTTTTAAAGAAAACGATCAGATGTGGTATGGTGGTAACTCTTCGGAGGGCAAGCACCCGATGGCAGAGTTCTGGGGTTTGTCCTGGTGCAAACAAGACTCTTGCACTGTGAAGATTTGAAAATACCCATGCTGCTTCCTGAGTGGATTTGTTAAAATTGGAGCTACATGAATGTATACAGCTAGCCTGTACTAGAAGTCTCATTTTGGTAATCTTGAATAGAGGAGGTTTAGATTTGTTATTGGGGATTGGGAAAAATATCTTTGTTGAAAGGGCTGTCAAGCATTGGAACAGGCTGCCCAGGGAAGCAGCTGAGTTGCTGTCCCTGGAGATGTTTAAAAGATGTGTGGATGTGATGTTTAGGGACGTGGTTTAGTGGCGGGCTTGGCAGTTCTGGGCTAATGGTTGGATTTGATGAACTTAAAGGTCTTTTCCAACCTAAATGATTCCATGATTGTGTGCATTGCATCCTGTAGGTGAGCAGTGCATATTAGAGTCCCACTGGAATGAAGAGCAGCTCAGCTGCTGAACAGCTTGGCAGCATCAGGCTTTAGGGTGGTACACATCTACTGGTGGAAGCATCAGTGTCAGCTGCACTTCATAAATCCATGGAGTTAGGCAAGGTAGGATGTATACTGTGACAGTCGCAGTAACAGCCAGGTGTTGGATTTAGGTGCAATTTTTCAGGTGCTTAGTGGTTTTGGTCCTTGCTCTACAGAGATCAGGTAAGCCAATGACTCTGCTTTGTTTAGAGGTTGTTTCATAATCCTCCTTTATACATAGGCTCTTGTGCAGTTCCAGAGTGACAGAAAGGCTCAGCAGTGTCTTAGCTAACAGAATTAGACTCAGTCTTTTCATTTAAATAAATGAAGAATCAAGTAAATGAAGAATTAAATAAACGAAGCTGTGCTTTTGCAAGGAAAGCACTTCTCAACGTTTGTAAGCTGGGTCATTACCTGGGTTTTTAACCTCTGGAAAGAATACAGGTATGTTAGTGATGGAAAAACGTAATCTTTTGAGCCAGACATAAATACTGTGAGAGTGAAGGTTGAAATATTAAGCTGAGATGCTTTCTGTGTATTATTTGAAGTCCCGAAGACCAAGAGCTTTAAAGTTTTTCCAAGGCTCTCTGCAAACATTGATGGTGAATGCATTATCATCCACTTCTCAGAAACCACTGTACAATGCTGTGCTGTGCTTCTAAGCACACACAGCCCTGTATGCCCCTCACCTTCGAGTCCTGAAGCAGATTCACTTTCTCTTCTCTCATTCCAGCACCTATTTATTCCCTTTATTACAACCATCTTTTGTCTTGTGTGGTCTCTTTGCCCCTTATCCGTACCACTCTTCAGCGTTACATTTTTAGAAGATAAAACAGATTCAATTATAAGCAAAAATGCCTTCTGAGGATAGAAATAGTCCAGGACCGTGTCAAGAAGAGATCATTCCCATTCTAGGGAAAAAAATCCCTTCTCTGACCTGTTTTCTCCCTTGGAAATGCTGTTTCCCTTATGTTTCCGTACACATCTCCAGAAAATTAGGTGCTAAAGAATTTTAAAATATTTAAGCCAGATTTCTGCCTTTCATGGCTGGTAAAAGTAACGATCAGGTGACTCTGCAGTCCCCCATACTCTGATAGCGTGAGAACAACTGCGCTGCCCCCTGACTCCGAGCTGCTCACAACTGATTGCTACGTGTTACACATACCAAGCCCTGCAATGCAACAAACCAGTGAATGTTCTGTTTGGCAAAAATCAATCATGGTTAGTATTTCTACGTCTTCCTGTTTTGTTATCTGTCATCTTGGATTTATCAGAATGATCAGTGTTTGGACTTTCATACATCTGGCTTGACTGTCTGATGAACAACTGTAGATATGAGGGAGACAGGGCTGTTGGCATCTCAGTCTTCTCCCTTGAAAAATTGTAAAAAGTGGATGATTGTTGATGTTGCAGTAGACATGGGTTTGTTTTCAATGACTAGGCTTTGTGCTCAGTGTAGTCATAAAACAATGATTTCAATGCATTGACTTCTGGAATGTGAAGTCATCAAACTTCTGTAATGGAAAAATCTTTTTATATTAGAGAAATGTATCTTAGGTCCAAAATAGTTTTATTTGTCTTCCTCGGCAGCCAAACCTCTGTGGGCTCTTTCCTAGCTCTCAGAAATGATCCTAACTTGGCTGTACTCGTACTGTATGGTACTGTGGACATAGCAAAACAAATGTGGCCAAATCTGAGATCTGTTTGCTGTTCCCCCTGGTACAGGCTTCCCACATTTCCTATAGGTGTTCTGCCTTATCATTCAGGATGCTCAAGGCATGAACCTTTTCAGAACAACTCAGCCTTGGCTTTGCTCTCAATGGTAGAATATGTTTTAGTTTTCTTTTGCAAATAACTGCTTCGGTTTCCCTGATGTCTCCATGGTGTACTGCTCGCTTTCTTTACAACATAAGCAATAATAATAATAATGATAGTTTAATTACTTCTTCTTATTATTATTATGAATAATAGGGAAAATTTGCATAATTCTGAATCTTACTATAATTTTAAAATACCTTATGGCTGCGAACAGAAGACACACTAGAATTTGTTACTATCCTTTAGACAGGATCCTATGATCACCCTATCAAAGTCTAGATGGGTGATGATCAAACTAGCTGTCTCTTGCAGGAAGTG
Organism: Falco naumanni; assembly: GCF_017639655.2. NCBI lineage: Eukaryota > Metazoa > Chordata > Aves > Falconiformes > Falconidae > Falco > Falco naumanni. The sequence continues at coordinate 2,731,867 of NC_054065.1, forward strand.
TTAGATGTAACAGATTGAACAGATGGCAAGTTGGGCTGGATTTTTATATAAGACAAGAAAGATGCTGTGTATTTCAATGCTAGTAAAAGTATCCCTTCTTTGGGCATTTTAGCAGAACAAAAATGGTTTCCACAGGCCACGTGGGTAGAAAAAGGGGTAAAAAAGCCTTTGGTCAAGAACAGCATATGCATCAAAAATGTTACTTTTTGGAATATAAATAATTAGTAGAATTAAAACTTCTAAAAAGCTAAAAGTGTTGTCAGACAGCAAGGAATGAGAGATGATCTTGAAACAGAATGAAGCTTTGGAGTAGAAACCGATGAAGGACTAATGGCTTGGTCTTTAGATGGCTGTGAGAGCAGAGAAAGGAGGTTGACTGGAGCCATTGGATCATACGAAGTGTTGTATCTCCAAAAGGCGCAGGTATCATTCCAGCTTCTGGTTCTGGCAGTTCAGATGACTTGAGCATTACGCTTCCACTTCGTGATCATGATTAAATCTTGACAAAGTTCTCCCTCTCTTAGGTACTTGCCAGAAGCTTTATGCTTGTGTCCCAAGGCAGAAATTGGATTTGATACCTACCTGACATGTATTGTACTTTGTATCACGTGTCCACTTTGCACTGTATGCTTTAACTTAGCTTTTCCCAGTGGAATGACAAAGAAATGGCAAAAATGTAGCAAAGAAGGAATGAATGTTTGTCTTGTATTGGAAATCCAGAACTAATTCAGGACAACTCCATTGGTGTGAGTGAAGTCATACTACTTCTTGCATCTGCTGAGATTGGCACATGCTGTAGTGGAAGTTTTGGTTCTTAACCTGGAGAGAACAGAAATAGACCTCTTGTACATGAAGCGCCCCAAAATATTTGCCTGACTAATGGGTAAGACAATTGTTTTGATGGAGTTGAGTTTTTTTCTTACATATTCTTTTCCTTAGAGAAACCAAAACAAAATCCTTTCCGGGAGCTGAGGTTTCCTGGGTAGGCAGTGTCAGCAGGAATCATAAAAGCCTCTGAAGGGCAGAAGGATAGTAAAGAACTGCAAGATACCGTTTATAGGCAGTATGTCTTACACATAATGCAATGAGTGGTTAAAACAATGAGCAGATTTAGTGTCAAATTCTGAAGATACTGTACTAGAGCCAAGAAAAGGGGAGAAAGCCAGGAAGCACTGGAATGTGCTGAGGGTGATTTTTGTCTAGATGGAAGACGTAAATAGTAGCTCTTCTGAAGGTAAATTGGGGTTGCAGAACAGCAGAACTTTATTCTGCTGGTTGAAATTCATATCAGGCTGCTTTGAGTTATGCTGAATGTGCATGATCTGGAAGCACATCCTGTGTCACAGTGTAGAAGATCAGTGTTCTCTTCAAAAGTCAGATTCTCCTGAGGAGTACCAGAGTACCAGTCCGTGGGGATTACTCAGGGAGAGACATTCAATCACAGTAACTCGGTAATTGCTGCAACGTCAAACGCTGAATGCCACAGTCTGATACTAAGCTTTAGTGATGTTCTAGATGTCATGTCAGAAGGGATAGATCAGAAGGAAAGTGTCCAGGAATATGTTGCAGTGCAAGTAGTCGTGGTGCTGACACTATTTTTGGAATCTTTGCACTTGCCTAGGCAGTATCTTGATGAAATCAAGTAAGACTGAGTATGTTTAAGGTTTTGGAATGGAAAGGGAATAATGATGATGCTTTTCTTGAGGCCAGTTCTTATCTCTCAGCCTTTTCTTCACTTCTCCTTTCTCTGATAAGAGGTGGGTCTGATTACAGGACCTAGTTTAATCTTAATTAGTAATAGCTGGAAAGCAGGGGTTTTTTGTTCATTTATTTATACATCTTAATACATCTTGCTGCTTTCACTTTCTTTCTCTTTTCCTCACAAAAGAAGTTTAACAAGTGCAAGGACACTGCGGTGAGGAGGGAAGAAAATTATTCCTGACTAAGGAGCTGTGAAAATTAAATCTCTCTTTTCCTTTAACATTAATAAGAGAGGGACTTTGTGAACGTGACTCCATCCAACCAGCCCCTGCAGCCATAGGGAATGGGTACCGGTTTGTGTTGGTGATCCAAATCACCAAATTAAAATTTAAAATTTTAAAGGGATGAGGTGCCAAATCCTTAGCAAATGTAAGGTGGCATCGTGCAACAGACTTCTGACTGATTGAGAATTTGGCTTAGAATTTCAGATCTTCAAACCTTTTCTTACATTACATCAAATAATGCCAGCTCTTCTGAAAGTGGCAAAGACTTGGATAGTGGCCATCCCAGTGATGCATAAGTTTTTCTTTTACATCTTCTTTCTATACCCTGACTTTACTGCTTAATAAAATAAAAAAGTCAATTTTCACTGGTAAGCTTATTCAGTATATTGTACGTAATTCATGATACAGACTTCACTAAAGCTGTGTTATACATAAGCATGCTGCAGGGGTTGCAAGGTGAGGCGTTATGCATCCATCTCTTCTGTCACTGTAGTCAGAAGCATAACTGCCTTAACCTCCATCTGAAAGCAAGCCACCGCTGAACTTTTTTTAAGGAATCCCATGTAACATGGATCTTGTTACATTTCCAATGCTTTTTTTTTTTTTTTTTTCCTTTTTAACTGCTTCATTACATTACTGTAGTGCCTGGTATGCATAATTGCCCCCAAACTCTTGCTTTTTCTGCCTCCTCTGTAGAAGCTTATACAAAAAACTTAGTTTTGTGGGTGTCTCAATGGTGCTGTAGCTTTGAATGCACTCTGTTTAATGACCTGATAGTTTAAGCAGGGCCATGTGTGTATTTTATATTCTGATGCACAAGGGAAGGCGTGATAGCAAATCCAGAGGTGATTGATGCTGCAGCAGAACTTTAAAAATAAGGAGAATTAAACTGGATAGAGTTTTCTGCATTAGACCATTCAGCTTTGGGGTTCAAAGCTAAGGAAATCGAGCTCTATACCATACTTCATAGGTTCTTTTATTTATAAGCAAGCAGCTCAGCTGGGATCTTTTTAGCTTGACTTGAAATTCTAGCTTGATGGTTTTCTGATAAATAGTCTGTCTCCTGGCCTTTTCTGAAGCTTTAGGAAGAAATGCAATCTGCATGTAAAGTTGCAAGAAGAATAAGCTGTATTTCATTTTTACAGGGATTTTTATCAGCTGCTGTTTTTATTGCACTTATATGTTAACACCATTAACTTCCAGTTTTGTTCCTTAAAAGTTTAAAGCTAAAGCTCACTAAAAGATGTCAGATTTTTTCAGTATTTCATGGGAATGATAAAGGAAAATTTCAGTGAAGATGTGTCAGTACTGGGCTAAAACAGAATATGCAGCATTTTACAGCTAGTAGGCTGGGTGTGTTGCTTATGTTTGAGCCTCTCTCAGCTGCAGCTCGGACTTCATAGGAGTCTGGATGGAAAGACCAGTTTTCTGTTAACTTCAGAACAGGTAAGGTCACGATGCAGATGCCATAGTGGGGTTACATGGCAGGAACTATCTCTTACTTAAAACACCATCTGTATTACTCTGCATTTGATTTGCACCTGGATATACCCTTGCTGGTGGGATAGTCCTCGTTCTCATTTTGGAACATGTTACGTTAAAGAAAAGGAGGCAAGTACCTTTGTACCTGTAGAGACTAAATCTTCTTTCCTTTAATTGCATCATTCTGCAGTTCGCTATTCGCTAACCTAAGGCTGGCCTGTAAACTGCGAGAGCAGGTCTCCCAGCTGGCACTTGTTCCTTGGAATCACTGGCTTTTGTTATACCAGTGCAGGAGCAACCAGGGAAGTACATGCCTACAAACCCACACAGAAAATGCTTTTTGCTATTGACAAAGTATCGACCTTGATATGGGAGCTGTTTTGATACCTTGCTTATGTGTGCTCCTAGGGATCGGCTGCCTTCCATGAACTTCACTGTGGAACTACAGAAGGCACTGGCATTTCAGCTGAGGGGAAATGCTACTCCTCGCCTGGAGTCAACCACAGACTGCCATCGGGAAATCAGGAATTTATAGTGTATGCACTCATGCAGAAAGTGCTGCTATTGTATTTGGGATACTTTAGTACTATATTTAACACTGTCACCTCTAGTGAAAAACCTTACCTTTTGCTTGTTAGTTTTTCTTAGCTTGCTGTAAGGTCATGCCACATGTCACTTCTTTCTGCCTCTAGATGACTACTGCCATATGTCTGTAGGTTCCTAAACAAGAAGAATAAAAAGACTTCCAGGCAAGTGATGAGATTAAATTGACACAGTATAGGACGGGAGCTGAAAGTTAGACTACTGCTATGCCTTCAAATGCCCTTCTACTGACTAGGAAAAACTGCCTTTAAATAAATGGTTGGGACATGAAAAGAGAGTGACATTTGAAAGAGAATAAAGGGAGCATCTGCAGAATTCATAACCAAGTTGTGCATTTGCAGAATTCACAACCAAGGTGTGAGTGAGAATAGGAAAAAAATCCCAGCTGAAGTAGCAATTGAACCAAGATTTTCCTCAGAGGAGGTCTCAAATATTTGTTCTTCCGTCACTTTTTTGGAAGAAGGTTCAAATGTCTTTGGGAGCAAAACCACATTGTGGGTAGCGTTTGCTTAATGTGTGAGTCATTACTGGAAAAAACAACTTATTCAAGATGCATTCCGTAGCAGAACAAATTCATTCAACATCATCTCACTTAAATATCGTAAATTTGTCTGGTTCCACTAGAATTTGATGTAAAGCGATCACATTCTATCAGCCTAAATATTTTAGAAGAGATACTCTGTCTTCTTGCCTGTGTTGCTAGTGCTAGCAACCCTTTTCCATTTTTATACAATGCTTTCCTTGGTGGTGTGTGTTGTTTCCTGTTACTTGTGTTTGTGAGGCACACAGGCCACTGTTTGTGGCCCCAGTGTGACCACCGTACTGTCCAGCTCAGAGAACTTTAATAGGGGTGTGAAATAACTAAGGTGCTTTTCCAGCTGCTAAAATGATGGCATTGTCAATACTGGTATTGAACCTGGGTGTTATGGCTGAGAAGAGGTCCTGTGCATGTGCAGCATTGGTTAGAAAAAGCAAAGATGATGCTGGCTTACATGTGGTTGTGAATGCTACAGTGAACATGGTATTGCATGTGTATTTTGTGTAAGTTTTATTGTAAATAATAAATGAAGTAGTCATCTCTGTCGTGGAAACAAAAAAATAATTAATTGGTGAAGCACAACTGGAAAAGACTTTAATCTCTGAAGAGAAGAGGAGGAGAAAAAAATTGAAAATACATAAACAATGAGTAACTGCAGAAGACAGGCTGAATCTGTATTTTACTTCTAGAAAACGTAGGAGATACTCTATGAAATACAATAGCAAGAAGTTCAAAACCAATGAAAGAAACAAACATGTTTAAATATATAAATAAAATTTACAACCAAAAGAGATGGTTGATACTTAAAAGGTATTTATAATTGGAAAAGGATTTAAATGTGGATATTGGGAATGTTCAGGGTCATCAAAATTGATTGGAACAAACTGTGTTCCACAATAATTACATTTCAAGATTCTGTTTACTCCTGTCTACTAAAGAACAGGGTGTGTTTCCTACTGAGAGGGACAAATTAACCTGTGTCAGCCCACGGTGGGGTGTTTGCTTGTTGCTCTGCAGCATCTTGCACTAATCACGATGAGACTGGTGTGACTTCAGGGCAGTGTGGTAAATCCCGTGTTGCTGAAACAGTGAGTTGATTTGTCCACTTGAAGGCTGTATTATTCTGAAGCTTCATTTCATACTTAAGTCCTATTCCATCAGTTGTTTGCATTGTTTATTTTTTTAATAGATCATTCCAGCATACAGAGAGATGTGCTTGTTTGACGGGGATCCTTTGGTGAGGAGTCTGCCTGTATTTGCAGTTTCGGTACAGCTAGTATGCATAGTTTGGCTTGCTCTCAAAATGAGCTCATCCTGAGGATGCTGTGATTTTGAAGTCTGTGAGCATTAAATACTGTTTCTTATTTTATTGCAAGTGGATGGTTACAATTAAGGGAATTTGCAAGTAGAAACTCTGTTTAGGCTATATGTGCAGAAATAACACCATACAGAGTGAATTCTAAACCTATACACAAACTTCCGTATCAAAATTTGGCTGAACAGTTAGGAAAGAGGTTGAGTAGATAAAAATGTGAAACAAGGGAGAAGCCCTCCAACAGTGTCTGCAAATGAGAGAAAAGACATTGCTTGCTACATATTTAGCAGGATCAAGCAAAGAAGAATCCACAGGACCAAAAAGAAAGAGGTGCACAGTACAAGAGGTGCTTGGTTTGGGGTTTTACTTGCTCCCTCCCCTCAGTTCAGCACACCAGCGATGTGATGGGGAGCACTCTGCATTTTTTATATGCCTGGCCGCTCCACTCTATAGCTTGTCCACAACCCCATCTGTTTTTACAAAAGGCAGGTCTTTTTCCTGCGTTCTGCCTGGCACCAAGTGGGAAAAGGTCAAAACACCAATAGGGACTATTTTACCACCACTGGGAGTCAAAAAATGTGATAACTTCAAGTTACATCTGCTTGAGCTGTGCCCTCTGCTATCCCAGCCCTCTTTTTCTGACGTAGTTGTGACTTATTCTGGGTCAAGCATTAAGAGCAATATCCAAATCAATTCAAGAACAGAGAAGACTAAGTAAGTTGGTTTCTACTTTCATCTGCTGCAGCAGATGTCGATTGCTGCCCTTCTGCTGCTTTCTGTCTTGGCCCGCCCTGCTGTATCTTACATCAGCCTTGTAGCTTCACTGGGCTAGACTGCAGCAGCATCCCAAATGTGCCTAGCAGTGTGAAAACACAAAGAAATACTGTCCTTTCCACAAAGACTATATACACTAGATAAACAATTAGAGAAAAAAGGGATGCGAAGAGTGCTACACCAGGCAGCTATAATGATTGGCGCGGTGATCAGTACGTTATTGTTTATAAATTGTCATATATTTTTCTGCACATCCTGCATGCATGACTGAACAGAGCAAATTCACTTCCTTTTCTCATTAATTCACCCACCCATCTTCCACTCCCCTAGCTGCTTACCAGCTTTGGTTTATTTTATTTACTTTAAAATGAATAAATTCAAATGAAAAATTAAATAGAAAGGGACTAAGTAAATGATTTTGACTTGCATTTTCCTGTAGGGTACAGAATTGGCCCATTTGAATTCTTGAATAGAAACAAGTGAAAGGTTGATGTTTGCTTTCATTTGCCACGTTGCTAGAAGTGTAATAAACCCTAGGTAATAAACCAGGATGTTACTGTTCTCAGGTTGATAAAGTCTGCAAGGAAAGTACTGTTCAATTCTTTGAAATTACAGGACCGCCAAATTAAAACTCAGTGGAACACACGAAGTTCTGAATTTTATCTCTTTTATTTGATGATGCACAATATCCTGCCCCTTATTAAACTTAAGGGATGGACAGTGAGAATCAAGGAGAAGTCTGTTACTGTTCCCAGGGGCCTACTCCATCCCTAATTTATCTGACTTCTCATTTTTACTGAAACTAGCATGTCTCATCTAGAAATGATGTCAGACACACACATACGCGCCTGCAGGAAGATGAGGTGGTAGCTTCTCTGGGGTGACGGTGGGTATGCAGTGTGTCCCCTTTGCTGTCTTTTAAGGGGTATGGTGAAAACTGTTTCAGTGTAGCACAAGAATTACTTCTGGTTTCTGCCTGTTAGCTCACGTATGTGAGAGAAATCGCATCTAGAGACTTCACCGCAGGAGCATGCACAGAGGCTGTGAAAAGATGAGCAGTGCTCTGGTATAGATTCTAGGTCACAGGGGTTTTTTATTTTATTGTATTTTACTTCTTAAGGTATAAATTTAGAAACTCATTAAAGCTTTGTCCTTATGGATTAGACATACTTAAAACAACTACAGGATTTTCTCTAAGGGATATGATAGAATTTGTTGACAAGATTAAGGACAGGCGAAGGGTGTCGTCCAAAGCCCACAGAAGTCAGTGAGGAGCTTTGCTGGCTGTTAAGGGCTTTGGATCCTGGCCTTCAGCATTTTACAGGGGTGGGGGGGAAGCTGATTTTACTTCTTGGATAAGTAATAATTCATTACTGCTTCCTAATAGAAAACACTGCAATTGATTTCCTATAGATTTATGCATGGTGGTTTATAAGACTAGTTTTTACGAATGGTTTCTGTTTGTGGATATAAGCAATCTCTTACTGCACTGTCTGTACAACTACCATTAAGCAAATGGTTGTTAGTAGCAGGTATTTTTTTTAAGCTTAATTTTGTTTAAGCATTTTATTTGGTGGGTTTTTTTTTTAATGTAAATACAGTGAAATAGCAAAATGGGGGAAAAATCCATATCTAGTTCAGAGGGCTGAGAAATCTTTGAGAAAATTGGTTTGGAAAGCATCTTAAAACGATGAACACAGCTCTACAGTTTTGATGATGTAAGTCTAAATACAATTCTAAATCCTATTAATTCAAAATGTAATTCATTAAAAGAAAAGTAAGATCAGGGAGAAATATAACTGCATGGAATAAATGGATCTCTTAAATACATACACATTCTGCATTGAATTTACTTGCCCTGAAACCTTATTTTTAATCTTGCCTCAGGTAATAGAGCTCTCTCTAGTAGTTTCTTTTTGGAGTAACACCTCAGCCAAGGGAACATGAAAATTATAATCTTGAAGTCCTATTTCTGGAGGTTTATAACTCAGACATCGAAACATCTACTTTCAGGCGAAATCTGCTGTGTGAGGTCTCTGGTGTCCTGGCAGGGAAGTTCTGTTATTCCATTAACTGCTTTTTGGGTTGTATGAGCTCCTCAGAGGTGGCTTCTCTGAATTCATCTTTGTGTAGGGCAGAAGTAGGGGAGGATGGTTGAATGGTGTACCAGCAATACTGTTGCTTTTCAGCCTTTTCACCATTAAGATCTCAGCTGAGAATGCAGTTATGGATGGGAAATGCTCTGGCTGTTGAGGGCTCTGTATTCTGGTCTGAAGAATAACTTCTGAAAAGCAGAGATGTCTGTCCACCTTGTGCACTTTAAAGCTGTGGCTGCTTTCTGGTGGCATCACTTACCCACTGTGTTTTTTAACAGCTTGTTGTCATGATTTACAGCAGAAGCAGTTGCTGACAGCTATTGCTGCAGCCGCATAACTCTGAATCAGCAAGTGTCTTACTGCATTTTCAGTGCTCCACGTTTACTTAATACCCCTGTAGAACCTCATGCAAGAAGTTATTTTAGTAATAATCATTTATTAGATTCTTGTAACTGTTACCTTTGCCTCGAGGGCAAGGAAGTCCTATTAGTTCTATGTGAACTGCAGCTGCTGATTTCTGCTCTTTTAAGTGCTGAAAGGGTTCAGGAGCCTGACAGAGGCTGCTCTTCTCAATGGTATTTCTTTTGAAAATACCTTTCTCATTGACCTAAATGTTATGGGCTCTAGCTTCTTGGAGGTACCTAAGTATCTAGGGTACTGAGAATTACATGTGCTAGCAATTTGATGGGGGATACTTTTGAAATGAACTGGGATTTCTTGAGGATGTGGACTTTGTCCTGGGAACTGTGATATACAGCTAAACCTTTGTACTCTTAATGCCAGCTTTGAACGTATGTGCAGAATCAGGTCCTGAGTAAAATGAGCTCACAAGAGTAAAGGTGGCAGATATGATCCTTATGTACGTTTAACAAAACAACTCCTTTAAGTTGCCCTTGAGAAGACTCTGGGTATATGGTAGTTAGTGCTGCAAATGCATTATAAACTGATGACTGTTTGGCAAAATTAAAAAATTATTTCCTGCAAGTACTTCACTGTTTACTACACTTTCAGTTAAGGGTTTTAAAACATGTAAGTGATGCTATTTTCATGAAACTTATTATTTATTTACAGTATCTATTAATCTTGTCTTAATTATTCATGTCATTTAAATTTTACATGTTATAGCCACAAGCTGTAGCTACCTTTTCTGTAAGAAACGTTGTACTGTCATGTGTTATGCTTCAGGGTAAGGTTAAGACTCAGTCATTATGCGTTATATCTGGATTTAAGAAACAAGAGTCATGAATCTCAATTAATTCTCTCTCTCACTCCTTTTGCCTTTCACATCTGTTATGGCTTTGATGTGAAATACCTGCAAACTGCAAATTTGGTCTGATGTAAATTTAAAGAATTGCTTAAGCAGCTTACATTTTTCTATAGTCATTTTGTTTTGGTGAGCTTTTACATCTCCATATAATTAAGAGTTTTTAAAAGTCACGAGTTTTCATCTGACTACTGAAATCAAGAGGGATCTTTCCTAGTGGCTTCAATGGCACTTCAACAGAGCTGACACTTGGCTGCCTTTAAAAGTCAGACCCATAATTTATTAAACAACAAATCACTGTCAGCATTTACAGTGGATTTACAGTGGATGTCAGCAGTTACAGTGGGTATATACAGCATTTACACTATAAATATGCACATTAGATTAATCATTACAGAAGTGGAAGAGTTACTGTTAGCTTCAGCTGGAATACTGCCTGGCTGCCAGCCAAGGCCAGGCTGTTCCGTTTTGGCTACTCAAAGTGGGCTCTTTCTTAGGGAAATTGTCTTGGTGGCACGTGGCTCGTTGGGTCTGTATATCAGCCCAGACACTACTGCAGCTCTGCAGGAGTAGGCAGAATGCAAACATGCAGTGCGAGGCAGCCCCTTTTGCTGAGGAGGCTGCCTCTGACTCTGAAAGGGAGAAAGAGAGAAATGAAGAGGTTCTGTGGTTTACAAAGCAAGTCGTGTCTCAGCCTGGGATTAGCACCCATGTTTCCTGATGCTGCTGACAATTTATGGTCTCTGCTTGGGGCTGGCTCTCCTGTCGCTTCAGTGAGGCCGTGCTTCTTGACACAAGCTAAAGTTCCTCTTCTAGTGCCTGGAGCAATTATTAATACAGTAGTTGTATAGGAAAATGCAAATACATGTATATATTTTGTATGGTATCTATGTTACTTGAAGTGAAAATCAATTTGTTCTGTTTTCACTGAGCTGAATACACGTATTCTGATAGTGGAGAGAACCACAGAGAAAAGCAGTGGATGTGCTGAAGCAGGGCTACACAAAACATGTTGTGCAAAACAGTTGTGTTCTGTGCTGATGGAATTCACTTCTCAGCATTCTGTCTACTCAGGGAGCCCAGGTCAGTGCACTTAGAGAAAAGAGTACAGTTTTGGATATAGTAGCCTGAGTTCCACTTAAATCCTGCCCATAAATAAGCAGACGTAGGTGGCTGAGGCAGACTGTTGTAGGCACACAAGCATCACTTGGCATTTGAAGGGTGAAGATGTCAGGTCCAGACCTTCAGGAAGAGCTACAGCCCCACCAGTTTTGTTGAGGACCAGTGGCTGTGGGCAAGGCATGTTTTCACATTGCTGATGACTTTGGTGCAGCTGCAACTAAATCCTTAGCTGACAGCATGTCCTCTAGGACAGCTTTGTGGACATCTCCCATCATTTCAGTCACTGACTTCACATCTGCTGTAATTTAAAGAAGCTTTTATGTTGGGTTTTTTTTGTGTTTGGTTTTGTTATTTTTTTTTCCTAAAAGGGAAGCTAGAAAGCTTTTATGATTTTCTGACACAGAAGCCAGAGAGAGAATAAAGAATACAGAGCTTATCCTGTATTTTTAGGGAAAAATGCTTTTCTTCATACCTGCTTGCATTGAATAATTCAAGTAAACAAATCAGGACCAAATTTTCACTCAGCCCCTATGCATTAATAATCTTATCCATACAGCTTCCCATCATGGCTCTTTAGGAGGAGGACATTGTTTGGACTGTTTTATTACAGGAAATATGTCACGAACATATATATCATAATGTTCTTTAAACTTATGACACTTTCAGAATCAGGAGCCTTTAAAAGAAAATGCCGTAAGTACTTTCTTCCCATGGAGGTAAGTCAGTGAGTGAATAATCTTTGAAATGAGCTGTGTAACTAGATATTTTCTCTCTGGAGGTGGAAAGAGACTCCAGGAATAAATATGGGCAATTCCTGCTTTGAAAAGAGTGTTTAAAAGAGAGGACCTGTTCTGGGTCCCCGTGCCTATGGCTTAGCCCACCCACATGATGCCTGTGGGACAGCGTGCTGTGCCGTGGGGCCGGGCAGACATTACCAGTTTCTTGAACTGCAGTAAAGTAAGGAGGCCCTTCATGACTTTATTCTCCTTTTATTCTTTCCACACTATAAAACACCAAGTGCAACAAGTTCTTATGACTCCCACTTGGAAGGGTTATTACTTGCTCCTATAATAAACAGGCACAGTAGGAGCAGATGCATGTGAGGACAATGGCTGAAAATACCCCTGTAAATCTCACAGACGTTGGTGTTTGAAAGCTGCATGTGTGCAATGCTCAGTGACATGGTTTTCAAGCTAAAACTTCTGAGATGGGCAGAACTTCAGTCTCTGAGAAACAACTCTTGGGTCCCTGCCTGGCTGTGAAGGGGGATACAGAGAAACAGTCAAAACAGCAGAAGTACAAATGGCAGGCCAGACAGATAACAGAGGCGACAAACCACGTTATGGCTGAATACAGCCCCTTTTATGCTAGTATTAATCTGAAAAAAATAGCAGCAAAAATCAGCCTTCAGAATAAAAAGTCATGCGAAGGAGCTCTTAAAATTGGTCTTGGCTCAAATTATGTTAGTTTTAGCAAAATTATTCATCCACCCTTAAATGTCCTACGTTTACAGCTATGTGGCGAGTTCTACGTATGAGAGAAAACTGTTGGTTGAAAATGAAAGTGCTGTGAAAACACTGGGATGGAAATACTGGTGTGCAGATGGGTGTTACTTGTCTGTAAGCGCTGCCCTTCTTGGTAAGCTGCGTATTGTGAGCCTGAGGTTGGCATAAAAGAACATCTTGTGCAGATCTTCAAAATGTCCTAATGAAATCCCTGTTTGTATTCAATGTCAAATATTTCATCTTCCAATACTTTTGTAAAATGCTGAATTAATTCATAGGGATTGACAGTAAGGATGTTCTCACAGCAAACACAAAATCTGCAGCATACTAATATTAAATGGTACATATTTTTTTTTAATGCTATAATAAGCATTCACAAAGTTTCTGTGTGTATGCTAACGCTTTGAAAAAGGCCCTAAGCAGCACACTTGAAAATGGACTTTTTTCGTGCCTTGGAAACATATCCTCTGATGTTTCTTTGCAACAGGATCTAACTTCATTGGTATGTTATTTTGGGGGTGTTGGTGGGTTATTATTTTAAAAAAATTGTTTTGCTTAAATAAATCTTAATCTTAAATCTTCATTCATATAGCCTCAATCTTGCTGCCTTTTTCAGAGCATATTTGTCTTCTACGGGTTCTCCAGCTGCAAAAATAGACACTGTGAATGTCTGCCCCAGGGTCAACATAGTGCTTCTGAGTGTGGAATTTGACAATGTGCATATTTATCCAGCTGATGAACCTGACAAATGTAAGAGATGTGTTTGACAAGAAGATAGGAAGCAAAATTTTAAGGACGTAGAGCCATGTGTCAGCTTTTAGGTCTTTTTGTCGGCTTATCTCTTAAGTGTTCAAGCTAATGGTTATGTTGATGGATGATATGAAGATGTAAGGCAAATACTTTTTTATTAATTCGCAGTCTTATAAATTGTCAGGCAATGGGATAAAATTGTCTTAGAAATTGTCATGAATGGGATAAAATCTGAAGACTGTTGTGATCCTTACTGAGAGTTTCTTCAAGTAAACACAGTAAAAACTGAGAAAAGACTTAGGAGTTTGCTAATTATGATTGCCTTCATGAAGAGAGAAATCGTATTTAAAAATGTACATACATCATTTATTCTAATGTAATAAGCAAAAAACTATATAGCCGTCATTTTATTGGGGGGAAACAGTAATTAACCTATCCTGTTAGCGTGAAGCAGATTTTTTACTAGAGAGAGTTCTGCTGGGGATAGCAACCTTACCTTTGATTATGTGCTATTACATTATGAAAACTTCAGTTCAGTCAAACTCATCTTTCATTCAACAGATTTTCAGTTCAATGTGCTGTGTGCTTATTGAGGTTAAAATTGGTATGAAGATTGGTAAAGGTGACATTTCAAATAAGCATAATTTTTCTGCAGTCTTTTCACAGAGAAGCTAGAACAAATGAATGACAGACATGAAATATTCTTACAGTTAAGAAATATGACCTGTAAAAATCTGGTGTTTTGAGTAACAACATTCCTAATTTCTTTTTCATTTGATTAACTTTTATATTGTGGTTCACAGGGCTGGGATGACTTAATTATAGCATGAAGACGCTCACCATGCTCTGTTAGACTGAGTTCTTGGTAAGAAACGTTTAAGGTCTCTTAAAGTCCGTAGCAGCAGGAGCAGCAGGTGAAAGACAGTTACTGGTGAAAATGTAGATTTAACAATTAGCAGGTAAAGACTAGTGTTTGGGAAATAACTGTCAGCATGATGAAAATATATACCAAACCAGCATTGCTTCCAGGTTGCTGGCAAAGGAAAAGGAGGTTGTCCTGGGGGAGCTGCCCCAGCCCTGCTCCGAGGCTGCAGCTCACACTGTGAAGCTTTTTTTGCAGCTGGGTGGTTGGTGGTGGTGAGTCCAAATTTGTCTTTAGCTTTGGTCCCCACTCTGGGTATTTAAACTGGCTGATATGTAAATTCTGCAAATGAAGGGTCACTCCTCCTTTGGGTCTTAGGCGACCCATAAAGGTACGGTCAGCGAGTGTGCAGCTGAACTTCTGCCGAGTTGCAGAGAGGGCATGCAAAAGCCTGCCTGAAGCATATGTATCAATATAGATAAAATATGAAATATCAAAACTATATAAATACACTATTTATCCATCTATCTCTGCCCAGGAGTACAACTAAACTGAGCACGTCACACCCCCTTTGCCAGCTGCGCTGTGTTCCCCTGGCTGTGTTGCAACGCTGGTTGGCTTCTTCCTTTCTGCCTTGGCATCGTCCGTGCCCAGCTGAGCAGCAGTGGGCTTGCCCAGGCTCACGGCTGGTGCCTAGTAACTCTGTGTCTTAGTTTGTGTCTGCTCCGGTATCAGTCATCTCCGAAGTTATATGACCCATTTTACTGCGCTGTAAAAAGGGAAGTGATTAGTGGCAATGCACCCTGCCAGGGGTGGCAAAGCAGCCGATCATAAAGATACGCATCAGCAAGGGGAAGTAGAATTTAAACTCCCTTTTAATTTGTGCTGAGACATTAACTGGGAGTTATGAACCGGCACTATTTAATGAAATACATAGTCTTTAATAGATTGGGGGGTGGGGTGCTTAACATGTAGGACAAAGTAAATGGTGTATCTGATTGGATTAGTGGCAAATTTAATCTAGTGTATGACACTGCTGATTCAAGTGCTTTCCCCCCCCTTTTTTTAGGATCAAAGTGACTTAGGCTTGACATGTGATCTACTCAATGCATCAAATGAGCTGCAGGCTCTATGCGTTTGATCCATTATTTCAACAAGAAAAGGAATTTAATCTAAGAAAAGTCATGATACACAGTATGGGAAATTCTTTTTTTACAGTGTGGGAAAGCTCTTCTGTGACATGTGAAATTTCCTCCAATATGATCCCCAAGCAATAAATAATAACTTGCAAAGACATTTCCCTAGAATATCAGCACTTACTACCTAATTTGTGAAAACTTGTGCTTTCCATGATACTTTCTTAACCTGAATGCAAAGGACAAATCTTTTTCCTGTAAAGACATTTATCTGAAGCAGCAGATTTAATTGAATGTTTTTACAACAGGAAGATAAAAGACTATATGAATAGGTTAAGTGTCGGCTGAACCCTTACAAAATTCATAGAAATGGAAATTTCTACATGTCCAGATGTCAGGTCTAAGCACAGTCGCACCAGGTAGCCTCATGGCATGTTTGCTTGTGGTTACTGTACTGCGATAGAGTTGAGGAAGAACATTTAGCTGATGTGCTTCGGAGGTAAACAGTTTGTTTTCAGTTAGAACAGTCACTTCTGCGTTTTACTTATATGTATGAACATTTATATAGAAGTAGGAAAAAATGGTTTGCAGATGAAATTTCTGTATTGATCAAAATGCCAGAGATTAGATCTGGTTAATGCTTATTATAAACGCATTGTGCAATTGCAGAGTTATATTTTTGTTTTGTTTTGTTTTGGTTTAGTTTTCTGTGTGTCATCTTGAGAATACAGTTATGATAGCAGAGTTGCCAACTTCTGGTTTTGACACTGCTGACTAGAGTTGTTAAATATCTTAGGTGCTAAGACAAATATTTTTACTAAAAGAGAGTAAAATTTCACTTTTGGTACTACTTCAGCTATTGTTGCAAGTAAGTATGGTACTTAACAAATGTGTAGTCCTAAAAGTATTTAACAAAAGACATTTTCAACTTATTTCAATTTGTTTTATTTTATGGTTCTGAAAAGTACTTAGTTGCCAGCTGAGGAAGGAAACTGGGTAGGTGGCACCAGCAGTGGATATTATTTGGGCTTTGACAGGAGCTAGCAGAGAAAAGTAGGAATTGACATTGCGTGGTGAGGATTTCTTAAAAAAAATAATGGCCATTGCCAACATTTGATATGGTCAGTGGCAGATGCTTTGATGCTGAAGGGTTTGTAGTCTTTCTTTGGAATGGCTGGAATAAAACTATCTAGAAAAAAAAAACCCACAAAAAAACCCACTTCAATTTTGCAGGGTATTCCTGAACATAACATAAGAAACATTGTGTTCATGTTAAGAATAAGGCAGTAAAGATAGGGTGATTTTCTGAAAATAAGTTTACTGAGTATTACTTATTTCCTCTGATTTTACTTTTCCAAGCAGGTCTGCATTCCTCTGACTTCCACAATAAGAAATTTGTCTCACTTGTTAGTTCAAATTGAGGTCAGGTTTCCTTCCTCCAGCTCTGCCTCCCTGTCTTTCTCTTTTCCCTTCTGAAACCTTCAGATCCAAGTGTGAGTCTATCCCATGATCTTTTTCTAACTAAGAGATGAGTCTGTCCCTTTAAACTTGTACTCTTCTAATACAGAGCAATGACTTGCATGTTTGTGCTTAACACAAGCATAAGCATTTTCATCAACACACAAAATGTCCTCAGTAAGGCTGGTAATCAGCAAGCAAACCTGGAAGTTGACCAAAGGCTCTTTTCATTATTGGTGGTACTTGTAAGGAAAGCTTGTGTCTGTTCAGCGACCAATCTGAGTTAGAACGGCAGTCTTTGATCATTTATTGCACTGGAGCGGTGTCCTGATCACAAGATCATCACTGTATTTGGTGTCCATGGCTGAAGTTCTTTTGTGAGGTCAAAACCAGGCAAAGCTCAGGGGCTGATCAATCTTCATGGAGATAGTGTTGCTCTGTGTTGTGCCTCTTCTCTGATCAGCTGAAAGTGGTGCCCTCAACTGCAACAGCATTCAGTCATGTTTAGGTGATTTTAGATAACACTTTTGATGTTTAGGTGACGATGATAAATGTTTCATAAAATACTGCCAAGATGCTCTAATTCCTTTTTACTTACAAACTCCACCAGGGTTACCAAGGTTGTACACCTGTGTAAGCCTGGTGTAACACTGTTGTTGAATCTTGGGCTTTCCCTTTTCCTCTGATCAGGTGAAGCAGCCCTTGGAGTCAGGGTTCCTGGGAGCGTAGGTATTACTGGGAAATCCAGAGTTTGCCTCTTAGAGCAATTTGAGTTAGTTTATAGAAAACCAAAAGGAAACGGTGATATCAAGAGTGTTCTCTGCCTGTCGTAAGAACAGGGAATAATTCCCTTTGTGAGGAATACAGAAACCAAATCCTTCTGCCCATCTCCAATATCAAATGCCAGTTTGGTGCTTTGTTCAGTGAGGTTAACCCTTCATAGCATCCTTGTATTATTTATTAAGGAAGTATTTAATTTAAAGCAGAAAAAGCCTGTGGCCTTTTAATAGTCTAAGTCACCCCTTCTAGCTACCATGTGTGTTCTGTGACCGTAGCACTTCTTTTGCTGTCCTAGACGGTGTAAATTTTCCCTGTGTGCTGTCTGTGGAGCCAGGCCTCTGGCCATGGTATAACAAATACTCTCAGCAAAACTCAGCCAGCTACGTTGGTTGCCCGTGCTAGTATTCCCTTAACAAAGAGTGAAAATGAAACCTAGGAATATTGTGAGTCAGTCAAGTGGAACGACTTATTTATCCACAGACCTACTTGTAACAAGGAGGTGTGGGAACAGGAGGAGACTGAGATGGGAAAAATGTCAACTTGCTGCCACTTTCCAGCCTATGAAGTATGTGTTAAATGCCTTTTTTACTTCTGCCTGTTTGTAACAGTGGGACCAACAGAACTCTGAAAATAACAACCCCAAAACCAGCAAACAAAGCAGGTGCTTTCCATTACTACTATTCTAGCTCCATTTGCTGCCCAAGTGCTTTGGTCTACCAAATTCTGTTTGTCTGATGAGAATGATGGAACTTGTCACTCTGCTGGAAGAGTTCAGTTCCCGCCAGCGTTGGAGCCAAAGTGCTCCAGAAAAGGTTATCTCAGCTGTCTGAGAAAATGCCGCTCTCCTTGGAAAGTGCAGGCGGCC
This sequence comes from Falco naumanni, assembly GCF_017639655.2. Lineage (NCBI taxonomy): Eukaryota > Metazoa > Chordata > Aves > Falconiformes > Falconidae > Falco > Falco naumanni. The sequence continues at coordinate 2,750,402 of NC_054065.1, forward strand.
CAGCGTTGCTGGTGGCTGTCAGCAGAGAGGCAGGTAGCTTTAGTGGCTGATCTGCCTGATAATTCTGCTGCTGCTCTTGTTGTGGAGCCTCACTGAGATGTGTTTATGCTACAGGAAAGCAAGCTTATAATTTTCCTGAGCTGCTGGCATGTTTCCAGGAAGAAGTTGTTTTGTGTGTCAACTGTTTCTGGAGTCAGTATGTTGTAATTGCTGCTATTAGCAGAACGGGAGGAAAGGAGATTCCTTTTACTCTCCAATCTCATTCTTTGAGATCTTTCTGTTAGTCTTCGTTCAGACTGGAAGTTTCTGTTGAGTTTGTGAGCAATGATCTAGCTAAAGACAGTTCTCTGGTAAACTCTGGTGGGGGCCAGACAGCTGTTACCATCTAAGAAATACCAGTGGGTTGCAGGGGGTCATCTTCTGTGTAAGATTTCTCACTGTATTTAGGGTCTTTGTTGACACTTAATTGTAGCATGACAAATCTTGGTTCTATGGTACGTATTCTGGCACCCCTGCAGAAGCAGGGGGATGGAGGAAGCATCGTGGGACATCCTCTGGCAGGAGGTTTGCCAGCTGGCGTGGATGGGTTTCCTTCTTGTGCACAACGTGATGCAAACGAAGAGAGAGGGTAAGTGATAGAGATTTTCTCCTGCTGTTTCTGTAGGTGAACATGAAAGCAGGGTTGTCCTGGTGAATGGCGGGAAGTAATGCAGATGGATTGCAACTGCTTGTAGGGCTTCACAAAAACCACAGAAGTGGAAAACATAACACTCCTGCAATGATTTATTAGTACAGATCTTTTGTTTATGTCTTAAGTCACATGAAGAATGTTGTTCATAAACTCAATTTTGGTCCAGTTGTTTTTGCCAAAATTTTATGTAGCGGAAGAAGCCCACAGACTTCTTTTGACCGTATCCACTTCCAGCAGCAAAAAAGGAAACCAGGCATTCCTGGAATTATTATCAAAATTCCTTTGTCTCCACAGGGCAGGAAGCCAGACTGCATTGTTTTAATGGCATTTTTCTAGCCTTAAACCTCTGAGGCTGCCTATATTTCTCAATTTTTTTCAGAAATTTCAGAATGCTGTCTGCATTTTGCTACAGCAGTTGCCCTGACAGCTCATTTATACACTTATTCTACTTTCCTTGCCCACAGCACTATAGTATCTGAGCTCATCCCTGTGTAATAAAATAGTAGGTAGTCTGGTTTTGTTGTCTTTTTAACATGACTTGTGATGGTCATATGTATGTAATATAATCTGATTTGCAATTCCCCCCCGACTGTTTTACTTGTAGTTTTCCTTCAGTTTGTGGTTACAGTCACGTCTGTCTTTTATTGCCCAGAACTCTGGGAATAATTATGTCTTTTTGTCTTCATTCTCTAAAATCTCAGGAGATACAGTCCTAATTGGCAGCTGCTGGAAGAGTAAAATGTCAGTATTTTTTATTTTTCTAGAATTTATTGTATTGCACAACATTATTATATTTTAGTTTCAGTATTAGTATTAATCAGATAGACATGATAACTGTGACTGCTGTGCCACCTGCTCAGGAAATGCTCAGCTAAGGAGCAAAAGATCTCTCTTCTGTCTTTTTGCCTGCTGAAGATGCAGATTTTTAGGCCTTGTAATCCTATCAAAGAAACCTTCAGAACGGGGCCAGAATGAAATCCTAATAACTTCAAGGCAGGTAGTGGATGAAAAGACTCTCACCTCACATGCACATGTGCACACAAACGTGCAACCTTGATTTTTGAGTTCTGTCTCATTATTCTACGTGCGCCGTGTAGCCTAAGAGGGACCTGGTGCTGAGTGGGGCAGGATGGGGCCTCTGGAGGTCGTGCAGCCCCTCTCCTTGGGCCGGGGGCTGGAGGATTACTAATGAAGCGCTCTGACTAAATCTCAGCATGAAGGACATGACAGTTTCCAACAGCCTTTGTAACCAAAAACCTTTCTCAATTATTTGTGTGTTTAGGGAGAGGAAATACGTAAATTGCTTTCCTATTGGTGAGGTAACCAGGAAATAAACAGAGGAGACCTTGTTTAAGATACTTGTTTTGTTCTGATGATGTAGATAAGCAGCTGTGAGAGCTCTCAAGTTTGACTGCTCCGTGAGTCATTTAAGCTTTGTCTGGATGTAGAAGCCCCTTGTGCAACTGAACAAAGTACGATATCCCAGCAGATGAATGCAGATGATTTAAAACTTGCCAACTATTGCAACTGTTTTCAGATTCACTGTTTTCAGATTCTAGGGGAGTACTTTCTGAATTTGACTGATTTAATTCCTGTTGAATTAAATGGTACTTGAAACGTAAAAGAAGGCAGCACAGGGGCAGCCAGCAGCAGTGGCATAGTTTCACGTGTTTTAGAGGCAGCTCAGAGCGAGATGTGTGGATTCGGGAATGGCTTTGCTGGGTGGTTGGTGGCCGTGTTGGCAACAAGGTGTACCAGGTGGTTCTGTGGAAGACTTACCATCCTTTAGGGCTGCTTGGAGAGATACCTGAATTTTTCTCCTAAATGTTTTGGAAACGTAGTAAAGTGAAAGCACCTCATTAACCTCTTCAATTAGGAAGATGATCACATCATATTAAAGCCCAAGGATTAGCTTCACTAATACTGGTGAAAACCATGTCAGTGGAGGGGCTGCCAGTAGGGCAGGCTGTAGCATCCAGAGGGAGGTGCCACATCTCCTGTCCCGGGACCTATAGAGGATCGATGGAGAAATCTTTTATACTGACCAGGAAATGGGCAGCTGGTTATTGAACATGCTGACTTAGGAAATCTTGTCTGGTTTTGCTACAAAGACATTGTAGATACACAACCAGCAGAAAGGGAAAGAGAGCACAAGGGACTCTGCTACCATTTGTTGGGTCTGGGAGGTATATCATTATACAGTCGTTAAGTTGATAGCTTTAAAGCACATAAATGTGAATAGCGCATCCTAGCAGTAATGATATGTACTGTGTTTTGTTACCTGTGTTTGAGATTACTTTCAAATTATTAGTGTCTTAATCAGCATCATATTCATATAATGTCAGCATATGCTGATTACAGTGAAGTAACTGTGAAAAGGGACTGAGAAACCAGAAAACTGTGTTTATATGGTACATTTGGTTTCGTCTGAAGCCCTGACAAAACATAGGTTCCCATGTTTTACGCCTCTCACAAGTGTTATTGTTATGAATCGCTTGATTATGTGGGTTTGTATACTTTCACAAAATAAAATCCAGTCTTTGATTAGCTCTAAGGCCCAGCTGTAGCAACAGTGTAGGATACAGCCATAGGGATCTCAAAAAAGGCAGGAAAGGCAATGAAGCAGGGGAAAATGTAGGCTCAGCGTAGAAAGAACCGTATGTCTGGCACATGAATGGGGAAATGTGCAAAAAGTGCCTAAACCTTGTTCCTGATAGAGCTTGGATGCCTAAAAACGCAACGTGGCAGGGTTCGTCATGCAGCACCCAAGTCCCCTCTGCCTGGCAGTCACTGCCCTGGCTGTGGCTCTGAAGAAACAACAGCTGCTGAGTCTCACTGGAATAACTGCATAATCTCAGCATCATATCAGGACCGCAGAGATACTGGATCAGATCTCCAGAAATTAAGGAAATAAGGAGGTGAAGCTGGGGCAGGATCCTGCATTAGGTGGGTGTCTGGTCTGTTCTGGCACAGGCCTACTTTATGCCCCTAAGGTCAGGCTTGTTTGAGGTACCTAGAAATGCAGGAGACACCTGCAGAATTTTCCAGAATACTGAAGTAGTTTATTAAGGTGCTGATTCCAGCCAGAGCTGGACACTTTGGTTCCTGATCTCTGATACCCCTTTTGGGGCTTTTCCCTCCCAGGGAATTTGTCTGGAGAGGTGGATGCTCTAGCTGAGGATGAAGAAGCCCAGCCTCTTGTGTTACGTGGCCGGGCAGACAAGGTATTGGAGATGTGAGCACCTATGGATAGTGACATACTTGCACTGACAGATTTTTGGCTTAAAAGTCAAGTCATTTGAAAACTTTTTTTTTTCTTACTTTCCTCCACAATCAGTCCAAAGAAGTCTTCCAGAAGAGATGGAGGCTATACAGACAGCCTTCTCCTCCGCTATCATGTAGCTGCCAGCATGAAATGCACAGTTAATTTTTTCTCAAAATTAGGTTCTGTGCTGAGATTGCCAGTGGAGTAATTTTACAAAATGGTCATCTTTCCTGCTTCGGCTCTGAGCCGGTTAGTAAGGACAGCAAGGTGTTATTATAGGATGGCTCTTTTATGGGCTCTGGGAAGCAAGAGGGTAGTTGCAGTCTTGAGGACATATTTAATCTTGCAACATGTTTAACTACATTTAATAGCCTGTCCTACAGCTTAATCACTCTGTGTAGAGAAATTAATCCAAACCCCCCTTTTGTCCTGATAATTTTAAATCTTCACTGTGTTCGCCCACATTAGCCTTGTCCTCTGGCAGTTCCCCAGCTTCCACTCTTGCCTGATCATGGGAGCACTCCTCCATCGCTCATCCATAGGGATGGATAACTATATAAATCTAGCTTCTCTTTCCCCTGGAAGCCTGCTGTTCTTGTAGTTTCCCCCACTGTGTTTCCCAGTAAATATCCATCCTGTAATAAGACACTCGGGACTGTGGGGAGGATATTCTCCCAGTTCTTTTTGGGTAGGTGGAGTGTCCCTGTGTTGCGGTGGTGACCTGCTGTAGTTGGTGCCTCCTGCTGATGCTCTGCCTCTGGGAGGAGTTGCTGCACTGCTGCCACGCGCTCATTGCTGTAGGGACCGGCTGCTCGGGTGGGTATCTTGGCCATGCAGGCAGCCTGCCTTGGGCTGGAGGATGCCTGCAACCATGTGGAAACACTGGATGTTTTGATGTCTTTGTTTCTAGAGGTAAGAGGTGTGGGTGTCTCCCTTTGCTGCTTCCACTCAGTGATGAGGTCTGGTCCTCCCGGCAGCAGGTGCTGCATGTAGCCACAAGCTCTGTGATGCCTTCCAGTCGAGTACTACCTGGCACACTCGTGCCGAGGCAGGTGTGCGTAGCACCAAGGAGACTGATGGACAGGTCTGAAATTTAAAATTAGATCTCATGCTCATTATGAAGTATAAGTCAGTATTCCAATATGAAATTGTATATTGGCAGAGCTTTTAACACAGCTAGAAAGGCAATCTGAGTTTAAGAGTGAACATAAAAGACTCCTGACCCTCTCAGCAGCTTTTCCTGTACCCCTGAAACAGCAGTCTCACATATAATAGCTGAATTAAATCCTACCATCTTTTTGGGTTATTAGTACATGATACTTTTCCCCTGAAGGCTGGGTGTGCCACCATTGTTCTGTACATGGGAGATGCTGTTGCCATGCTGGCTTTCCAGCAGGGCTTATGCAAGGCTTCAGGCTGCTGTCTGCACACTGTAGTTCACTGTAGGATGCTTCTATTGCAGGAAATGGAGCGGCAGCAGGATCGGAAATGAGCCAAGGAGCTAGAAACAGAGCCTGAGAGAGTGGCCTTACTGCCTGTCTTGCTTTCATGGCACTGCCTGCTGCCCAAATCTCTCTTGAAGCTGTGATCAGGTGGTTGTCCAGGTTCTCCCAGGTGACACTACCTTACTGGAGGCCTCTCTGAGCAGGGAGAGGTGTAAGGGGTCAAGAAAGGACTCTCTGACACAACTTGCCGTGTGCTGTGGTCTGCGGCCTATAGACAGTAGGATGCAGGCTGCTGCTGTATGCTTGCACCTGTGGTGTCCACTTTATTCAATGGTGTATGCAGCTACAGGATCCTTCCCAGCCTTTGCCTTTCCATCCAGACTTACATCATATAAACCCAGAACATGAACTGTTGGTTTCACTCGCACAAAGAGATGCCTTACCAATGAGGAAGAGTGTGGGTTGGTCATTCCTCCGCGTGTCCATGTGGCTATTGATCTTTGTTATGAGTTTTGGTATCTCTTTTGTAGTTTCAGCAAGAAAAAGTGTGTGTTCTGTTCTTCAATGGCTTCTGTAATGCGAAAGCTTTTTTAGGAACATCATTTGAATTTGGTTTTGAGTCACACAAGTAGTAACCCATGAAAAGGGAGTTTACAGGTGGGATAACTGCCACCTAACAAAGCAGTAGATAACCGTAAAAATGATTCATAGGTTTGATCTGATTCAGAATTCCTGGAGATGCAGTTTCCAGTTTTGGCCTACATTGCGGTCTTCCAAGCAGAAACCAATATAATTATAAATTAGAGCTTGCTGCTCAACCAAACTAACTTTTCTACAGTGTATTTATTCAACATCTGATGATTTGGGCCTAATTCTACATGACAAGAAAAGTGGCTATGAGCATCTGTGGGGAGCTGCAGGGCTGATGAGGGACCTTTAGAGCATGTATTTGGCACCTCAATCAGTTTGGCCCTCTGGTCCTCTGCTTTTTGCACTAATATTAGTTTCTGGGAAGCTTTATATTTTCATTTATCGTTTTTTGTTGGTTTTTTGTTTTCATATTGTTATACTACAACTGGTCATTTAACGTGGGCACAGCAGAACTGGGAGAAGCTGGAGGTTGCCTGGCGGATGCAGGGGGACATACAGGTGTGCTTGGTTTCACACCAGCCATGTGTTTGCAGGGGACCTGGGACCTTTTCAGCAAGGGGACCACTTAACAGATGCAAATCAACATGATCAGGAGGCAGTGGTGTAAGTTTGAAAAGTCTTTTTGTGGATTTCTTTCCATGTGCCAATAGTGAAACCCTCCCTTATTTATCTCCCTGAGCCAGTGCTCTCATCTACCTTCCTTCCCAAAGCAAAGCTATTCTCAGGCTTGCCTTTTCCAGTCTTTCATTTGAATTCACACAGGAGCATCCTGAACCATCTCTCCTCTCCTTCTGCTGCACTTCCAGGCTGGGGGCATGTGCCTGCAGCTGGGGGACACTCCTAAGGAGCAAATGAGAGTGTGATGGCATAGGGACAAACCCAGGCAGTTAAGTAAGTAGAGCCAATAAGGATTTTGCTGATCATAAACCACACAAAATCAATACCAGAACAAGCTAACAGCCAGTGGAAAAGGTTTTTGCAATAGTGTAATGGGTTTGATTTTTCTCAGTTTTCATCGGTAATGTGGCAAATGCGTTTAGCACAGGCTGAAGTGGAGCTAATAGGTATTAAGCAGGCCAGGAAGAAAAGCCTTGCTGTTGTCACCTCTAGCATCAAAAAAACCCAAACAAACCAAGGTTAGTGTTACAGCAGGCCGTTAGCCTGACAGTGTTATCCAGCTGTTAGCAAGAGCGTTATGGATAGTCTCAGAGAAGTAGGAAACAAAAGCTCATCTCATGTGTCATCGGATATAATTTATAGATACTCCTGTAGTTGAATCCTGTTCCTTTATGAGAGTTTTGTAAACTTTTTAAAGCTTTTTTTTTTTTTTTTGTAGATTAATTCAACTGGAAATTTTGTTGCACCCTAAAGCTAAACATGCAACAAAACCTCCAACAAATGCCATCGTAAATCAGTAAAATTCCTAAGTGGAAGCCAACCCTATACTTCTAGTAGGTTGTGTCGCAGGCAGCGTTTGGGTGACCTCAGGAAGAGTGAAACCCCCAGCGGAGCAGTGCCTGTGCCTCACCATGGGGAAGCACGTGCATGGCAGCCTGCTCAGCCCAGACCTGCTCACTACAACTGCATAATCCACAGTGGCACTTCGGTCCTGACAAATGCAAACACATTGGCAGTCTGAGGCAGACAGCATCGATGAATCATTAAAGGCATGGCTAGGGCTGCCTCAAGATAATGAGGAGGTGTTTTTTTTCTTGTAATAAAGAGATAATTTGTGATTAGAAGCTGCTGCAACTGAGAAAACATTTTTATATGAAATCTGTGTAGAAATAAGTGATTACAGAGATAAAGTAATTTGCTCATGTCTGTGTGTAATGTGTGCTGCAAAGGGGAAGCATGGCACACACTGCCTGAGAAACAGGATTAAGTGGCAGGGATAACATTGCATTCTGGATGTTGAATTGGCATATGTAAGCTTTTCCCTTCGCTAGGATTCAGTTTTGAAATACTCGGTAAACTAGCTAAGCTTAGTTAATTATATTTTTAATCACAGGGAAAAGTCAGGAAGTGCTGGATCCATAATCACAAGGAATCTCAGCTTGGTGTGGGAGAATTTCAGACAACAGCAATACTGAGACATGCTAACGCTATCTCAATGCTAATGCTGTGGTGTTTGCTGTCCCAAAACTTTCCAGCAATATGTGCCTTAGTGGTAAATAGCTCCTAAATGTTCTGGTGAGTTTAATAAAATTTTGCCTTAGGCAGATGTCTTTCTGTCTACATGATAGCACTAAAAATCCTAATGTCTCTGTGTTACAGGGGAATTTGGCTGCACTTCAATAAGAAGTTCTCCATCCCTTACTCAATAGGAGCATTATGTAAGATGTGCAACCATGACAGAGTATCACAGAAGACAGGGCTAGAAATGACCTTTGGAGGTCATCTAATCCTGCTGCCGGGAGGCTGGATGCTGCCAGTGTAAACACTGAGCAGCTTCACCAATTTAGAGATGCAGGTGGTGTAGATTTGTGTTAGCGTAATTCCAGCAGTGTGATTTTTTTTTTTTTTCTTAAATTCAAATTAGTTAGCTGAAAGGGGATGGATTGCAGTAATAACATGTTTGAGTCATGAATATTAATATTGAGGTAATTAAATCAGATGACTAGGAATTATAGGACAGGGAGATACTTCATGTGTCATTGAATCTGTTCCCCAGTTAGCACAGAAACTGTTTCGTAGACGTATGGAGCTGTCAGTTAATTACAGGAGGGTTTAAAGTAGCCCTTGCACAGCCTTGTTTTTCATTTGCCATTTATTGAAAGATTATTTAGTTTTCATTGTGGGATGCTGGGTGTGGATTTGAAAGACCAAAATCCGATTTGATGTGCAATTATTATATTCCTGCCAACAGAGTGCAGGAAGAGCAGCATAACAAATTACTTTCTCCGTTGAAGTTGAATATACCTTAACTGAACCTTCATTGCCATACATCAAAGTATCGCTGCACATAACATGCTAAATTCTTTGCTGAGGTAAATTGTTGGCACTGTCCCTCATTTATACCGTGTTTAAAATATGCATATTGGGATGTGACAGCTTTCCAGATTCTGGCGACCTCCTTTAGGAACATGAATACCAAATAGAGCTGAGCTAGTGGAAGCAGAAAACGTTGATGTTAACAGCACCGAGGTGATGTTTGCATTATCATGAAATCGTGGTTTTTCTATTTTCTGGCCATAAGGATGTAAGCACGAGCTGCTGCTGCTTCAGAGCAGCCTTCTGTCCAGCGTAGCATTTTCTCTTCATGCTGGTCATAAGTTAAAGGCTAGGGATAAAGGCAAACAGTATTACTCTTTTCTCCTAATACCTCCAGACTTGTAAGTGTTTTCAGCTTGGAGGATTTTGCTCTACTTCCTCTGCGATGCCTGCTTTGCTCATCCACCATTTTTCTCCAAAGTTAAGAGATTCTATACTTTTTTCTAACTTCCATGAAGCAAGTACCATGTTTTGCGTTGGTGGGTTTGTCCTTTAAAGTTGGTCAGAAGGAGGTCTGTGGAATTCCCATGCTCAGTTTTTGCAGACAACTATTATAATTTGGAATCGGTGTTCTTCAAAGATGCAGAAAAATGGGGAATTTTAATCATTGAGTTAAAGCACTTCTTATGCATTACTTTCTGAGCTTGTATTAGTACTAGAGGTGTTGCATCTTCTACTCTTTTTTACCTCAAGTACTCCTCTGGGCATTAAATAAAATCCCTTCCACCTGCTTTATTTTGCTTGTTTACTCAAATTCATGTGAGCAAGTAGAAGTGTAGGTTGAACCCTTGAGTTTTTGCTTTCTGTAGGATTCTGATCTGTTTACTTTGCAGGAAGCTAATAGATGGGTAGAGGACCTCAGTCTTTAGGGAGTTCTACAGTGCAATCCCACAGTTGCCTGTGAATTGTAACCCTCCAGTGTCTGCAAAAAACAAACCCAGAAATAAAAAAGGAAAGTATCAGAATTTAACATGACATCCTCAACCATTCTAAAATAGCAGAGGATAATCTAACTTAAAGAACATTATGAATTACTTGGTAAACTGAGATCAGTCACACAAAAAATGGATAAAGGCAAGGCACGAATAATGCCTTTGGCAGCAACGTAAGTGTCTGATAAAGTTTGACATAACCCCAAAACACCTACTAGCTTCAAGAGTGTGGATATCAAAAGAAAAAAAGACCTGCTCTGCAAATATTGATGTTCTCTGATAACACGTTAGAGTGATGGATGTGGAGAAAGGGTGGATTGTCACTGAACTTCCCTAAAAGCAAGATATTACTGTCTCTCTAGTTTTGAAAGAAATTTTAGTTTCAGCCCTGGAATGAAGCACCACACAGTGATTGCATTTGAATGACGCTAAGAGCATGAGAAGCCCAAGTAGGGAAGCTCACTTAGTAGGAATCCATTCCTGAGGACGGAAATTGTTCAAAGTTCTGGCTCCCATAGAAGTGCCTAGTGATGGAAGATAGTAAGCAGCAGAAATAGTGTAGCCAAGAAGCACACAAGTGATGGAACTGGTAGTTTGGCTACTGCCGTGTTATGTCTCTGAGGTCAGATCTTGTTTAGATGTGGGCCCAAATTAATTGTTTGTCTGTTTGAGTATGTGTTTAATCTCAACATAGTTAATAGTTTGTTGAGTTAACAGTAGTTGAGCTTTTATGGTATTAATAAAGATCCTGTTTTTCCCTGGTTGTGTTCTCAGCAGAGGAAGCTCAGCATATTTGTGTTTGGAAGTTTATCTATAAGCAGCCTACAATTCCAGTTTAAGATTCTGCAAATAAGGGAGGGCTTTTCTGTGTGCTTGCAGCTCTGTGAAAATGAGCAATGTGAGATAAATCTGTTTGGGGAAGGATAAAACACAAAAGGTTTTATGACTAATGACATGAGCTAGGGGTGGTCTTGTTTGTGCAGGTTATGTTTCAGAGCAGTGCTTGCCTGACACATTGTAGCATCTTACTAAATGCTTTATTCTGAGACAACAGGAATGTTATTGAAGTGATGCTAAGTTTCTGTACTGCTTTCCCTTTGGGAGACATTTGTTTTCGGCTCAGATACTCATGCTGAAGCATTACTATCATCAGTTCATTCTGCTTCAGTTTTAAATTGCTTAATTGTCTTGTGCAAATTTGCCTGGAATGACAGTGGGAGTGGTATCAGGTAACTGTTTTCTGGATGGCATTTTAAGTTTCTCTCTTTATTTAGAGCTCTTTGCTGATCTCCAGGCTGATTAAGGATAGATGGATCATATAGACCTTCTCATAAATACTCTTAAGATACAACTTTCTGTTTTGGTCTTTTTTTTTAAAAAATAAAAGTTCGATGATAGTGTTTCACTTTGTGTATTTTCAGTTCCTCCATCTCTTATGTCCTTGACTGGCTTTTCTGCTCATTTTTTCTCTAAGCTCATAGCATCGCAGCATAAATATATTAACAGATACTGAAATATATATGCATCTAGTCTATGTGTCAAGAAGACTCATATAAATAAGGATTTGCTAGATCAAGCCTTTGGTAGATGACCTAATTTTCCATTTTAATCAGATTACAAAAAAAGATTTAAATAACTGTTTCACACTTTAGAAGGGTTAACAGGCACAGAGATTTCAGACCAGTTCCTCAGCTGATGTGAACTGGCATTGGGAAACTATGAACTGACAGCAGAGTTGTGTTAGTTGAAGCAGTGGACATCTCAGCTCTGGACTCCCAACGTATAAGTGAAGAAATAAAACTGAGAGGCAAACTCCGCCAAGAGGTATACAACATATAAGGTACAAGCTAATAAATGGTAAACCAGAAAATTACAAAAGACCCACAGTTGAAGAGAATCTAGAAGGGAGCTTGCATGAAGGGGGCTGGTGGACACAGCTGGGAAGGTGGACCCGAGCATGAAGTCTGAGCCCAAGCTAACATGGCAGTGATCTTGTAACCAGTGAATTTAGAGGTGGCTAGTGCCAAAGAACGCACCTACTTCAGTGCCTCCAAGAAGGTGAGTCCACAGAAACCATCTTATATAGAAAACCACAGAGAGAAGAGATGAGATGTGCTGGGAGCTATTGCCTGTCATAATGGTGAGGGAGCTTCTGTGGCTCCTCCCAAAAGTGCTGCTGCTGTGAAGGAAGCTGATTTGATGGGAGGGACCCTGTCGTATACAGTTAATTGAATAAGCTGTTCATCTTCTAAGTGCTCATCTGAGCCAGACTTAGCGACTCTCCAGAGATGCACCCATCACTAGCTATGAAAGTCCTTATGCAGCAGAGCGCACAGAACCTTAGATTACCTCTTCCCCTTTTGTTGTACAATGCTATTTTTAATCCAGTGCCTTGCTGTGTATTAATAATTTTTGACAAATTACTGTGTCGTATTTGTGTTGTGTAAATTCCCACACATTGCTTTGCATGCATATTTTAGCCTATTGCAGTCTTATAAATGCTGTAAGTGACACCTAATTTTCCATCACCTTTATTTTATGGGCAGGCTGGCCTGGAGATTAGGTATCGAAGGAAACTGGTGCATAAATTCACCTGTCAGTTTAAACCGGTGAACAGCTCAGTTGTCAATGCAGTTTTGCAGGGTTATACCAACTGACAGTACTGCCCCAATGCCTGTGGATTCTGTACTATTAACCATGAGAGAGATAATTTTACTGGTTGTGTGGTAGTATTGACATCTTGGAGAAAGTTGAGTGGATCATTGAGTCATGAGAGAGTACATGGTGGACTCCGTCTGCATCCAAGAGGCACAAGAGGCACAGCAGTGTTTCTGAGAAGCACTGGGAAGGTATCTTTTCTCTTACAGTCGAGTGCTACTTTTCAGGCAAGTATTTCTCTTAGATACAGGACTTTAACATCAGAAATTCTCTGCGGCCCAAGAAATGTGTGATGATAAAGCTCTTGGATGCTTTTAGGGATGGATCATGGATCTGCTGTTCTTACAGAAAGTTCTTGGGAACAGAGCAGACTGGGAGTGACTCATATTCTCCATAATCAACCAAATTATCCTGTGAAGGTCAGTGAGGTTACTTGTGAATTGGGTGGGCAGGAATTTGCTTTTCCACCAAGCCCGCATAGCAAAGCAGCGCTGTGAGAGCATGTCCCGGTACAGTACTGCCATGGCGCGTGTGGGGTGAGGAGCATGCCCAGTGAGCAGCACTGTGCCCCAGGCTGTCGTGCTGGATCAGCCAGGCTCCAAACCCTCTCAGGGCCCTGGGGACACACATCTGGTTTCTAGCAGAGGCTCTGGTCATGACAGCACGTTCCTAGCAGAAGCTGAGGCTTGAGCCTCCCTGCCAGTAAGCTGCTGCATTCCCTGCAGGCAAGATCAGGGCTGGTAGGGGGAGGCTGTGTGTGTGCCACCAGATCTCTGCGGGGCTGCGGAGGGGCCACTTTGACTGTGATTTCTCTTTCTGGACTTTCCAGTGCTGACTTGGTGGGGTAACGTATTGATCTTGTGGAGTATTTCCAAAATACAGTACACACTCACAGAGCTTGGGCGATGGCTTGGAAGAACTCAAGTCTGTGTTCCTTTCTGTAAGACACCTTGTGTCTGAGAAGGGACCATCTTAAAGCTCAGCAGTTTAGAATCACAGTCAACAAGGAATTACTTGTGCTGCCCTTGAGAGGAGCAGAGCTGAATGTTTAATGGACATGTGAGAGAGGCAATCTGCTGTGAGTACAAGTCAGAATGTGGCACAGGCTCTGACACTAGTAAACACAAGCAGATCTCTGTGGATAATATGAGTTTTTTTCTTTTTGATTTTTAGAATCAACCTTGTCCTATGTTAGGCAGCTGGAGGCAAGAGTAAGACAGCTGGAGGAGGAAAATCGCATGCTGCCCCAGGTGGGTGACTTCTGTTGGTGGGAACAGTAGCCGGCAGCTAGACAGCAACGTTCGAGTCTTCATGCTTGAGATAAAATCAGTATTGTCATTTGATGTTACTGCATTTGAACACTCAGGCCGATCATTTGGATAAGCAAAGGCACTCACACCTGTTTGTTCATCTTGCTAGTGATTGAGTGGGGTATTTAAGGCTATGACAACACTTTCATTAATATTTCTCATTTGCAGGTGTTGGCACTTTTCTAAAGAAAAAATCACTATAAGCTGCTACTTATAATTAATTAATTAATTAAAGGCTTGAAAATCACAGTGAACTGACCCTTTACGTTCTGTTTTTATTCCAAGAGCTTATTATTAAAATATCAAGTACTTCTTAGAGTTAACCAAAATATTTTGCTATGAAAATGCGAATTTTTAAAGTAATAATACATGAATTATGTTATTTTTAATATTTGAGGAATATAATGGATATGCAAATGCAAGAAAAATTAAATTGAATAAGCAAATATGAAGTTAAAGGTTTTCCCAGTATATTTTTAAGAATGGAAAGTTTTGAAGTTCATTAAGAATGTAATTTTTTATATATACACATACATACCAGTGCATGTTTCTATTATGTGTTGATAAGTAATCCTTAAAAAATTCATCAAGTCTCCAAATGAATTTGCCCACTGGAAGAAAAAAGAAGTTGCATTTTGTTTAAATCAGACACTAGTTTAAATGAAGACATTGGCCTGAAGAAGAAAAGTGCTTTTCATTGCACTTAGCACTGTTATTTGAATATAAAATCCAAGATAATAGTGAAATGTAGTAAGAAGTAAAATCCACTGGCTCAGATTTATTCATTTGTATGACCTGAGGTTAGCTAGAAGATCTCAGCCCCAGGTTAACAATTTCCTTAAGGCAGATTTTAAGTAAAGTGTGGTGGGTTTTTTAACACCTATAATATGACAATTGGAAGGGCCTATATAGCTCTTGTTTAGCTCTTGACTTGCAAGGTATCTTTGAGCAATTTATGTAACTTCTGTACCCCAATTTTTTTGATCTGAAAAAAGACAGCAAGAATGGTTAAATGTCTGTCCTTTAACATGGATACAGTCTTCAACAAGAAAGAGAAGAGGTTGATCTTCAGTGATAAAGAATATTATTTTATTGTCAGGAATGGCATTCAGGGCAAATGTTACAAAACTGCTTGAAAAATACTGTTGTGGTTTGTCTTTGTCTTGGGTCTGGATCAACACTGGGGGATATATTGTGCAGGACATTCTTTGTGGGCAGAATCTTTAGAAGTGACCATATGTTTTTATTTGTCTGGGGTTTGAAGCATTCAGGTGGAGACACATTAAATGTATTACCAGCTCTGGGCAAAGACTGGAACACCCACATTGTGGGCAGTAAGTTTATTGAAAATACCTTCGATGGGTTGCCAAACCCAGAAAATAGTACTTGTGAAAATAGCACCTAAGCCCACAGATGTTGCAAACATAGTTGAAACAAAATATGCTGATTGTGGGGTTTTGAAGGGGAAGAACTAGGTGAGCAAGCCTGCAAACTGCATTTTGTTTTAAGTACGCAGGTCAGTTTGTCTTGTGTTTGGTTTTGTTGGCACAAGGATCCGTAGTAGAGTACTGAAAAACCTCGTAATGTCTCTGGATACTTTATTGTAAGAAATAATGAGTGAGGAGGGTTCATGTTTCCTGCCATATCTTACTCACCTTTCCTCCTGATGAAAGTCATTGCTCTGGGGAGAGGAAGGGAATGTGGAGACCAAGCTTATTGTGACTTTGCATTCAGTTACCTTGGCATTGCATTTGCACAAGTTCATTTTGAGTGTTTGTTGTTCCTGTAACACCCTGAACACACTGTCAGCGGTGATTAGGCCCCATGGCAAAGACAAGGATGCAGGATGAAAATGCACAAGTTCCTGGCATTGCTTCGATTCCATTGAATGGGAGGAGTGGGAGTTTGTTGGGCGTTAAGCCAAACCAAGTGCTTTTGACAGATCAGCTGAAAATATATTAGGAGCTCCACAACTGATGAAGGTTTTTGGCATGGCTCTTACCCAGTTACAGTGTTGTGCCTTAAAATCTCACCAGTGCTTCAGTAAGAGAGTGCCCTTTCCTTTTTGCATATCGCATCTTTGATGGTGTACTGGAGCACTGGGAGGGTTTGGGAGTTGCAGGACTGCGTTTAGTTTGAGAGAGGTCATGACTTGCACTCGTGAGTGTGACGCCCCTGCTAGGTCTTTACTGAAGAGCCCTTGCCTTGCTTTCTGAGGATTTTTTCCTCTCCTCCTGCCATACTTTTCTTCTTTTTCCTCTTTGCTTTCAACATGCTTTCTTTTTACCCTTTCCTGCTTATGTGTCACTCATGAAAATGCACTGGCACATTTGTTGACACCCTCTTCAGATAAATCGCTCCTTTCATCTATCACTTAGGTGTGGTTCTTTTCCAATCTCTTTTGCTTTGCTTGTCTCTCTCCATACATATTAGTTTTCTTTTCAGAACCCCACAGACCTCTAATGCAAAGGTTTTATTAATATTTAGTGGCAAGAACATTTCCAGAGAAAATGGTTTTAAGTGCTGCCATCAGTGTTCAAATGGAATCTGAGTTTTAGTCCACTCTTCTCTACCAAAGGGCGGCTTTGTCAGGGGAAATGCAGTACTACCACTGAGTCAATATTTTAGTTTGATCAGGTAATAGAAAAGGTATAAAAATGCGCATATTCACTTAAGCCTGTTAATGTCTCTTCCTGTGCTGCAGTTGTTCTGGTGGCAGCTTATAGCATAGTAGAGTGGGTTTAAGAGTTATGAGAAGCCATAGGTGGGTTATAGGTTTGCTGTGTTGGTGAGAGCTGTAATTAGCTGTTCTTTGTTGTTGTTGTTTTCCTTCTCTCAATTAACATGCAACAAGATATGATGTAGACCCTTTCAATTTCTGGCCGCAAATAGGATTTTTGTGCAAGAAAGCAGATACTTTCCAAGATTTATGGTATGCAGCTGAGTCTTCTGTGGAGAATGCCAAACTTGTGCCGGCTGTGCCTGAGACAAGGGGCGTGCAGCTTGTACTAGTTCTTCTCAAACGCTTGTGTAGATTAGGGTGTGTGACAGCAGTGCATAGAGGCCAAAGGATTTGAGTAAGAACATTGCAGTTTTGCTGGATGGATTTCAGGCCAGAGTAGTTCCCCCTTGGGTCTGGGGCAGGAAAATTCTCTACAGCATGTGGGCTTTGGCAATGCCTCCTGCCACCTCAAAATGTATGTGAAACTCACCATCACTGCAGATTGAGTTTTGCCACTAACGTAAAAAACCCCAAAATAACATAATAGTATGACCAGTGCTCCAGCCAGACGTGGTGGGTTGACCCTGGCTGGATGCCAGGTACCCACCAGAGCCACTCCATTGCTCCCCTTCTCAGCTGGACAGGGGAGAAAAAAAATAGGCTCCTGGGTTGAGATAAAGACAGGGAGAGATCACTCACCAATTACAGTCACAGGCAAAACAGGCTCAATGTGGGGAAATTAATGTATTAAGAATCAAATAAGGGTAGGGTAATGAGATAAAAAAGCAAAATCTTAAAAACACCTTCCTCCCACCCCTCCTTTCTTCCTAGGCTCAGCTTCACTCCAGATTTTCTCTCCCTCCTCCCCTCCAGAGGCGCAGGGGACCTGGAATGGGGGCTGCGGTCAGGGTCAGCTCAGCACACATCTCTGCTGCTCCCTCCTCCTCAGTGGGAGCGCTCCTCGAGCTCTGCCCTGCGCCAGCATGGGGTCCCTCCCATGGGAGACACCTCCACTACCTGCTCCACCGCTGGGCCCTCCCACGGGCTGCAGTTCTTCACGAACTGCTGCAGCATGGGTCGCCGGGGGTCCCCAGCCCTGCCGGCAGCCCTGCCCCCGCCCGGGCTCCTCTCCCACGGAGCCACGGGCCCTGCCCGGAGCTGCCCCAGCGCCGCTGCCCGCGGGTCACAGCCCCCTGCGGGCACCCCCTGCCCCTGGGGGGGGCCCTGCCCGGGCTGCGGGGTGAGCTGCTCCCCTGTGAGCTCCGTGGGCTGGGGGCACAGCCTGCCTCGCCGGGGGCTGCTGGAGTATCTCTGCTCCAGCACCGGGAGCCCCTCCTGCCTCCTTCTGCACTGGCCTGGGGGGCTGCAGGGCTGCTGCTCTCACATCGTCTCACTCCTGTCTCCCGCTGCACTTGTGCAGGTCTCCCCCCATCCCCCCTGAACTGTGCTATCCCAGAGGGCTGCCACCATCGCTGACAGGCTTGGCCTCTGCCAGCAGCAGGTCGGGCTGGGAGCAGGCCAGCACTGGCCCCATCAGACATGGGGGAAGCTTCTGGCACCTTCTCACAGAAGCCACCCCTGTAGCCCCCCACGACTAAAACCTTGTCATGCAAACCCAATACACCAGTACATCGTTTCTGTGCATGTTGTACTGAAGATACTCAGCAATAATTAAGAAAACATGTAGGGACCAAACGATAGATTCAGACCCCAGTTACAGCTTCCTGGGTTGTGGAGGTCTTTTATGTCGGTGAGTAACTTCGGACAGCTGAGAACTGGATTGTCCTCCCAGGCTTGATGTGGTGCATAACTTCTATCCATGCCTTTTGCTCGGGGAAGTGAGATCAGGATCTGACATCCCCATGTCAATTAACTGAAGATATCCCTGAATTTTCATAGGGGTAGTATTTCAGGGCTGATAAGCTCAGCTGAAATGCTATAGAAATGCGGACATCTGTCATATAATGACAGTGAATGCGTTTGCAAAAGATATATTTGGCAAGCCACCCAATTTAAATTGCTTCAGTTCTTATTTGTTTTATGGGAGGAGGGAGCAAGAGGCTGACACAAATTGTCAGACGTTTCCCCCTTCTAATTCTTTATCCTTGTGATTTAGTTTTACCTTTTAATGAAGGGGAAAGGAAGTATTGCCAGGATGCTGCTTTCTGAGCAAACAAACCGCACGAGTCTGTGGGGCTGGAGGCTGGATGATGGGAGCTGAGCTCCTGGCTTCCACAGCGTGCAGCACCTAAGCCAGAGGCAGGTGTGGTGCAGGGCTGATCTGGAGCCCTTCTGCCCCCTCTCACATGGGCTTTTCTGCCCCCGTTTCCTCATTCTTTCCTTTACAAGTCTTTTGGTCCTTTCCCATCTCTTTTTGTTGTATCTTTTACTTCCACTGTTGCTTCAGGCACTTTTTGGGGGTTTTTGCATCCTTGCTAGCCTCTTGCAGTCCTGGTGTGTTGAAGTGTGAAATGGCAGGCATGACCCTTAGGCACACACTAGTTATTTTTAAGCACTTTCAACGCTTTTCCATTTCCCTCTTTCTTTCCCCTCCCCTTAGATTATCACGTTTTATTTCAACCCATTTCCAAATCTTTCAGAAACCTTTTTGCTGAGATCTGTGTTTTTTATTTTCCCTCTGCATGACGTGGTTTTAGTTATAAATCTAACTAAAAGAAGGGAACTGTTTGATTAATACTTTTTTTTGTCAAATCTGTGTGACTCACAGTTCAATACTGTTTGTCTCCTCCCTTCCCTAGTGTGTAGAAGAACAGGGAATCCTTCAACAAAAATGTGATTAAACCCCATTGAACAAACCCATGTTACCAAATCATGTTATCAAATATTTGCTGAAGGTAAATCAACAGCATCCACTTGCCTGGTTCTTCCATGTGCTCTCATCCTAGTTTAAATTTATAGGTCATTAATGGAGCGACTTCAGTTTATGATAGCTGAGGTTCTGACCAGAGTCTTTGTCTCAGCGTGACCTAAGCATAGCACTTCCACCTTGGTTGGATGGGCAGCCTGAAAGGCAAGGGCTTATGGGCTTGATGTTAACAAGATGTAAATTCAACAAAAAACTGGTGTACAAAAAGAGTTACAGTTCAGAGAGAAGGGCAGAATTTATTTATTCATTTATTTATTTATCTATCTATCTATTTATTTATTTATTTGTCTATCTATCTATCTATTTATATATTTATTTATTCCAGAGTAATTTCTAAAAGTCTGGAGTTACTTTGTACTCAGTATTTTCTAGTAGAGTCCACTGAGTTTTTCACATTTTAAATACTGGTGGTCTTTATATGCGTAGCCCCCATGATTTGGAGGTGCTACAGCCCAGGACCTTTTTCTCTTGGACATTCATTAGAAAAAGAGGTTTATGAAGGGCCTGCTGAAAATGTTTTTTTCTGAAGGTGTGTAGCCAGCAATGGTTTTGACCACTCAGAAATCTGAGTGTGCTTCACATATGCTATGAGGATATGTGGATTTTGGCAGCAATATGTGGAAGTAGAGGTTTCTGCTGAGGTCTTTGAGAACAGGAATTACAGTGAGTAACTGCAGCATTTTAAAATTGTGTATTTTAATTGACAGGAATGTTCTCTAAAAAAATTGTTGCTGTTTTGTTTAGTGCATTATTAATCCAGCAAAGCAACATACCATAGTTTATTGCTTTCTGTTTTTTCTTTCTCCTGCCTGTTTGAAAAAAGCTGACAATCACAGCCTGTGTTTTCTTTGAGCTAACAAGGAAATTGAGGGCTGGGGAAAATCAGAAAAAAGCTTTGAAAATCAGGTAGCGATTGAACTGGTGTGGCAGTTGCCCAGCAGGAAGGATATACTTCCCAGTATACTAATTGCCTCTGGGATAAAAGGCTACTGGAGAATGAGGTCTTAAGCATTTGCTGAGGTAGGTCTCCGACGGTAAGTGAAGAGTGGTGAGCAGTGGACAGGCAAACCGTGTTCTCTCAGAAGCTTTGCTGAGGTGACTGCAAGAATCCTTAGGCCATAGATGGTCTACGGTTTTTCCTGCTGAGCTCCCCCTGCGTGCTGTGGGAGGTTACAAGCCAGGCAGCACGGGGCATGCTTCCTCTGGAGTGGCTGGCAGATAAACTGCCACTGACTTGAGCTATGCAGTGTGCTTTGCGCTAGAGTGGTTTTCATTTATGACTGTCCTTATCAACAGTATAGATTGAAAAAATGATGTTTTCTACTGGCTCAAGTAGAAAGGCTCATGATCAGTTCTCTTCATCAAAGAATACCCTGTTCTACACAGGGGTCTTTGCTCTGGCCGTGACCAGGGTACAGGTGCAGGGTTTGTGTCTGGTGCTGTGGGAGAATGGCCCAAGCATCCTTAACATTTTGCAGTGTGAGGGAGATGCTAAATTTCCATTCATCTTATTCTTTTGTCATGTGATATTAGGGGGTTCAGACAGATTGCCTGTGCTTTCTATTCACTAGTCGTGTGTTAGCATTAGATATTTTGTAGATTTACTTCCAACAGAAAATGGCTCTGCACATTTAGTGATTGCACTCTCTTATCTTTGTGGCAAAATGTGCATGGGTTATTAGGTGGGTTTTACCTGTTTCTGACAATGCATACCTACAGAGGTATAATCCACACAGAGTTAGACTCAGAGGAGCCAACATGCAAACTGTGCTGTAGCTTAGGCACAAGGCCTGGGCAGGGGCAGGAGGGAAGGTTGGTAAGGGAGAATGAGTAAAAGAGTAAATTATTTCTCAGATGTTGATGTTGTGCAGCACCGTTTACTCAAAATTCCTCAATATGTTTATAGTTAATACAGATTTTCAGCGCTATGGAGCTACAACTTCATCACTTCTGTCTGATTTGCGTTCCACTTCCACAGCTTTGTTACTGAATAATAAAGGAAAAGAGCTGTCCAAAACATGTGGACACATGGGATGCCTGCTTTGAGTGGCTGAATGCAAGTGCTGTGTGTGGAGTTAGAGAAGAGGAGGAAGGGAGCAGGATTTCTCCTCCCCTTCTCAAGGTCCTGCTCAGGATCCAGTTGTAATCTGGGTTGGGCAGTGGCAGAGAAGGGACTCGGTGCAAGAAAACTCAGGTCAGGCTTTGGTGGAAGGTGAAACATTGCCATGCTCCCCCCTGGCAAGCAGCAGCTGTGATGATGGGGCTGAAAAGCACACTTTCCTAGTCCCCTAAGGCACCTTGTTTAGACACTGCCACTTTGGCAAAGTGCCTTTTCCTCTTGTTTTGCTTCACAGCCTTGGAAACTTGTAACACAGTCAGTAGCGCTGAAGTGTCTTCAGGCTCACAGGACTTGCTGACGAACAGGAGACCCGTGTTCAGGCTGGTCCCATCCCCATCATCTGCTGGAATAAGCTTCCTCCAAAGGAGGCAGAACCTGTACTGCCTCCCTGGAGTGTCCTCACCTGACGTGAGAGGTCCCTGAGGTGGAGTATGGGACTTCAGCGCTGCAAAAAAACTGCCTTATTTTTTAATAAAAGCTTATGTCTCTTATCAAGGACAGAGGGAGGAGGGAGAGGGATGTCCACAGGGGAAATACTAATTTTCAATCTCCTACCACCATGTGTTGAGAAAGCTGTCAGTTTAAAGCAGTGTGTTCACAACAAGCTTCTCATTCTCATGAAGGGGGACAGAAATGTGCTGGGTATGGCACAGAAGCAGCTGTGGACAGCTGCCTGGAGGAAGGCCTGAACTCTGACGGTAGTACAATTTGCAGGACTTTCAGATTGTCTCATATTCAGGAGGCTTTACTTGTACAATCTGCACTAATTTTCCCAGCTTTTTAATAGCAATATTTATATTTTAACCATTCAAAATCTTTGCTGGCTGTGGAGCCAGTAAAGAAGCAGATTACTTTGACTTACAAAAAACCCCAAAGCTGACTGAGGGAATTCATTCTAAACCAGAATTGCTCGAATCTGCTTTATTACCCCTTTTCCTTCCTCTTTCTTTTCCTTTCCCAAAGTGTAGCATAAAGTTTGCCCAGTCACTAACAGATCTATAAATCCTTCCCAAAGAAAAATAAGTCCTCAGCCTCCCTCCATGCAGCACAGCAAATTGATAATAGCCATTGCTGCGGAGAATCGTAGGATGACACACTGCACGCTGCCCTAAGCGTGTGCCGGTGTTGTCAGCCTAGTTATGAGACCCATCGGTGCCCGCTTTTACACTGCATCCATTGCTCGGCAGCAGGGTGGCACTGGGAGATGAGTTCGTGTGCCAAATGGAGTTTCACATTCAGATTCACGGTACCTTTTCCATAAGCTTAGTGCTGCATTCTCATTTTTGTTAATGGTTTTTCAGGGTTTTTTTTTGAAATATGTGAGGCTCAGTCCTGCAGATGATTGCTGGGATCCAGTCTAACACGTTCAGTAGTTGCAAGGGTTCTTTCTGCGATGTGCCCCTTTGCCACCGCTGTGAGCCATGCAGCGTTGGTTACAAAGGCCTGGGCACATCCTGACGGAGTCATGCAGAGCACGTAAACTTGCTTTGGACTGTGGTACTTTTCAATTAAATGTTTCCAGGCAGACTGGATCTGTGAAGTTCACCTCGTGTCATCTCTGTGCCCTTTCTCTCCCTTACCCACCTTCATCTTTCCTATTGTTTAGATTATAGACATTCCCCAAAAGACTGCAACATGCTATGTGCTTGCTCAGTGGGGCAAATTAGTGCACCTCAGGGCACTGATTGTGATCAGAGGCTCTTTCCACTGTCATTATTTTTCCTTCAGAAATGCATTTCCCACACATTCCAGCAGGAATTACTGCCACCTTATTTCTTAATCTTTCCTACAGTGTTTCTTACTCTTTAAGAAAGGAACTTGTCATCTTTCAATCTTTGAAATGTTTTCTTTATATTTCTCTTTCTTTCTTAAAAAAAACCAAATTGGGCATGAAGAAAGACAGTAGAGAGCAGGTCAGGTTGAAGGCACCTCGGGTCTTCTTGGGCCGTCTGTGTCGCTGCAGCTATCACACTGCTGTCCATGAATGCAGCAGGGGTATTTTTAGCACTCCTCAGAAGCAGGCTGCTTGCTCAGGTTACCTCGGCACTGCAGTCGCTCCAGGAGATGCTTTACATCCTTGCAATGTTTGAGGTGACTGAGCTCTAAGAGTTTAGGTAGATTGCATTTGTTTAGCAGTGTCCTGAAGAACCCTTCCAGGTGTTCGCTGGGAGGAAAAAACCCCTGAGATTGTCACTGTTGGGTACACATTGACATCTCGCAGGCAAGCAGGAGGACATGGCCTTGCACCAGAGCAGCTGGAGGCAGAGGAGGAGTGAGCTGGCAGCCTGGAGCTCCCGGCTCCTTCCCTGGTCAGCTGAGGCTGAGCGGGTGTTGCAAACCTTGCAGCGACATTTTAAAATGTGAGTTTTGTTGAAGGAACAACCTGCAGAATTGTTGGGATAAAATTATACATTCTCAAAACCTTCCTCTGGGGTTGAAATCATCTCTCTGAAACTCGCAGCACTTTTTTGAGGCAATGTACATACATAAGAAATTTTATTCTTATGTCCTGATTTTCCAGATAGATACCCTCGAGGGCCAGAGTGTTTGGGTGACACTCAGCAGTAGCACTTGAGCTGCCTCACGTGGATCGTGGTTAACTGTGGCACAGAAGGAGGGGGGCTTTGGAGTAAAACATGCCTTCAGTGCTTCTCAGCCTTTTTAAAAAGACCAATAAATAACTGACATCTGTTTTAATTAGTTACCAACCCTTTTCTTTATTAAATAGTTTTTAATTTTTTGCAAAGGATCCCATTAGGATGCCAGGAGGGGCGGAGGGGAGTTACTGCTCTGCAAACGAGCCAGCTAGCGTCAGTGGACATGGCTCAGCCTCTCAGCAGTCTGACTCAGTGGTAAATGCTCTGAAGGTAACGCTCCTCCGGTACAGTCCATGCAAAACATCGTGTCTGTTACTCAACACATGTCGTATTGTCCTGGCAACATCCCTGTGGACACCACTGGGATGTTACTGTCATGAGCGGGATTGTTTTTCTGTTTGTCACTCATTGCATCTGTGGACTGTGTGTTTCTTGGGGCAGGGATCAGCCCTTATGATGGGGGTGATGCCAGCTGTAGCTGCTCTCCAAATTACTTACATCTGCACAGTTTTTCTTTTGAAGCTGAAAAGTGGTGTTTTTCTGAACAAGGAAGTCTTTCTACTTTATCTAGGTTGCGTATTTGTTCTTCAGTGGAATATAATGGATTCCTGTAACCCATGCAGAGAGAAATACTTGCATGCAAAGATAAAACCAATGCACATGGTATATTTGTAATAAAAATAGCAGAACTTTGGGCTGAAGACTCATGCATCATGATCCCAAGGTCACTGTTGAAACTGAGAGCAGATGTGGTTTACTCTGAAGTCAGGGTTGGATTGTAAAGACCTGCGTTGCATTGGTAAACAGCAATTGACACCAGCAATCAGAGGGGCAAGTTTGCAAGTTCTTACCTATGTCATCAGCGAAACCCTTGCAATTAATGAAACTTAGAAAGCTGTTGCAAGATGTGATGGTTTATCAGGTGATCTGAATCAACAAGTGGCAGAGTTTACTGTCCCACTGCAGCATGGGTGTCAGTTGTGTCCGTGCTCCTCTGGGGAGGATTAAGAACTGATGCTGAGCTGAGCAGAGAGCAGGGACTCTCTATTCCTGTCTCCTAGTGCTGGCTCCGACATGATTGTTTTCTGGTGCTTTGTGCACATCTCACCTGTACTTCACTCATTAGCTAAACTGCTTTAATATTAATTCGTTTTAGTGAGTATTATTCCCCACCTATACAGATGTTGCAGGGACGTGCTGGTTACTTGGAGGGTATGGGTTTGCACTCATTCAGAGAGCTGCAAGGGAATTTTGTAGACATTTGCTCTGTTTTGGAGCTTTGTGGAGATGCACGGTGCACAGTAAGAGCTCAGTAGTGCTGTAGACTTGCCTAGACATCTGAGTTTATGCACAGGGTGATTATCTTCCACATGGCTGGGTGACATTGACTTCTCCTCCATGAAGCCTGAGGAAATAGGTTTATGCAAGTGAACTGTGCACAAATTACAGCAATCGGATCCCTTCCTGTAACATAACTGGGCGCAGGGATTCACTGCAGCCACCTCGCCTGTTTTACTGGCATCAGAAGGGGGCAAGTAGCAGCAGAGTGCTTGAGCCCCTCTCCCCATGCACACAATTGCAGGTCCCCTCTGTACCGGCCACCCCGACCACATCCCCCTCGGCAGCGCTCTGGAGTGCGCTGGTCTCGCCCTCGTGCAGGAGAGGCACGATGAACCACCATTCCCCGCTGTGGAGGAGTGCTCGCACTCCTGTCTGCACCTTCCCATATATTTCACCTGCTGTTGCCTAGAAAATAAAGCTATGCCAGGTAATTTTGTCAAGAGATCATGGATAATTATCAAAAAAAGCCTTTTGTAGTTCTCTTAAAATACCCATTGGGAAAGACACTTCCCTGAAAGGACATTTAACAACATGCTTTTGACAACCTGTGATAGTTGGTTGCAGTAAGCGAAATATTTGAACAACAGCTGATATCTTGGTAGCTGAAATGGATTGATAAGAAATTCACAGAATTTAGTTCAATATGATGTGAAAGCTCAGCTTTTGGTTTGCTAGGAGGTATTGCAGCAGGCAGAAATAGATAAAAATGATACTGTTATATTCAGAATGGAAGTGAGCTGTCAGCTAAAGAGAGACTTCCCCGTTCCCAGCCGGGCAGGAGACCCTGCTGTTTCCCCTGGTGAAGCGTATGGGTTTGATCCTGCCTTTCTGGGGAATGCAGAGCTCCCACTTGCATCACTTGTCAGAATCAGATGCAGGAGGAAGAACAAGCCGACGTCAGGAGCCTTTTTCTTTACAAATTTGGCAATTTGGAATTCCTGCAAAACAGGAATAGTCTTTGTTACAAAACCTCATTGTTAGTGCAATCCCCTTCTGCACAGCAAGGAATCTAAACAGCAGGAATGTATTTTAAAGGGACAAATCCATGAGAAAACAGAGGGAGGTTACTGCTAAAAATAGTGCTGTTTTGTTCCTGAGTGATGAGGAGATGTTAAAAAAAATATATTGCCTGTGAATCTCCTACTGGGAGGCAGCGGTGAAAGAGAGAGGAGAGCTTTGCCATGCAGCTGGTCTGGGAAAGGCTCTTCCATGATCTGATCCATCACGCAGGGTGGCTGAAGGAAGAAATTGCCGTGTGTGTGCGCCCCTGCCTGGGCCTTGGCTATCTTCCCCACCCTGCCAGTGGTTATGGGATTATTCCCTAGTGCAACTGGTATCACTGGGGATATGTAAGTAGTTATTCCATATGGTAGGATGCTTTTGTTTCTTTTTGTAAGCTGTGTATGGCCAAACTTCATGCTTGTGCGTGGAGATGTGCATGTTCCACATAGGTTTGCTTTGCAGACCAGGGTTTATGGAATGATGATGGTTTCTTAGTCTGACTGCCTGAATGACCAAGGACACAAGCTTACTGGTGAAACTTGCGTTGGGTTTTCCTATCCTGAGTTCAGTGTCTCCTACTGGAAACTCCACTATGCCGTCTGCAAATTGAATTGAGGTATATTTAATGGAAGACAAGGTCTGAGGTTAAGTATAGGAGTTGCTGCAGAAAAGTAAGTGTTCTGTGGTACCCAGGAGGTCAGGCAAGAAGATTTAATGATCCCTTCTGCCCTGAAATCCAGAGCACTGTAATCAGTCTAATTATCTTTAAATACAATTGGTCAGTTATATATGTATATGTATATACTACTTCCACACTCAGGAAGGACCTATGAAAGCTTAAATATAATACTGCTTGTATTAGTGGCAGGAAAACAAATTTGTAAAGGAAAACTTCCTTTTTTTAAAAAAAACCAACAACATACGTTTGTCTTGGGAGCTCAGGAAAATATAAATTAGCAGTCTGTTAAAGACTCTTTAAGACTCTTACCACTACCTTTAATGAGACAGAAAAAGCTGTGGCTGGAGAAATGTGCAGTATAAGTTTGAGGTGTTTAACTTGATATTCCATGTTGAGCTGGAAACACCTGAAGATGCGAAGTATCTTTTTGTTTAAGTGCTGACAACATGCCTTTGAAAATATTATATGGAAATTAAGTCTATTACTGGTTTTGTAATGTAATTACTGTTTTATTAGGAACAGTTTAATTTTAACATGTTGGTTAGTATTGATCGGAAAAATCTATGTGTGATAATATATCTGGGATAAAGTACTGTATGACTCAGCTGACCTGAATTCATACTTCAGAAGAATAAATTTTAGCAAGTATGATGAAGTCTGGCAGCCTCAGTTTCCCCATCTGAACAATGGCACCTATGTAATTTCCTGCCTACACTATTCTGTTGGAATTTATGGCTAAAAAAGCAGTTTCTAACTAATACATATTTAATAGTAATCCATAAGACTTCTTGTGATGTAAGTAATGCCACTTCTAAAATGCTAATATACTAAATTTGACATTATCAATTCATTTTTGTAAATCCCAAATATATACTTGTATTCTGCCTTGTCTCTTTGTTCCCTAGCCATTCAAAGCTCTGCTGCTGGCACTGAAATGCTGCCTTTTCTTCTGACTTTCATAATCTATGTCTGGTTTGACTATTGATGTGTTATTATACTTTCAAAATACTTGGCATTTTCCTTTCTGGTTTTACTTTTTTTGCATTCATCTAGTCCATATTAAGAGTAGAGTGGATTTGTGATGAATTGATTATAATGTTTCTTTTCTTTTGCATTCTCATTGCAGTTCCTTCCAGTTTGTAGCTCACTCTTGCTGCAGCTTTGTGCACTGTGGGTGTTTTACGTGAAACATTTGCCATGGCATCGTTTTGCCTTTGAAAACAGTGGAATAATGACAAGTTTCATTTTGGGCTCTATAATTTTGGTGCATAGTCTTGATTGGTACCAAAATGCAATTTGGATGTATAATTCATGTTGTAGGAATTTTATGGTGTTGTATGATGATGTTGATGTTTTATTAAGATAATGGATGTGGGAATTTGCTCCTCAGAATGTGCATATGGTATTGGTAACCACCTCATCAACAGCATATTTGGAATGGTTTTGCTTTGTATTTGTATACTTGCATTGTCTTAGGAGAACATAGCAATATGTGGCAGCAGGTTTAGAGGTAGTTAATCATGTATTAGTGGGCACAGAGGTAATTTCAAAGCACAGGAATGTTTGGATTAAGCCTGAAGGGGTGTTCATTATTTTCCTCAGGCCTACCGGTAAGTTTTGTTCACAGGGCTGCAGCAAGCTCACCTGGGCTGGCAGCCAAAGGGAAGCTGGGATATGCCATATGGGGTTGGTGGGAAGCTGGGCAAGAGGGGTCAGGGGGCCCGGAGATCTCCGTGAGTATTTTGTGCTGCACATGAAGTACCGTGGGCCTGGAACACCACCACAGCTGGCAGTGATGTGGCTGCTCTCTGCAGTTAGGGTGCAGGTTTCCGTCTGGCTTCCAGGAGGAGATTTCTCCAGCCTTTCACTCTGATGTGTTGGAAGTAAACTAGAAATGAATTGCCAAGGTTGTATCATGAACATCATACCTGTCCTTTATTTAGTCAAGGTTTCTGCTGAAATTCTGATTGACATTTTTGGTACTGGGCTTTCTACTCTGTCATAGCTGATTAAAACACATTCAGGAATGCTTAAGTATTCCATTTTCTTTTGAGTGCTTGTAAATGCAAAGGAATTCCTTTAGTGCTGTTTGTGACAGGTCAGTGTTGAACTAGTGAATTGAGAAGAAAAAAACGCTATGTGCAAAACCAAAACGCATATACAATGCAGAAGGCCAAGTATCTATGTGCAGCGAAGGCAGCAGTATGTACAGTTACCATAAGCGTGCAATGAACTGTACATATGACAGCAAAAAAGGAGAGTCTGGTGATAAATGTGCAGAAATTTATCCTATATCGTTCTGTGTTTCTGAAAAGGAGGCAAATAAAACTACTGTGATGCCTTTGAGGTCCAGGTGTCTGTTGCACTGTATGCACAAGCAGAAGTGGTTGCTGATAAAGATTTCTCCATTTCCACCCATAAAAATGGCATGAATATTCCTTTTTGACCCCACCTTGTCAATTCTGCTTAAGATGTCAGCTTTTTCTTGTATGCGTTTGAACCTTCTTGGCAATCAGGGGTCATTTGTTCAGCTGGAAATAAAGGACTTCTGCAAGTGTCACCTTTTAGTTTATTATTGTGTCAACACTAGCTGCTTAGTAAATATTGTCTAATGTTTATTGACCAGAAAAAATGTTGAAAGGCATACGTAGGTACAATGTGCCTTCTCACGAAAGCTATCCTAGACACCCCTTTTTCTGATAATATTAAATTAGGAAAATCAGTGAACAAACATTGGAAAGAAACACCTGTCTCGTCATACCCAGCCCTCTGCCATTTCCCATGGCTCTGCTGTGGACAGCCGATTCAGAAGGTTTCACTGAAACCCTATTTTTCATGCTTGCACTGTGGCACAGTGTCTCGC
The DNA here is from genome assembly GCF_017639655.2 of Falco naumanni. NCBI lineage: Eukaryota > Metazoa > Chordata > Aves > Falconiformes > Falconidae > Falco > Falco naumanni. Next base: position 2,780,558 of record NC_054065.1, read on the forward strand.
AATACAGCAAACATAACTAAAAGACATTAATATTTTTATCATGATAACCTCTGACTTCAGGCAGCAAGATTCTGGTCATATGGGAAGTTTGCAGGGTTTAGGTTATGCCCAGCCATTAGCATTAAAGACAGTTTCCTTTTAAGGACTTTAATTTTCTTGGCCCTGTGTTGTAGTCTTATTACTTCCAATCTTGGAGTATTTCTGGTTTTTGTGCTTGGACTCAGGTTTTCTTCAGCAAAGGCTCAGAGGAACGGGGTTATATTCCCACCTCTTGCACAGAACCTTGGGGTCGTTCTGCCTTTGCTCATCAGCTGTAGGAACTGTCTTTTCAGGAGGTTGACTTCCCAGGGTCCGGCTGCTTTGTGTCTGTTCGGTTTGAGCTAATGCAGTCTCTGTTCACACAGCCTGGGCACTGCTAAAATACAAATAATAAATAACGACAATGGAAAACAGTTGTTGCCTTTCTTGACAGTCATATTGCTATGGGTTCAGAGATTAATGAGTGATTTAGTTAGCAGCAGTTATACTTCAGCTGGTTGCTAGTTGGTTATCATTAAACTTATTAAAGAAATAATCTTAAATTGCAATACACGGTATATTGATAATCACCACCCTTGTTCCTGGTGGTTCCTGGAAGAGACGCCTGGTGGTACAACACAAGCTACTACTGAGTCTCCTGCTTGTAATGGGTCAATCTTTTTATAAATCATTATAAAATACTTTCCCAATTGTTTTGGGGTATAACTTCTCTGTATTTTTAATTCCATAATTGTAACATGGATATTATGCAGTCATGAATGGGAGTAGATGGTTGAATATGAGGAAGGAAACCTTTATAATGTATGGAGCACGCTGAGAGAAAAAATTGCTAACCTCTGCTAAATTGTCGATTTTGCTGTGGTTCAACAAAATACACAAGCATGTATAGAACAATGACTACGTGCACAATTCCTCTAATCTCAAGGAAGAAAAAAATGAAATAAATAAATACTTCTAATGCCTTGTTTGATTTTAAGAGAGCAAGTAAATTCTCTGAAAAAGAGGACTGCTCTGTGCTTTTTGAACTGGAAACGTTTAGACTCCTCTGAGCTGAGCTTTGTGCTTCTGCATTGTGTTCTTCAAGAGGTGTGGTTTGGGAAGTAGTTGAACAAAGTTTCAGTTGAGGCCTTTAAATGCCCTCAGTCTTGTATCTGACGCATATTATCTCCTGATGATGCACGTGCTAGTTCATTTGTCTCTGTTTTTAATCATTTTTACCTAGAAGCATGTGCTTTCTGTGTTCAGGAGTGTTGTATCCCATGAGAAATGTTCTTTCCTCTTGTGTGTACCTCCCCTCTGTCCTTACCGTACTGCATGGTCTGTGTAATGAAGATGTGGCGTTCCCAGATGCATGTCTATGTGAACGCCAGTACATCTTAACTGGTGATAATGAGATCGCTTTCCGTCCTCCCTTTAGGTTGTGTGGAGGAAACTTGGAGATGCTGCAGGGTCGTGCCCTGGCATTAGACAACATTTGTCAGGAAATCAGTATAAAGGACCTATGTAAAAGGCCCGGAGGAAGTCCTTTCTGAAGAGAAAGAGTTTGAACTGCTGATGAGAGAGAAAGAACTGACTACGTCCACAGTGACTTCCCAGCTGACGACAGGGTGTCTGTATGCACTACAAGAGACTTCACTGGAAACTAGTAGAGGTTCTGCACAGAGGTCTTTCAGAGGAGCCGTGCCGTCAGTGTCTCCTCAATACTGCTGTTTCAGTATACTGGCTAGTGAAACGCTGCCGCCACATCGTCACTTCAACACGCCACATTTAGAAGCACTGAGGTATTTCCATCCTAACTAAAAGATAATCGGGATTCTGCAGGAGTTAAATGAAATAAGTTTTATTTTGGTTAGTTACAGTGAACCTCTAGTAAGTTTAAACGAATTTTCCACTGGATTTAACAGAGGTTTTTCACCAGACTGGAGAGACATTGATAAACTGTGCCTTTTGTCTCCGCAGTTTTGAGAAAGTCACTTCTTAGTAACTCACACTTCAGTCTATAAAGTATCAGTTAATGGTGCTTAGGCAATTTCCAGGTGATTTTTTTGCTTTCGTAGAATACCTGCCTTTGGAGGTGCTAAAGACCATAAAGTCTCCTAACCAGCCAGTAGTGTAGCATAACTACAGTACTTGTAGTGAAACACAATTTCTTTCTAAATGAAAGTAAAGATAGCTTTCTTTTCGATTCACTTTGATGCACATCTTCTGAAGACGTGTATGATGTTTGCAGCCCTTTAATGAGCAGAATACTTAGGTATCACTGTTACAGGTCTCAAATCAGAATTTCCATCAGAGGGGTTTTTTTTTGGAAAGCATTTTCCAATTGTCAGGATGCTAATTTCTACTGTTTAATTTAGAGACATGCTGGTTTATTTAACAAGAGTCTATAAGGATCTAAGAGATTGCACTGCATTATAAAAAAGCTTTTCTTGCCACTGTAGCATTCTTTCAAAGAAAAAGGTTTTATTATACTTGGAGCATGTCATTCATTATTATGAGTCAGAAAGCTCTTGTTCAGATTGCCAGAGATTTGACCAGACGGCGCCCTAGATGTGCTTAGTTTATTTTTATCTATGTGTATGATACTAGTTGTGTGTATTGAATTGCAATGATAGGTATTTTGTGTATATCTAAAACAGCTGTGTATATCTAAAACTATCTAAGATAGTTTCATGTATGAATGTGCAACAGGCTTGTGACTGAATGCTGTTGCTTAACTTTTTACCATAGCTGAGCATCAAAAAGACTAATAAAAATTAAAAAGAAAAAAAAAAATAGGAATGCAACAATTCCTGGGTTTCTGGTTTGTCCTTGGTTATTAAGATTTGAGCCAAAGTCGGAACCTCTGTTTTCTCTGAGCTTGCAACATGCTGTATTTGTGGGCTATTTGCAGTGGAATGCATAAGAGTATGATGTAAATCTGCTGTCTCCAGAAAAAGCGTGTTAATTTTCAGCAGTAATTATATTGGTTTCTGTTGTTGTTTTTACTTGGTACCATTTGATGTGAGGCCCCTGATCCAGCATTGCTTTCTCGGGCAAAACTCCTGTTCACTCTGCCTCGAGTTGGAAATGCAGAATCCAGCCTTCCATTTTGAAACATTGTACTCTTGCGTAAGTTCTTATATATAACCCAGCCCAAACAGTTGTCTGTTATCTTTACATGTTGTTTTCTCCCGTACATATTGTTTGCATAGTTAAACTTCAATTGTTGTATTCCTATATATCTCTATGTATGTATGAAAAAATGTAAAACATGTACTTGTGCCTGCCGTATGTATGTGCAGGGGCTAGTTTGAGGGACACTGGTCTTTTGACACTACACTTGTGTAAATTTTGATACTGTATTAAAACTATTTTTTTACAGTTCTGCATATGATTGGATATCAAGTATCTGTGTTCATCTTAGCAATGGTAATAAATTATAGAATCTCACTGTTGTTTGCTCTCTTTTAATGACCGAAGCCACGAGGTGCTTGGGCTCACATGCAGTTTGCTTTGAGGGAGCTGTGTTAAAATGTTTCCTGTTCGCTTGAGAAATTAGCTGCATGTTGTGGATTTTTGCTAGTTATCTCCTGCTGTCTTAAAAAATAACAGATGCATGAACTCACTTCTATTTTTATGCTAAATGAAGTAGCTACTGTGTATGTGTTGTAGGTAGTCAGCTCCAGATTGCCACCAGCTGCGTGCCCCAGGTGCGGTGTTAGCTCACCAGCTGTGCTGCACGGGCAGCCAGCACCGCTTCCTTCCTGCTTCGCACACGGGGCAGCTTGGAGGGGAGGGCAGGGTGACATGGCGCTCCTGCGAGCGGCTTTACTCAGGTAAGAGATACGGGCGTGCCTGGGGTACTGGGGGAGGCTGGCTGTGTCCTGTTGTGTGTTGGTGGCCTCTGGTGCCTACTGCGTCTGCGCCCTGGGGCTGGGCTCCCTCATCCCACCACGGGCTGCGTGTGTCGGGGGAAGGTGCAGTGAAAAGGGCTGCTTGTTACTGCTTGTGCCAGCGAGCAGAGAATTTGCACTACATTTTCAGGGAAAATAAGACTTATTACAATCAATATCTTGAAGCTGAAGCTAATAAATCCAGTGGGGGTTCCTAAAAGTACAGCTTACTAAGAGGAGAAAGTGTGCAGTGTGTGGAGAAGAGGTCAGTGCTCTTGAGAGGTCCTGTAGCCTGCTGATATGTCTCTATACTAATGAATAAAAATTGCTGTAGTGGTTACAGGCCTTCATCTTGTCTGTCTTGCTCTCTGCCCACATGGTTAGGTGTTTTTCAGTGAAATGTAATTGTGCCAGGCCTCATGGACTCCTCATTCAGTTGTTTTTAGCATAGTTCTGGTTCAGTCAAAAAATTTCACATGTTGTTACGGGGCCATTCCTAGCTTCTAAGCTGAGCATGAATGAGCTATAAAATTCACTGTGTGAGTGAATTTTAAATAGCCGTTGCGCAGTATATGTAGTCAGTGGATTTTACATTCTGGAGTGGAGAAGATTGCTTTGCTGAGAGGTTAGAAGGTAAAGAATGGCAGTTTGTTTTTCAGCAAGAGAATGGTTTCAGTAGATCCCGTTTCCTCAAAGGTTGCTGTGGATGGAGATGTTTATGAACGTGGTGGCATGAAGCCAGTGTGTTTTGAGCCCAGCCAGCCCAAACTGCTTCTGTGGTGTGGGGATGGCAGCCAGCCCAACGCTCCTTCGTGCCGCCCAAACACCAGATGCCCCACAAGCTTTCTGTGTTGCTGTCAGGTACCTCCACAGCGAACACCACCCCTCTTGGCAGGGCACTGGTTCATTTAATTCTTTATATGTTTTTGAAATAAGTCACAAGGTGGTGTGAGTTCTTCATACTGACCTCACCAGCAGAGGGAAAAGTCTTTATGAGACTGTCCTTTGAGTTCCTGCAGAAAGGACTGGTAAATACCAGTATATAATGCCAAGACCTCCTCATATCTCCACACTTGTGTCTTCCAGGCTCGGGTGAACCATGTACACAGGGACCCCAACCACAAACATACCCAAGCCAGCAAGTAGCTCTGCGACTCTGGTCATTCCAAAACCCAAAGGTAAGAACAGCTGACTTGATAGCAGTTCTGCCTGGATTTAATAAAGAGAGGGTTTTCATAGTTTTGCCAACTAGTGAACAGGCACTTGCTGGGCTGCCTCGTGGGTTTGGTACTTCATAGCACATGCAGTCAGGCCTAGAAGTGAATCACAAGATGGTGTTTGCCAGAGTTGGGAACTCGCATCTGATACATGCAGCATTGGAAGCAAGAGGGAGGGAGAAACTGTAAAAGGAGGAAAGAGCAAATTATCTTCTTGCTAGTAATGATTCTTCTGGGGTTTGGTTCCTGTGGGGTTTTTTTCTGGTTGTGGTTTTTTTGTTTGTTGGTGGTTGATTATTTTTTTTTAAGAACCTCTCCCCACCTCCTTGATGACTCCAGACTCTTCATGGGGTTTTACTTCACAAAAAGATCAGAGAGGAGAGGAAGGCTTAGTAAGACTACATGGGATGCTCCTGGGCATTCCTCCTGAGTTTGGTGGAGAGTCAGGTAGCCCAGAAATGGTAAAGCAAATGAGAATAAAGTTTTAAATAATCTTACATAAATAAAAATATTGTCACATTTTAAAAACTTAAGAGATAACATGGGCCAGACTCATAAAACTTACTTTGTCTTAACTGAGAAAGCTCAGACACCTCCATGGCAGTAATTAGAAAACTGAGAAATATTCACTGAGGATGAGGAAAAATAAATAAAACCATAGCATCTTCTGATCTTGATATGTCTGTGCTGGAACTAGACTGGGTAGCTCCAGTCTTGTCCAAGTGTGAGTGGTGGTTCTTACGCTACCGGCTGGTGGGGGAGGACCCCAGGGACTTCATTACATGCTTCTGTCTGGAATGGCTTCCTACACACCTCATTCAGAAACAAGTGCCAAAATAATAATAATGAATTATTTAATATGTTTTTTTGAACGTGATAATTATTCTCCACTTGAATTTGTTATAATTATCTGTTCAGTGGCTCTGAAGTCTGACATTTCTTTGGGGAGGGTTTCCCCAGTACTGTGAATAGGTTGAAGTAAATGTAAATAAATAATTTTTTTAAAGTTTTCAGGTGAAAAAGTAAAGGAAAAAATAACTGGGAACCCATTCCCAGACTCTGGAAAGGAAGAGGACAAAGCTAAGGGGGATGGGGACCCGTCTTGCTAGGGTCCAGGCTGCAGGTGAATCTCTGCTGTGTTCTGGCGACTAATGCTACAACGCATTTGCTACGCAGCACACCTGTGTGTGTGGCAATCCTAGAGGCCTGTGAGAAATAAGGAAATAAGGTGGTCTAACATTTTCACATGTGACTCTTTTAAGTGTTGCTCTTGATGAATGCCAGGTGACAGGGTTGGCCCATGAGCAGTAGTGTTCCCTGGGCCTGAGCACCTCAGCTGTAGAGTGTAGAGCAGCAGGGGGTTGATGGTATGGTTTTTTTTCCAAGAAGCTTTGAAAGACCCTAGTGACACAAGGAACATGGCTCCGGTGAGTGTGCTAAGCCCTGTTTAACCACAGAATCACTCTTGGCTTAAGTGTAAAGGTCGGAGAGTGAAAGGGAAAGGCTGTCCTGGGTTTTGAGGTGGCCTTTCAAGCTAGGATTTGGTTTGTTGTCTGAGTGGCGGGAATTGGCCCGAACATCAGTCTCTGGTGTGGGGCTTTCAAGCTGCTCTGTTTTCACAGGTGTTAGACTTCATAAGAGAGGAAATACACAATCTAAAAATACATTATTTTTCTCCCCCTGCTGAAGGGGAAGTGTTCACAGGCTGCTCCATGTGCCCATTTAGAAAACCCCAGGGCACCCCAGAGCCCACCCTACACAACCTTGAAAATCCCAGGAAAAGTATGCCATGAAACACGGAAATGTTTCCATGGGAACTGTTCCTCTATACCTGCTAATAAAATGAACCTATAACACAAATGATAACAGGTCCCGGTTTCTGCACCAAACTACAAACAGTAAATGCTACAAAGGGAACTGGTAAAGAGCAGAAGTGTAAATCAACAAAACTGTTAAATTAGGTATGTGCGTGCCTCTCCACAAAAAAACACAAGCCCTTGGGTGGTGGTGGGGGGGGGAGGAGATCATTTTAATTATAGCACATCTAGCCAGCAAAAACCCCATGGATTGTGTGAAATCAGGTTTGTTCTTCTGATACACAGCAGGACACCCTGTGGCAGATCAAATGCATTCGGGGAGGCTGTCTTGCTAATTGCGGCTCCTAGCTGAGCCCAAAGCAAACTATTTAGACAAAGAAGAGAATTCACTTTTTATTTAGTATTAATTATGAAATAGCATGTCTGGATGGGCTTCACAATAACACTACATTTCCTGGGGAAGAAAAAATGTTGTAATCCTGTGAAATAATTGGAGAATTAACTCCTTGCTTCAGGCTGGAACCTGAACATGTGCTTACAATTAAGTGCAAGATGAATGATGTCGTGTGTTCTCACCTTACGCTGATGTTAAAGCCATGCATTCTTTCACACTTCCTCTCAGTATTTATTTTTCAAGCCTGTTGTTATGGCCATTTTGCAGCATCCCTTTGGCTTCTCACAAAAGGTTCTGGAATCTTGCACTGGGTATTTTGGGCTTGGATGCGTCACTTGGGCACTCTGGCTTTGTGCTGCCAACAGCCTACCAAATGTTGACTGGAGGTTTTACTTTCCTCCTATGCTTTTTTTCTGCAGCATGTGAGTGGTCTCAGAACAGCTTAGCTGAACATTAGCATTTGTAGCCATGGACAAATAAAACCAAGGCAGCAGGGAAGAAGTTGTGGTACTGAATGCCAGAAGCGAGTTATTCTCAGCCGTGGTTAACCACCTCCTGCACTCGGGCAGCAGGACCAGAGTCATGGCTGTTCAGGGCAGGTGGTTGCATGGCTGAATAGAGAAGGGAAGTGATGATGAACTTGTGTGCAGCCAAGTTTGTAGGAAGTGGATGAAAAGACAGAGGAGGAGTTGGCTGGGGTTAAAGGGTGTTTCTTACTGTTTTGTAACAGGTCCTAGTGATTGCTCTGGTTTAGCTTTCTTTTACTGAAGCTTTGATTATGCATAACTGCAAAAACTTCTTGGAGGCCTTCTGCTCTGGGTGGTGCCATCTAGAAAGACAAATCTTCCCCAGCATGGGAAGAAATCGTCTCTCCGAGGGAACAAGATACCACAAATAGCACAAGGACCTCTGAATTGCAAGCTTTGTGGTTCAGTTTATGTGTTGCTGAACCACGATCCCCTCTGCCCTTGCTTAGCTGCCTCCTGGCACCGCCATCCGTCAGCTCCTGCAGAAACGTTAGTCTGTTGGTGCGACAGTGCCAGGGCACCACACTGCACTGGCAGAACTGCTGGGAGCCTTAAATGGCCAACAGGTCACTAGGGCTGGAAGGAGAGCATATGTTAGATGCCTTTTCATGCTGAAAACACTTTTTTTTTTTTTTTTTTTTTTTAAAAAAAAGCACATTGTAGCTGTCAAGCCTTTCATAATGATGCATGAATTAAGAGCTGCTACTGAATTGATGCACAGTGTAGTAGCAGAATAGTATGTATTGTTAGTTTCCTAGTTGCCAGGATCAATACGTAGCATGGTGCAGCCTCCCTTTTACGCAGGTGCTCAGGTGTGCTCTGTGGGTCTGCTTGCCAGGTACACATAGGCATACACCAGGTTTTACTTGAAGGTCGCTGAAACAAGCAGGACTTAGGATAGCTTATGGTCCGGCGCGGGGTGCAGTTAGACGGTATTGCAGGACGGGGTCTTGCGCTCTTCTGAGCAAAGTCTGTTGTCTGCCAAAAGGCAGCGTATTTCTCTTGGTAAGGCTCCCAACACAGTTTCTTAGCTTTCCTGATCAGGATATGGGTACTAGACAGTTAAAAGGAGAACCCAAGGTAAAATCAAAAGCAAAAAGGTCTGTAACAAAACTGGTTATTTATATCTTTGCATTTGGTGGCATCTGAATGAGTGACTTACAAGTAAAACCTGCTCCTTTGGGACGGTCTGCTCCCGGCAGACAGGTAGGGCACATCATGTCCAGATTTGGTAACCTGTAGCTAAGAGGACTTAAAAGCTTCTTCATTTAATCACAGTAAATAGATTATGCATACATCTTAAACAAAACAAAAGATTTTGCCTCCTAGAGATTAATTACAGTTAGAAATTTTTCTAAAAATATTCATCTTTTTTTGCCAATAACTTTAAAAGGGGGGAGAAAAAGTAAAATTATGATGAATGATGAAACCTTGTCTCCATAAATCTCATTAATAACATTAGGGGAAGAATGAAATAGATGTTGAAGGCAGTAAACTCCAAGGACACAGGTGCATAATTAGCACATTAGTGTTTGTTTCGGTACAGGAGAATAGCCACTCTGTATCTGAAGGTGCCATGGACCATCAAGAAGGGCCAGCAGCCCCCATAGTTCAGGTGTACCCCTGCTGTATCCCATGGGGAGGGCCTGGCCAGCTTGTCTCCAGACGGAGGGCTTGCCGTGGCAAAGCAGGCATCATCTGCCTGCTTGGAAAGGGCTGTTCGATCTTGATGTACTGCACGTTTTGCAGCCCCGTGCATAACTGGGTAGACTGGGAGGAAGGCACCAGTGTAGTTCTGTAATCATAAATTATGCCATATGTTACCTGGAGTTCAGTCTCTAAATTCTGTGCTGACCCCGGTAGCATGTGGCTATAATTAAGCTGTCTGCCAGAGCAGGTCTGCCTGGCGGTTCGGGGCCTGGCTGCACGTGACAGCAGAGGAAAGGGGTCGGACACCTAAGGACCTTGACAAGTCACTTGTGAACAGATGAACAGTTACAATTTATTCAGGCTTTGGAAAACATGCTGAAACAATTAATAACAAGTAAACAGGATAGGAGTGGCCTGATCGACTGCAGGAGAATGTGCCAGCGGCTGTGTGCCAGGGGGAAGCTGTGCAGGCCAGACTCCTGGGCCAGGCCATACCCGCTGTGCAGGGCTCATCCCTGGGCCTTGGTCACTCCTCAACGCCTGCAGCGTCGCGCTGCTTTTGATCCTGTTGGATCACCCTTGTTGTGAAAAAGCTTTCCTCATATGTACAGAATTTTCTGTTCCCATTTGTCTGTCACCCTTTTACTGGGCACCTCTGGGTAGAGGCACGCACCTTGTGCTTGAGTCCCCAGCCATCCTGGTGGCCTCCATGGGTTTATTGCAGTATGACCATGTCCATCTGGGGAGCCCAAAACTGGACCCAGCGCTCCAGGTGTCTCCCCAGTGCTAAGCAGAAGGGAAGGATCACCTCCCTCAGCTCTATTTTATTAGCCCTATAATACCATGGTGACAAAAGCTGTGTCGGTACCCTGACAGAATGTAAATGACAGGAATACTCATATAAAGCATCTATAATCCATATGTGCTTATGTTATTATATAACTTTACTGTGTCCAGCAAAATGTTTCTGCAAATGCTAATGGAAAATTCAGATTCATGTAAGGGCAGGTATGTGCCAGCAGCATGCAATAAACATGCTGCTCTAGGGTAATTTTGGAGAAATTTCATATTAAAATTCATATTAAGAAAGAGTGGTTGCGTCAACAAAAAAAAAAAAACAAACCAAAAAGTTACTACTTCAGATTGAGTAGCTTCCCTCAGCCCTTTGAAGCTCTTCCTTTTCTCAGATGAAAAGTCCATGTGACTATACACTTGACTTTTTCCCTGCTAATATCCCAGCCTTAGCAGGAAGAAGGAACAATAGAAGATGGTCTTTGATAACATTCAGATAGTGATCTGGTCGGCTACTGAGTGGTGCTGAGACGAGCGCAGATAATGTTTTATCTTTGATCTTGATTGAATAATTGATGCTCAGCATCCTTCAGCAATGCTCAAGTGTCAGCTGAAAATTCCCTTGTCAGTTTTGGTCCTGTGCCACTGACAAAGGGACCGGGAGGCTTGTTCCTGCCCACATCTCTGTCCCAGGGAGTCATTAGCAAACCCCAAGATTCCCACTTAGAATCATAGAATCATTTAGGTTGGAAAAGACCTTTAAGATCATCAAGTCCAACTGTTAACACAGCACTTCCGAGTTCACCACTGTATAAGCTGCTACATTAACTGCAAAAGGTATTTAAAAAAAAAAAAAAATCTGCAAATTAAGATCATATAAAATGAAACTGCTATGCAACGCTAGCAGTTTAGAGAGAATGTATCTTACAAAGGTCTAACACTTAATTTTGGAAAATGAAATAAGCGTGAAAATTATAATTGAACAGTAGTCCCTCTGACACATTCACAGAACAGAATGCAAAAAAAAATTATGAATCCAGGGAAATGATATATGGGTCAACATTAAAAAAAAAAAAACACACCAAGAAACGCAAAACAGCAGGAAACCAAATGTCACTTCAAATACTTAATCAAGAATTTGCATCAGCCATTTCTTTTTCAGCAATCTGAGCTGCCAGCGTGCTCTCTGTCAGCGCTGCGGCATGGAGGTTTTGGGACAAGCTGTGGCTGTGTCTCGTCACCAGTGGCCGTGGGATGTACCCTGGCGTACTAGCTCTCATGTGGCTGCCCTCGGTTTTATCCCTCATACTTTGAATGCCAGAGCTGGAGAGGACAGCGAGGCGAGTTGGGTCTGCTCTCCTCTGGTCTCATGGGACTGTTCCTCGCATATTTTCCACTCAGGCCTGGCTGCTGGGCACCATTTTGTCTGCTCTCAAAGCTGCCTGGCCGCCACTTTGTCTGCTCTTGAAGCCACCTGGCTGCTGTCTGCCATTTTGTCTGCTCTCGAAGCCAGCTAGCTGCTGGCCACCATTTTGTCTGCTCTCGAAGCCCCCTGACCACCATTTTGTCTGCTTAAGAAGCTGCCTGGCTGCCATTTTGTCTGCTCTTGAAGCCCCTTGGCCACCATTTTGTCTGCTCTAGAAGCCCCCGGCTGCCATTTTGTATGCTTTCAAAGCCACCAGCCTGCTGGCTGCCATTTTGTCTGCTCTCAAAGCCTGCTGGCTGCCATTTTGTCTGCTCTCAAAGCCCCCGGCCGCCATTTTGTCTGCTCTTGAAGCTGCCTGGCCACCATTTTGTCTGTTCTTGAAGCCACCTGGCCAACATTTTGTCTGCTCTCGAAGCCCCCGGCCACCATTTTTTCTGCTCTTAAAGCCACCTGGCTGCTGGCTGCCATTTTGTCTGCTCTCAAAGTCGCCTGGCTGCCATTTTGTCTGCTCTGGAAGCTGCCTGGCCGCCATTTTGTCTGATCTGGAAGCTGCCTCCCCTGAGGCCTGCACTGGGACCAGCAGGAACCGGTTGTGCCCGGCGGGGGCAGCCCCCACCTTGCCTCACGGCCCAGCCTATGCCCACGCACACACCCCCAATGCAGGTACTCATATGTTAAAAAATTGCACCTGATTTTCATTTTTAGGGGTAGATGGAGTCTTACCAGCTCTGTGTTTTCCAGGTACTCTGATCTACCTCCCCATCCCCTCAAAGGCAGGTGTGGGGGATGTGGTGGCTGGCCCTGCTGCAGCCTCTGCTGTGGGCAGAGGCAGCTCTCCCCTCCCCAAACTGTCCTTCTTTGAGACTCTTTCTCCAAAGTAGTGCTGAGATTTGGGAAATGCTAAGACCTCTGTAACTTTGCACGTGTGAGGGCATGACCCCGTCCCCCTGCCAACAAAGCTCTGCAAGTCTGAAAGGGAAAAAATTGGTTGGAATTTTGAGATTTCCAGTTGTTTTGTGTCATAGAGGGAAAAGACTTTTTCCTTGGGCAGAATGGCACCTACATAAATAATTTGTTCCTCTGCTTACCGGTGATGGTTAACTGTGCATGCTCAGAAGCCATTGGTATCAAAGACTGAGGAAAACTTTCTGAATGTATGTTATAACAATACATGTCCAAAATCGTATTTGCTGCATTTTAGTTTTCTGTCATCATAGAAACTATATAAACAGTAAAGTCCATAAATCGGAGTGATTGTAAAAGGGAAAGACATTTAGTCTAATCCCATGCTATTTGTTTGTGTGGGGAGGAAATATTAGGCAGGCTGGATTTTTTTTTCCTAGGAGTAATTAAATATGTTCCCTAAAAGGTTTCCGACTAAACTGCCTGTTAACCACATTTGTAATTCCTATTTCACACATAATTAGGCTCTGAATTCTGGTGGCCTGAATGAGAGGAGCTAAAAATATATAAACTAAAGGATGGTATTAGCAGAGAGCTGTATAACCAATCCAAAATAACGCTCTGGCTTGGTCTCTATTGAGAAGTGTTCTGTAAGTTTTCAGTCTTTACAGAGTAAAAAATGACCAAAGAGCAGGAAAAATATCCCTGTAATGCTGGAGTATTAGCTGAGCTATAACTGCATACGAAACCTATTTTTTATTCTGTTTTCAGTTACCCAAGTGTTCTGTACAATATTTAAACTTCACCAGGAAAGGTAGTGCTGGTTTAGCTGGGTGGATAGTCACTTAAAAGAAAGGACCTGATTCCCTTCACATTTCTATTGCTTCTTTACAGACACAGTCCTGTTAACTGGGATTTCATGGGTATAAATGACTGGAAAATTATCTCACAGTGATGCATTTTCTATTCTCATTTTGGGGTCTCTGATGAAATTTCCTGAGGAGTAGACAAATTACATGGAAATTGTCAAATTTGCTAATTAAAAAGGTTTAAAATTCAATTTAACCTTGCAAGTCCTTTGTTATGAAAACATCTGAGCAGATTTTTTCCCTTTTTTTTTTTTTTTTTTCTTTAAGCAATGGTTACCACAATTGGTGGAAATGACATGTCTGTCATTTGTGACTATTGGTAAATCGCCGTTGTTAGTGACTGCTGGGAATGGCCTAAGGCCCAGGAAGGGAACCAGGGGCTATAAACCTGTAACTATGGTAAAAATGATAATGCATGTTGAAAGGAATTAACAAAGCTATTCCAATAAAAGATAAATACACTGGCTAAGCTCCTGAACGCCATTTGATATACCTCAGCTGCAAGTGGATTTTCCCCTTCTGTACCTCCTAGGAAAATTTGGTCCATAAACAGTAGAAATCTAATTGTTGTGATCAAAAATGGTTGTATTTTGCAGGCCCTCTTGCTCTCATAACTTTAGTAGAGCTTATTAGAACAACTAGTTATTTATCAAAGGGATACAGCTATGGTACTTGACAAACTATACCGTTCTAGTTGAATTACAGCAAATTGCAGCTGTTGCAACAACAAAAAAAATAATCAACTGGATGAAGTGCAGTGAGCTATACTTTGCAATTAAAAATCAGCTTAAAGGAGTTTTAAAAGGTGTTTTCCTTGTTTTGAACCTTAGATTTTTCAAAGGGCTTCAGGGAATTTACAGTATCTATCAGATTTCTCCCATTTCCGTTCAGTCTCGTGTAACTAATCTGTGCAGCTCAGAGCAGCTCAATGAGAGAGTGGAGATACAACAGGGATAGTTTTACATGAATAAGACACCAGTCTGGACAAGGTGTTCCTCTGCTCATGAGTACTTAAATTCATTTCATGTTGGACTATGATTCACGGGATGCTTTGCTAAAACTTGTCAGAGGGGAATCTGTCAGATGGGATGTGTTAATGCCTTGAAGGATAACCCCGTGAACATGCTCAGTGGCGGCACTTAACCGTTGGTAGAGATCGGTAAGTCTTTATGGGGTTTACTCTGGGTTTGTGGAGCCTGGTGCTAAAATGCATGCTTAGTTTATTTAGTCTTATTGTAGTGTTTATCTTAGTATGTGATGTGACATCATTTTCTATGGTACCACTGGAAGATGTATGCGAGTACCTGATAGCCTTTGGGAACAGTGCTCAGAAAAATATTGCTTTTTGAACTTTGCTCCTGGGGGAAGGTCCCTCCAATCCACTTCTGACTTCATTCCTATTCCTTCAAAACAATTTCAGAAAAAAAAGGGAGATCCCAAACAGCCTTATTAGCATCATTATTGTTAATGCTTTTTTTTTCTCTATATTAAAAATTCCAACAGGAACCTGTTGTCGGGGTTTTTTAAAGTCAATACAAATTACTTATCTACATGAATAAATGTCTTCATCTATTTGAGAGCCACATTTGGTTTGCACATATTACTGTTATATCCAGGAACATTTGTTGCTGATTAGAGGGGTAGGGCTCAGTTTGCAAAGCAAAGGGCTTGTATAAACCGATTTCTCCCTTTCACCTTCTGGTCTCTTCTCCAGACTTGAGTTTTCCAGGTGCAGAATGGTCTTCACTCAGAAAAAAGACCATCTGCGTTTTGTTGTTTCTCAGAGGAATAAAACTTTGTGGGTGAGAGCTGATTTCAGTCCTCCTTTCCTGCCTTGATGCTGGAGTTGGTTTTGTGGCTGTGCCAAGCAAATTGGCAGAGGCTGCTGGGCCTTGCAAAATCATGCTGATCTCTGACCCGAGTGGCTCTCCACTCGTTTTATCCTGTAGGAGTATCTGTTTATTTTGTGTATGAATATCAGTCTGTCAGAGAAATACCATTTATCCTGGAGGCGATGACAATAAAAAGGTTGCATTGCATGATGCTTTAGCTGTAAATCAAAGGCATTGCTTCCCAGCCTCTGCTTAGCGGGGCTTCTCTGCTCAAAGCAAAACTGGGGGGTGGGGAAGAATAGCACACAATGGAGGAGAATTTCCAGAAGGCCTTTGCTAATGCCACATTAGTGAAACTCCTTGTGATGTAATTGCAGGGGTGGTTTTGATCAGTGTGCACAGTTCAGCCCTCCAAATCTGAGCATCTGTGCACGTGTCCCCTCCTGGCCACAGAGCTTGTAGCAACCGAAAGTGGTAGCAACGCCACGGGGCTGCATAACCGCTGAGGTGTAACACCTCAGGGATGGCGTCTGGGGGCTGGTGGCATGGGGCACTTCGCAGCTCTGTAATAGACAGTACCAATGTAAATCCAACACTTTTCCGTGGTTTTCACAGTGTCTAATCACTTGCCTTGTGAACAGGAGAGCTGCTGTTTCTGGGCTGTGAGCTGACCTGATTCTCTGACACCCACTTAAACAGGAGTGCTTCCTCTAAGGCCCCAGTGCTGCGCCGAGGGGAACAATACGCCCAGGCACTGCTGCGGCTCCGGTCTGCAGGACTGTCGCCTTGGCTCTCAGCACAAGCAAAAGTGAGCAGCAGTTTCCAACACACTTGAATAGATTTCCATTTGTAAAAATCAGGTTCCTGATGGGGGGCAGCAAGGAGGCCCCTGCCAGGGGCTGACTGCCCCGGTGCACCTGCAGGTGGTAGGTGGCAAAGTTCCTCAGCAACCGATATGCTTTAAAAAAAGATATATTTTAATTTTAAAGAATGCTGATTCTTACCTGATGGTTTGTGCAGTATATCAATTGTTTGCATAAATAGATTTTTATCTACTCCAAGGCTCACTATTAATTTTATAGTGGCAGAGGGTTTAATAAATTACATGAGACAAGAATAAAGAGGCAAGTCTAACCTTGTAACCAGAGCACAAAGGAATCATGTTGATGTGGAACTTTTTTTTTTTTTTTCCCCTCCTCTGTAACACATGTACAATATTTTTCTCCATTACTAGCTGTTGGCTGTGGAAGTGAAAATATAGAGGCTGGTGACCTAAGGCCATAGAGATGAGGAAATACTAGTGCATAAAACCATTTGCACAAAAATATTAAACTTGTCCAGAAGATAAATAATGGTGTTTGTTAGTAGTGGTAGGAGAGTGATTGTTTGCTATCAGCCCTTATAGTTTATCACATGCAGAGCGTTGCCTATGGACTAAGGACTTGATAGATGCTCTCAGCCATCCTTGTGCAGTAGGAATCAAGATTTTGTGTTTCACACTTAACTCAGTGGATCAAGAAAGAGTAAAACTGTAATTGATTATTAATTTGCTGAGCGTGCACGTTAATACTGCTGCAGATCTGCATGGCTTAGTCATGTCAGGATCATACGGTCTTTTAGCCACTAATGGCACATGCCATGGCATGTGTGCCTGCTCACTCTAGAGGAGCTTGTATGTTTTAAAAAAATTGATATTTGAAGTGAGAAGAATTTTAAAGAGATTCCCTCCTTGGGTCCCACGGGGTGAGCAGCTTGGCCGTGGCAGAGCTGGGGCAGCAGCAGCACTCAAAGAAAAAGGTGTGCCCACGGTTTAAGTTTTATTGTTCATGCTACCTCTTTGTGCTGCTGCCTTGATGTTCCCATCTTTATACTGGCTTTTCCTTAATATGGGGGCAACATCTGAAATGCAGTTGGTATGGCAGCAGCTTCTCAGGAGTGCAATTAATCTATATTTGCAGCATCACTTTTGCAGTACCTACAGGTGAGTATGCATTGGGGGCAGCTGGATGTGACATTGCCTTGCCCGAATCCCAGAGGGTTATTGTTAAGTGGTATCGTCAGCATACTTGAGCTTAAAGTGAATATTGCTGAACATGTTGCAAACTTTAGAAGCGAGTTTGACGAAGTGATACTGTTGTAGGGCAAGAAAGAAATGACCAGCGGGTTTGCCTGAAGTCAGTCTTGCGTGGCCATTTAGAGCTGATGATGCAACCACAGGCTGTAAAACAATTTTAAGCAGACCCATTTTGAACCTTGTAAAACTAACATTTAATGAAGTGAAACACAGATCAATGGTAAATTTTGTGCAGTGGCTCAGTCGTATTGATTGCAAGGTTCAAAAACTTCCAGTATGGACCTGTTAAATACCTATGTTAGGGCTGAAATGATGCTTAGCAAATGCTAACAAGGTTGAAAAGGAGGTGTGGGTGTGTTTGCTTCCTGCTTTCAAATAATCTGCTGCTTTTCAGTCAGTAAGGAGGAGTGGGAACTGGTTGCTCATGCAGGAGATGCTCTCTGATCAGTTTTATCGGGTTGCAAAGAAACGGGTTTTGTGCTGGTGCAGCAGCAAAGGCTGATGAGTATGGAGGTGTTGGTGCCCTCTCTTGCGTTGTGCAACACTTATCTTTTGCTTTGCAAGATGGTTTTGGCTGTAAATTGTGTGCATGCACTTGTACGAGGGCTAAACTTGACCTAAGTGTGACAGAGCACAAGCAGGGTCTCCCTCCTGCAGCATGGCCCCTCCATGCTCTGTGGATGTGGCAGTGTGGATGGCCATGCAAGGTGGTCCCAGCCGCGGGGCGAGGACCTGCCAGAGCCTGCATCTGCCACAGTGGCTGTTTGGTAAAGCAGATGAGAGTGTAATTTAGCGTATTTGGCTCTGGCACACTAAAAGCTGGATCCTGGCTCCAGTCTGGTCCCCTAGTGAGAGGTCTGTAATTTGTAACCACTCAAGGATGCCGGCGGCTTTTTCTCTGCTACGCAGATATATGCAGTACTCTGCAGTCTCAGCTGAATCGTGCACCCTCTCCTACCCAGCAGTGAGGTGGAAATGGGAAGATGTATGATCAGGCAGACAGTACTGGAAAAATAAAATCAATACAGATCAACCAAAGAGTTTTAATCTTGCCTTGCAATAACCCTGTATCTATCCATCCCCCATATACATTACAAATGTTGCATCACTGACCACTACTTGCTTGCAAATCAAAATATGATGCAGCATAGTATGTATAAATATGTATACACACATCAGAAATGCACCCCTTCCTGTGTGCATGGGCGTGCCTATGCATGAAAACAAACCCAACCAACTCTCATGGCAAGTACAGCAGAGCAGTGCCTTAGGCAAATAATGGGTCTAGGTGCTGTGTTTGACCCTGACAGCTCAGGCTCTGTTAATGGGTCGGGTGACAGCCGCGCACTTAACACCTGGGTGTAAAGTGTTCTTATTTCGTAAAACAGCAGCTACCTTTCCCACATACATTCTGACAACAGCAATTAAAAGCATAGCAGCACACTAGGGAACTGCTAAATATAGTATGGCCTGAAGTTATAAACTTATGTTTCCTGGATTTTTTTGTTGTGATTCCCCACCCCCCACCCCCCTTATGGATGGTGCTAGAGAATTTAAAGGTCAGGTGAGCAAACTAGCTCAGGAACAGGTGGAGGAAGAGGGAGCCCTACCTGTGCCACCACAGCATAAAGAATAGAAATAAGGAAAGTCCATAAGGAGATAAAGGACCATCAATTCAAGACCAATTTTCACTAGCCTATGGTACATAAAGCTCCTGCCAGTTCTGGCATAAGGAGGAGAAAGCAATGCTGAACTAAGAAAGCAAGGGGGCTTGAGAACAGCAGGATGGTGGCCCCACATGAGGAGCTCGGAGCTGGGTGGCTCTGCTGAAGCTCAGCCCTAGTGGGTGCCCTCCAACTGGGCCCACAGTGCTCCAGGACATTGCAGCTCCCAGGCAAGAAATATTGTCTTAAGGAAATTATTTCCCTTTGGGAAATGCACAAAGAGGGAGAGCTTTAATTCTTGAATGTCTTAATTCAGGATGACTTGTTGTCACTGCTGCAATAACAAATATTGCTCGTGCATAATATATTATTTATTTTATGGAGGCTGAATGAAGGAGAGAACACTCTTTTGCTCTGTGGTATGCAAACATTTATGCATGGTTTGGTGCTTGGTTTAACAGCTTACACTTTTAAAGACTTGACAACTTGTTTGTATTACCTAAATAGATATATGCTATTTCTGGGAGCTGTTGCTACTGCTGGGCTTTTATCACAGTCTTTATACACAGTTTCATTTTTAGCGTGGGAGAGGTCACAGCATTGCGCTAACTCAAAATACCTGACGCTGACAAGAGAAAACAAATTTCATTAAATAAAAAAGGGGTCAGCACTGTACAGGCTGATTATTTATAAATAGTGCTGCCAGTCAATACCTGATGGTTTATTGAACTTAATGAAACTTCTGATAGCCAAATGTGTATTTTAAGAAGGCATTTGACCTTGGGCATCTTTCCCGCTGGGGGGATGCTCTCTGCTGCATCAGTGGTTCAAAATCAATAACCTCCAGCACTGTCCTGTTGATGGCTCTTGTATTTAAGGGTGATATTGTAAAATGTGACAATATTCTGCTGACAAATTACTTGATACTGGTATCCCTGTGGAGAAGGGTGGGCAGGGTTATGTGGTGACTCTAAAAATGCGCTGATAATGAATGAGGAAAAAAATGCTGGGGATGCCATTTTATCCATTTAGCACTTGGGTCTGCTGCCCTTGCGTCAATCTTCACCAACACGGGTCCATGGGTGTCTGACCTCTTTGTCTGATGTATTTCACAAATTTCCTCAGATTTTTAGGGCTGTGAAATTCATACCCTGGTATTCTCCAGCTTTTAATAATGTTAGAGGAGTGAAGACCACTGTGTGCAGAAATTATTCTTGTCTGACTTGTACACAAAACCAAAGCTGTAGCCCCAAAATCAGTGCCCAAGTCTCACTTTAAGGGCTGACTAGACTTTTTATGCTGTTATGTGTAAATAGCTGAAGGGTGAACACCAGACAGGGAGAAGAGCTGTCTGGTGCTGGAGCAAAAGGGATAAACTAGAAGTGGCTGCATTTGTCGTATCAATAGGAGAACAATGTCAAGCTAGAAAAAGTGTCTTCCTTTAAAGGCTGAAGGAAAAAGTTGAATATCTTTTCAGGTTTGACACTTCGTTCACGGGAGGATGTACATCAGTAAGCAAGTGGTTGGGTTCATTCAGTTGCGAAGGGCTTTTTCTGTGCCATAACTGTTTCAGGCTCCAGACTAACCGAGATACTGCACATAGAGGAGCTTTAGTACGTGGCACTGCTTTGAGGCTGTTGGCACTATTCATGGCCTAGCTTGAACATGGATTTTCTGGGTTCCCAGTTTTGGAACTGGGTTGTATATCGAAGTTGAGATGCTGTATAAACTTCACATGAAATAGTTTGACAAATCTACTTACGCCAAACAGCTGCTCTGTGACTTACATGTTAAGATTTATAGCCTTTCAGAGGAATAATACTGTTACTTTCTGTAAGCTTGCCTATAATGGCTCCAAATGTCCATCTGTGTAAACAGACTTTGATGTCTTTCACTTGATGCAGACTGACAGAGGAGCAATAAATGCAAATGGAAAAATAGGTGTGTAAATGCAAATTTCCCAAATAACTTTTTAATAACATTTTTTAAATGCTTTATGTACTAAAGGGCTCAGCAAGTCTCTTCATAATATAAAGTGTGATTAATTCAAATGGGAAAAAACAGTCTCGCAGACAGGCTTTACAGCTAATGAAAAGGATGCATAAAATATGCTCTGCCTCACTAAGGTGTTATTGTCATCTGACATTTTTGCAATCTCCAATGGAATTTATTTTGCATTAACTTCTGGTAGTGCTCGTGGAGTTGGTGAATTATTGCCTTTTTGTCTTAAGACTTGAACTAATTCTCTCTGCAGACTTTTAGAAGTTTCTTTTGCACAATTCTGAGTTATGCACATTAAGAGAATTGCATATAGGAAAGGTTATCCTGGCAGCATAAGCAGTAGAGTAGAAAGTAAATTGCATTCCTACATCACTGTGGATTGTCAGTCATAAGCAAAGACGGTGGACCTGCAAGTCCCATTTTTTCCACTAAAAAGTCTTAGAAGTCTGTTGCCTGTTTTAGTCCTTCATACGTTACCTGTGCAATGTATTTTTAAATATAAATGCTGGACCCTGACAAAGGGGGCTGGTTGTCTAACCTGAAGGAACTTCTTTGAGACACTTCTAGATGGTGAGTGGTAGGGACTTTCTGATGATGGGTAGCTACCTTCTCGTAGAGGCTGGAGTGGTGTCTCCAAAATGGAGACATCCCAAAACACTGCCTGTTTGTGGAAGGCTGGGTGCTTTGGTTTTTCAAAGTGAAATCTTAATGCATGAAGAATCAGGTCTCCTTTGCTTTTGTATGTTAAGTAATCTCTTACTTAAAGAGAGCTTGTATGTGGTAACTAGAAATGGTTACAGACCTGCCTGAGTATTTCTCAGGACTTGGGTAACCAGTGCCCATTCACCTATTTCAGACATTTGATGTGAATAAGTGCATTGCTGGGCTGAAATAACAGACTACAAGCAATACTTAGCATATAAAACCCCGACTCCCTCCCCAGCCTGGAAGATAAATGTTGCTGGGAAAATATCTTGAAGGAAAATCCCCTTAGCAAAACCCAGTATGTGGTTTTCTTCAATGAGCTTTGACATAGCTTGAATATGTGCCTATTTTAGACCACGTGCAGAGCACCTCCCCATATTCTCCACCTGAAAGTTCAGTAAATTCATTTAGCAGGGAGCACTTCATTTCCCTTGTTCAATCAAAAAAGCATTTTTTGCTCTCTAGCTTCTACAATCATCCTTTTACAGAGAAGATTTGCTACCCTGAAAGACAACAGGCAGAAGAAAACAGAAGAGGAGTTGCTAGAGAGATAAATGACAAACTCAGCCTTAAACCCTGCACTTGCAATTTATTTGAAGAAAATGTTCAGGGAGTGAGAAGACAGGACATCTGTTTCATGTTATTCCCAAAGCAACCTGCTTATTCAGTTGCAGACAGCCCCACCTGCTCCTCTAACGAGCTCAGATCTCACAGTATTCCCATTCACCCCTTCGAACCTGGACAGAGCTGTCTGAAGCAGAGAGGCACTGCCTAAAATTTAGCATAGGGCGAACCCTCTGCACACATGCTGTTGGAGTCTCTTTAACTTCCACACTGCTGGCACTGTGATGGCTAAATCAGGCATCGCTGTACGTGGTCCTAGTGTAGGATGTTGTATGTGAAATTAGAGCAGTGTTGGGGCTGGTGAGGAGTTTGGGCTCTGGCATTTAAGAAAGAGAATTTTTCAGTATGATCCTTTTCTAATGCACCACCGGTGTTTGACATTTACAATTGACTGCTTACGCAAACTAAGGAATAGCAGAAAGAAACGATTTTTTTTTTTCCTCCCTGTGCTTTAATTTTATAAAGTAAATATCACAAAGAATGCTTTGCAGGTGCTTTTTAGCACAGTGAGCACAACGCTTGGGGAATGCAGTTGAAATCCTTGGCCAAGGCTGCAGAGTCACTCTGTTTCAAAATTCATATGACTTTGGTGAAAACTCTGGACTAAGTACTCACAGCCTGCAGAGATGCCCGCAGCAGTGGAAAAAGTGCTCAAAAATTATGCAGTCATCTGCTCAGGCAAGGTTGTTTGTACCATGCAGAGAGAGGAAGGGGACACCCTTCAAACTTTGCAGAAGTGACAATCCCTGCTCCGAGCCCCCGGGTCTGAAGGTGTCCATGGCTGCACAGTGCTCATGCTCCTTTGGAGATGGGTGATTGAAAAATACTTTCAGTCATACCTGAACGTTCTGAACTGACTTCTCTTGACCTGTACAGCAGCAGAGTAAATGGGGCAGCAGGCAAGGTAAAAAATGTTTATTGTAGACTCTCAGGGAAAGATTCCTTCTGGGGCAAAAACATTCCTAAGAGCTTTTTTGTGTGTCCTTCCTTTCACCATACTATTTTTTTCTCTCTGTACAGCCAGATACACATTCTTGGGTGGAGATCCTTTCATTCAAGAAGGACCTTAGGCGGTGTTCTTACGCTAAACACTGCTATTAATTTGCCATTTACTTTGTGTGATGGCTTCTGCCATCTACCAGCCATTGTTTCCTGGCCTAGTCTTGAGAGGAGATGACACATCTCTGATGGGTCAAGAGGGCTTAGTGCAGGATCCGCAGGATGTGAGCAATGATGAAGGAAAATAAGTGTAAAACTGAAATTCCTTGTGTTGGCACCTTCCATTGAATATTGTCAAGTAATTTAAAGAACCTGATAAACTTCATGTACCTGTGTTCCCAGGAAGAAATGATGTCTTCCCCTCCAAAAGCCATAGGGAGGCAGATAGGTTTGGTGAGCAGTGGGCAGCCCCTGTCCAAACCCAGGACGCTGTGAAGCATGTGGCCGGATTCAGACACAGGGTGAGGCGGCATACTGGATTTGATGTAGCCACTTCGCTGTCATACGTACAGTTTTGGTAGTGTAAAGGTGAGTTGTGTGGGAGCTGAGGTGGGATAGCTGTATCTGACAACCCTGAAGGTGTTGCCTCTAGTCACAGACCAAAAAATGGCTTCTCGGTGTCACGTAAAACATCACTGGCTGTGAAGGAGACAGATAGACTCTCCTCATCAAATAACTTTCCTGGTTTTGTCACCCTGAGTAAACAGAGTCGCTTGTTCCTCGTTGCTATTTCATTTCCTTTGCTGCTAATTTTTCAGAGGGTCAGGGTAAATACCAACAGAGCTTGTTGGTGCCAACACAATCCTGGCTGTGAGACGGGGATGAGCTGCGGTGGTGGCTGCAGACCATTCTGGGCAGTGGCTGGAGGCACCAGAGCTGCTTGGCAGCTTTGCTTCTGCTTCCTCTGCCAGGAACCCTGCGTCATGCTAGCGGCCCCCTGCCACGTGCCAAACGCAAGTTGCAGGGAGACTGTAAGCCATATGATCAGCTATGATGTGAAATCTGATAGCTCTTGCAGAGGATAGATCATTATCAGAAAACTTTTATGTAAATGCTGGGTTGAAGGAGTCTGTGGGATTCTCTACAACAGGAAATTTTTTGTCTGTGTGTTGGACCTGACTAGATGAAACTCAGCAGTGGTAATATTATGAAGGATGTGTGGAAATGTGATCTGCAAAAAGGAAGCAGAAATTACATATAGTAAAAGGGGATCTGCAGGTAATTGTTTCTGTAAAGACCACTGTGAGAATTGTCTTCTTGTTGTTGTTGTTATTTTTGTAATGGTAAAAAGCAGATCCTCTCTGCTGCTGCTCCCAGGAGCAGCAGATCCAGAGAACAGAGCTATGGCTTTCTCTGTTGGAGTGAGCAGGAGCAAATAGCTGCTTTCACCATAGGAAAAAAAAAAATTGGCAGTCATTTGTTCGCCTGATGCACAGTGCTCAGTGTGGAGCACTCAGATTGTATCTAACTGCATCGTTTTCATTTGTTAAAAAAAATCTCATGGTAATTAGTTTTATTGGGTTTGGCCAAATGCCAGGTAAGAGGCTGGATGCTGAGGCGGATAATACATAGCTATTGGCATGGTGCTTCACAGGTCTAGATACGCTCCATTTCCAATAGCTTCTGGTGTCTTTAGTGACTTGTATTACATAGCCATTGCATATACTAAGTCAGTGTAGACAGCGTAGTACATAGCTAAGCGTCTTTTCCAATGCCCAGTATTAAAATTTATGGTATTTAAGTTGATACATCTGTGGAATCAAGTATAATGGTTTTCTCTTTGTAAATGGGGGGGATATTTCCTGTTATTGGCAGTTAGGCTTGTTGGGGCAGAAAAATAAATGAGAACAGGGAAATACAGAAGGTTCTAAACTTAGTTTAGCACCAACTACATATAATTATACTTAAAAATGGCAATAATAGCTGGAAACTATGGCATAGTAGAAAAAATCTGAATCTTCACTGGAAGAATGCCTTTTCTATTTGTAGCCAATTTCACATGCTTAGTAACTTAGTTATACATTGATTTCTGTAAATGGTACTTTAGCTTACAGAGTGGCATTTAGCATATTAAATCAAGTAAAGAGGAATATCGGATAAAGGGCTGTTGGACCACACAGGGCAGTCAAGGCTCTGTTCTTGCTTAGGCATTACTGGCAGTGATCTGATAACTTTTTACTAGGACTGTGAGAAATGGAGGTGATTGCAAAAAAAATCTGCATACCATAAAACTTAGCCTCTTTCTTAGCAGAAAAGGCCAAAGCACAAATGCTTGTCTTGAACCTCGAGCTGGTCCCTTTGGCCTGGGACTGAGACATGCTTTGAGGGAAGATTGTTAGGGAAGTATTTATCACTGCTGTGTGTATTACACCTCTTCCATGAATAAGCAGACATCTTGCAGACCCACTACTGCAGTTTTTCTTCCAGTGTGGGAAAAAAGCGATATATATACACAGCAGATGCTGAGACCCGTTGGGGCACTGATCCTGATGATTGGGAGCACTAAAAAAAGACTAATAGCAAACTAACAGAGTTAAATATGATTGAGTTTTTTTTACTTACTCCTAAATAACTGTACAGTTTATTCACTCCTAATTTAGATATAAGAATAAAAAGGGGCATCTTCAAAAAGATTCAGTTACCATTAGTGGCTTAGGAGTTTGTTCCTTTGTGTTGCTCACTAACCTTGCCTGCAAATCTGACAATAATAAGAATAATACGTGGCTGCAGGACCTTGCATGATGGTAATTGCTGATTTGCAGCATATGTAACAGGCCAATACCCTGCACCATACAGCTAATATCCATCATGAACAAACAAAGTGTGGAAGTTACAAAAGATCTGTTTATGCCTATTAACCACAGGACATGCTGTAAAGTAACTTCATATCCCCACTTCAGTTCTGTTCAGTTTAATTCACTGTCTCTATTACTTTTGGTAAAACAATTGATTAACTCGTTGATATCATTATCTCTACCAGTCAATATATTTGTGTCAATCTTGTCTTTCTTTAGGGACAAGACAGTTCTTGATATCTCAGCAGATGATTTGCAGGTATCAGTTTTGTTTAAGCATTGTGATTACTGGCTTTAATAGGCCGATTTCACTCCTGTAATATTCATGTTATAACAATAACTCCTGAGAAGCCCATTAAAAATCTGTGATGGT
Organism: Falco naumanni; assembly: GCF_017639655.2. Classification (NCBI taxonomy): domain Eukaryota; kingdom Metazoa; phylum Chordata; class Aves; order Falconiformes; family Falconidae; genus Falco; species Falco naumanni. The sequence goes on from NC_054065.1 coordinate 2,807,134, forward strand.
AATTTAAAAGAAAGGTCAGATCCACCGTTCCCCATTCAATTATGATCAAGTTAGTAACTTTTGATGGATACATTGAGTGATGCTGTCATCCCTGGGCATATCACAGAATCAAAATTAGGCTCCTGTTTCATTCAGAGTGTAGTTAACACCTGCAATGAAATGGTCTTCTAGCTAAAGCAGGTGTTTTCAACAGAGGGAGGGTTTGCCGTCTGAAACTGCATTCAGCCAATACTGCAGGTGTCTGCCAATAGACAGCAACCCATAATCTATATATAAATTAAACAAAACCCCTTCATGACAGGAATATTATTAAAGCTGCAAAGTCAGACACTTGGAGGTGAAGAAATGCCAGCATCCAAGTTTCCTGGGTGACCTCAGTGTGTCCTCTCCTTCCACCGTGCACATGCATAATGATGCAGCTTATAATTACACAGCTAGAAGTTACTACATTTTTATGCCGTATCCCTGTATTCCCAAAATGCCCTTGCTCTTGGGGCTGTGCAGTGCTGGGGGCTTGGCTCTGGACTTGTTACTACCTGAACAAATAAGGTGGTTTATGGAATAACAGCAGATTTCTGCCTTGGAAGGAAGCTTGTTAGGGGTGTTGAGCTTTTGCTTCTGCAGTAACTTAAATACTCCATTAAAGTCAGACTTGCCACATTGTGGATAAGGGTGTGAGAATGGGGCTCCGCACTTGTACAGGTGCCATTGGAAATGGGCTGTGGGCTTTGCATACAATGCTGTGAGCAAAAATGTACTGGAAAGCTTTCTGGTGTTTCCTCTGATGTTATGTGGCTCTGTGTCTGTGAGCGTATGTGTGTCTGGTGAGTCCTGGTGGGATTTTAAGCTCACTTAAAAATAACACTTGTGCTTTATAAGGAAATACATTTATTGGAGAATTTGGAGCATCATTCTGGTAGGAGCAAATGGGACAAGTCCTGGGTGAGATATATATATATATATGTTTAAATGCCTGCTGGAAGTATGTTGTTATGATTTTTACAAAACATGAATGGCAATATTGGCAACTTTCAGGAAAAAAAATAATTAATGGGGTATGATATAGTATCTCCTTTAAACAGATCTAGCAGCAATGCAGCTACAGTGATTGATCGTGGTTGCATGTCTCACTGGCCACTTCAACGTACCTGTTCCTCTATGATCTGCTACTTTTATGCCTAAATCCCTGCCACGGGCATGGAGTGCTCTCAGCATGGCTGGAAGGAGCTCAGCCTCTGCATCTGAGTGTATTTAAGGTGAAATCTCCATTGCCCTGGTGTACTTCAGCTGGCTTTAATACGTTCCTAAGATTTTTGCTCTGTATTAAGTCTTTTCTAGCAGTGGAGCCAAAGTAAATGAAATTGGGACTGGCATATGTATGTGTGCTGTGCTCCAGAGCTTCCAGCAGTGTTGAGGGCATGTGATCAGCTATAGATCAAGGCTGTGCTGTGTCCTCAGCTTATCTTTTCATTCTAAATCTTCTCATTTTTGTTTTGGATCCCAATTTTCTCATTGTTAAATCTAAAGGTTGACTTTTTAACCGTCTTTGTATGGTTTGGGCCAAAGGGTGTCTCAGCGTGTCACGCTTGTACAGGACCTGCCTACCTGCACCGCAAGGATCGGTGTTTGCAACTGCTTTTCTGGTTTTTGTGAAGTAATAGTGCAGTATAGATATTTAAGCTTCAGAGAAGAACTTGGGCTCAGAAAATGAATAGAAAATCAGCTTTTCAGTATTAACTCTTCACTTGCTATAACTCTATTATATTGTGTGTACATAGTTTTCTCTTGTTTTGTATTTATTCACAGCTGGGACAAAGAGAGTAGGAAAAACCCCAGTTTTATACAGTATGATTTTTTGATAGAAATGTTAGAGATGGTAGATTAAGTTTAAATTTCTGGAAAAAATGTGTGCATTCGCACACTGAAAGTTCAGTCATCTTCTTTTTAAAGATAAGTTTTTATTTAATACTTGAGTTTACTGTTGCTTCAGAAGGCAAAGGAAATCCTGGTATAGAGCCAGAGACAGGGAGTCATAACAGAAATTAGACTGAAAGTAGACATGATTATTTTTTTTAAAAAAAACCTTTTGTCTCTGGAGTCTGAGAGTGTGTTCCCTGCAGTGAAGGCATCACGAAATGGGAATTTCAACCTTACTGAAAAAAGCTTTACTCCTCTGAGACAGAAAAAGTTTGAGCTGAAATATTTTTGAGAGAATCGGTCATTCTCTGGTCAGTGTGCAAACCCACCCACTTCTAGTCTGATTTGTGGGTTACTCTGCAGTTTTAAGCATCTGGCGACAGATGGCCCAAGTATCAGCACAGACTCCAGCAAACCCAGGAAAAATGACCCCTTGAAGACACAGGGAAGAATAGAAATTGTATATAACTTTATTCATTGAATAGTCTATGTGAATGTACAACGAATCTAGCAAAAGCCAGACCCTGGCCTCCTGCAGAAATGGAGCAAAAATTTTAGGTTACGTTGGATCTCACCAGTAGCCAAAGGATTTGCAGATCAAAGTGAGCGGCGTTCACCTCTCAGGGCAGACTCGGCACAAGAGAGTCTGTGCACTCTGATGGTTTTCCTCGGCATTTAGTGGTTCTGTGTGAATTATCTTTCAGACTGGTTTCTGAAAGGGAAATATCATTCCTGGAGGCAAGATCAAGCAGCTAAAAGTTGTTCAGAGAAAAAAATACCACTGGTTTTATTTATAGTGACAAAACATAGCCTGTGAGGTTTGTAGCATCAACCTCAGTGTGGCATACTTATGGTAATAGCTGGAACCAGGGGTGTACAGGTGGAATGAAAATACACTTGGGCTTCTGTTAGGGAAATCTGTGTGATCACCATTTTGCTTTTATTCTCTTCAGTTGTGTTTGCTTGCATAGTGCTGTAATCTGGTAAGCCTCTATTTCAGGTAATAATCTAAAATGTGGAAGGACATGCCTAAATTGCATAGAACTGGAAATTCACACAGAGATTTGCTTCCCCAAAGTAGAATATTATTACATTCAGCAGAGAAGGGCTGCAAATGTAGTGTAAGTGAAAGCCACATCAGACTAATGGCGTAAAGGCTGTGTTTGTGAGACAGATGTCTCAAAGACAACGAATATATGCAAGTCACACTTGCAGCTTAGGAACATCCTTATACCCTTGCAGAGAAGTTTGTCACCTTCCCAGGTTATGGGTTTTTTCCCCTAGGTTGAGCTGGTGACTGAAGCTCATATACTTGCAGTAGACTAGCTTGCTGTCATCTTGTTGGCATACTGGTTTGCCGTTTGCAATTAAATCTAAATGTATATACATGCATTCCCCAAAAGACAAGAATCCACTTACAGTGACCTTCTTGGGTGACAGGAATGCAACTTCTCAACTTGTTCACTTTCTTTGACCTTTTGAGCATGGAAAGTTACACGATGCACCAGTCTGCAGGGACCTGCACGCTGCCTCTTAATTGTGCACTGTAATCAGCCGCTTGTTTGCAACCCTCTGCAATGACTTAGCTTTGTCCTCCAGCTGAGAGCATGACAGGAACCAACTCTGCAGGAAAAAGGCACGAAGGAAGCTGAAGTACTGCTGAAAGCCTCTGCTTCGATGCTGTGAGGCTCATCTGGGGTTGTGCAAGTGTAACTGTTTGTGAACTTTGGCTCTCAGCGTATACCTCAGTATGTATTTTATAGTGTATTGATTGGTAAAGGAAGCATAAAATACTGCATAAACCCATTCTCTCTTTGGCAGTTTCCATTACCCAAGGCAAAACCCGAAGGGCTGGGGTCTTAAAAAGCTTTAATTTTCCTATAAAGATATGCTTGACTCTGGATTAATTCAGGAGAAATGGGTACCAGTCAGCGTTTCACAGGAGTTTGCAGGCTTACAGGAATGAAACCCCATGATAGACATTGCGATAAACATCTATGGAGGTTAAATTCGGTGAAGCAGGAGAAACACACATTGCATCATCCAATGTGAAGAAACTGCAAAGTTATTCAGCTTTCCCAGAAAAAGGAAGGGTGAAGGACGTGTACTCTTGCCTTTGATTTGCTTTGCACTAACAAAAATAAGCTCTGTAGAGAAATGGGGGTACTCAGAGTTGTGAGAAAACACCTTTCACCCAACCCACAATAAAAGCAAGCTGTTGCAGAAATGAAAAGCATTGAGGATGGTCCAAGAGAATGTGACTTTGCTGGTTCGAGGTGTCCATAATTCAGATGTTCCTCTGCTTGGAGAACCAAAAATGTAAGCATAGAAATGGCAAAATTAACACAATGTTAAACCGAAGTGCAGCGTGCTCAGAAATTAGTTGAATAAGATGCTACGTGTGTGTGCTCTGTAACTGTGAAATCGTGCTTTGGAAAGGCTGAAGTGGGTAAGCTTAGTCCTGAGGCTGCCTCAGCCTTACAGAGGAGATATGTGTGGGATGGCTCTTTGGGTCTTTCCTGGAATATTTACCTTACAGAATGGAGCTTTAGTGCTTCTAAAACAATTGTTCCCTGCCTTGATGAAATATAATCTGCATAAATATAATTGCAGCAACACTCTCTGGATTGAAAGGTATGCTGTTATATCTTAGGACATCACAAAATGGTTGTGTGTTTTTCTAGGACACCACAAAATGGTCACGTGTTTTTCTAGGACACCAAGAAATGGTAGTGTGTTTTCATTCAAGGCAAAACCCTCTTATGTTGTTGACAGCTTTGGCGGGGCGTGAGGGGGGGGGAAAGTGTTGTACATGGAGTGAAAATCTTTGATGGGGAAGTGGAAGAGTGAAATAAATATGAATGATAGCTTAGTTGTTTCGCTTTTTAAAGGTGAGGTCTTAAATTTCTAAAGTGGCCATCCAGATGCTAAAAGGTGTAACTTTTACAATTTATTACAGCACATTTTCTCCTTTATGTCCAATAAAACAATATAGATGTTCTTGACAATACACCTCTGTCATAGCATGTAATATATGCCTCAAATATATTCCCTCAAACCAGGATACCACAGGGCTGTGTTTGCTTTAGCTTGTTTTACTGGTCCATGTGATGGGCGGGAGTTGGAATGAGCCTTACAAACTTGATGGCTAGTGATGCCAAATCAGCAAAATGATAAAATATCATGTAATCCATGTTTTCCTGCGGTGTTTAATTGGACTAAGGTATAAACCAGACCTGGCTTCCTGTGGGTTGTGCTTGACCAGGAAAATACATCTATGCTGCAAATGAAGTTTTGTACCTTTTTACTGTGGGGGAAGCTGCATCTTGATACCGTGGGAAGAGTGAACCTGGAGAAACACAGGGAGGACAAATGGAAACAAATGCAAAAAAGAGAGAAGTCATGTGCAGTTCTCTGCCTGGGTAATAAGAGGAGGGTGAGCTGACAAACCTGACCGAGGAGTGATTGCTCCTTCGGCTACCACACTAGCTCAAAAAAACCCAGGTTTTAAAGCCAGGGACAGTATTGCTTCTAGGAGCAATTCAAACCACAGCTAATAGGCACAGGGAAGGAGCTTGGCTGGTTATCCCAGACCTGTTTATTGTGTGCTGCTTACTCCTTGCAGCAGAGCAGATGGTATCTGCATGAGGTACTGACTTCAAAAGCAAATATGTTTGCAACCCAGGCAGAGTTTTGCCAGCTGTCAGTATGTTTGTTGTACACATGGTGAAAACTGGGCCAAATTCTGAGAAGGGAGTGATTCTGTGCATGTCCCGATCAAACCAGGTATATCACTTAGCAAGAATAATTTGCTGTACTTTTAGTAGTAGTTTGTGGTACTTCTATAGGGCCTTACATTTCAGGGGGTTCAAATAAATCTGATTTAGTTGCCTTCAAAGTGCTGCCAGAAATAATCAGTGGTTGGGCGCAGGCTGCACTGGGCACCCAGTGATAGCACAGGGATTTCAGAAATAGTCTTGACTCATTGGTTTTAGCCATATGATAAATTAATAAGTAATTTATTTTGCTACCATAAGGGCAAACAATGTAACTTAGTGTTGATGTCCTTACATTTAACATATATGTAATGTATAGATATTTTATATTACATACATTTTATGTAGAGTACATAATATAGGCTGCACATATTATATATACACTTAACATGTTTAATAACCATACATTCTTGCTTAAATTAAATATAAAAATATATAGTGAATACACAGTATAGCAAATATAGTAAAATAGGTAACATCTTTTCTTATAATAAAATATTTGCTGTATTTGTTTCACTATAACTTATTAACATAAGTTTAATGAAGTCTAATGAAAATATTGTCTCCTGTAACAGTTCAGTAGAGAAGTAGGACAAATTCCAGCAATAATTGCATTTAATCTCTTTAGGGAAAAGGAAAATAAAGATATATTATGCTTTCTAGTGGTGAACATTCAGGAAACCATCTTCTGAGAAGATCTAATGTTGGGTTGAAAAATGAACAATTACATTGTTCCTATATAAAGATAAAGTGATCCTGCATATATGTGCTTAACTTTATACGAGACTGAATTATATTGGGCTACTTCCATAGGTAAAATCAAACGTATAGACATTTTCATCAATATTTTGAAACTAACAAAAAAGGAGGGGTGAAATGTCATAAAAATCAACTGTGTGTGTTGCTCCATCTCGTTACCGCCCATCTCTTCAGTGCTGATTCAGCCATAATTACCAAATAGCTTGTGAAATAAAGTCCCTTTTGTAGATTGATTCTCCATAACCTGCTGCTTGAATCCCTACTTTGGCACCATCATGTATTTTTGGCCCCGTTTCACTGTGTTCTTTTCCTAAAGCTCAAGACGTTGCTTATATTCACTAGTGAGACAAGGTTTTTCTCCTAGCTCTAGGTACAGTCCCAAGTGTACGAGCTGGCCTTGGGCTGAACTCGTGGCTCCACTTTGGAGATAAATACCAGCAAGGATGATGATTTCAACTGGTAATAAAATCAGGTCATCAAAAAATTATGGGAACAACTGAAGGCGCCAGCTTTCAGGGTATTTGTGTGGAGGTTATTTTTTGTTGGTTATGATATCCTTGTTAGTAAATGTTAGGCGCTTTTATTGCAAATACTTGTAAAGTAAACAACCAATTTATGAGCTGTACTGTGGATGAATGAATTACAGAATGACATTGGTTTCTATTCAAATGCCCAGGGTGCATGTGGAAACGCAGGTGATAATGTACTTGCCGGAGAGTGAATTCCTTCATTGAGTAGATAAGGAGCTGATAAAGGAAGTTATTCTGGACTCCAAATGGTGACATAACTTGCCTAAATGACTACAGTTTCAGGGACATGCTTTGTGGTCAGTATGGGGCATTTCTAGAGCCTATCTGGGACAAGGTAACTGTATGACAGGCACAAAAAGGGTATTTCCCGAATTGTGGGTATTTTTACTGGTATAAATATGAATAGCTCTGCCAAGAGAGCACAGTACATGGCCCATATCTATAGACCTTTCAATGTAATGGGAATTTTTCCATCACATTTTCTGGCATTTGATTGAGGGTTCTCTTCCTTGGAATTTGGCTGAGAAGCCTCACTAAAACTATACAAAATCTGAGGTTAGTCAACTGTTTATTTCCATTTCTGCTTAAGAAAATCAATGTGACATGGAGTATAACGTATTTCTGGAGAAGGTTCAGTTTAGGTTTTTTTTTTTTTTTTTTTTGGCATGTTCACAGGCCATCCTAGCCTGTGGATTTCTGCCACATGACTTACTTATTGCTTTTGTCTCAAAATGAAGATTTGGATAGCTTTTTCTTTCCTTTTCCTGTTGCACTGGCTTGTGAACAGCCCTGCCTCTGGGTGGTTCAGGGTCAGCAGTGAATTCAGACACCCTTCACAAGTACTTAGCACCTTTACTTGCTAAAACAGTCTTGTCTTAAATGAGATATTCATGGAGCATTAATATGTATAGGAACATATTCGGAAGACACTGAAGAAAGCATTGGCTACATTGATTTTTATTATTACTGCAATCTTTGCAGATGCAATGCCCAGTCATATGGTGCATGATTGTTTTTGAAGGGAATCACTGTGTTCTCACATTTTCTACAATTCCTTTGCTTGTATTAGGTCAGAGCACAAATGCTAGGAGAAAAGTGAATTATTGGTGAAGTAGTGATTTTGCTGAGAAAATTTCAACAAAAAAAATGACAAAACATCTCTCCCATCTGTCTCCTAAGCAGTATGTACTCTTTCTTGAAATATTGTTCATTGTTTTCATGCTTGAACAAAACAGAGAGCCTGTGACTCTTTCTCCTAAGGAGTGTAATAGATTTTCTTCTTTTAGTCTGGGTATGGCATTTGACACTTGGAAACACTACTGGGGTGCTTGCCTTCATTTCTTTTCCGTTTCTTATCTCTTGAGTCTGCCAGTAAGTCACTGGATGGGGTGGTTTTTTGTGTTGTGAAGGGATTTTTTTCATTCCTTTCTGTGTTATGTGATGTCTTTATCATTTGCATTCAGGGGAATAACAAGGCTTTCTAAGAGCACAAGGCTGTGTTGCTTGGGAATCTCAGCTCTGCACACCTTTATTTGTAGGTAGTGAGTTTTAAATCTATTTTAAAGTACTTCTTTTGCAATAGTACAGAATAGCCCTCATGAAACACAACTCTCTTGTGCTAGGTTTTGTAGAAACCTAAACCAAGAATAAATATATTTTACTGCGCGTGGGTAGGGCTTCTTTCCAGTTATGTGACACACTCTGATCAACTGCTGAAGGTAGCCTGTGTGTGAGTGTAAATGTACCAACATCCTTCCTAAATTATCATGTCCTCACTATTTCTTCAGTTGTCTGAGAGTTTTTGAGGTATATATTGCGATTGTTTGTGATTTATGACTTCTTTCTGTCAGTTGCATTGATGGAGCGTATAATGGTGTCTCACTGGGGAAGGATCCGGGACCCTGCCCAACTCAATCACATTAACTTGCAAAAAAAAAAAAACCAAAAACCAAAACAAAACCATTCACAAAAACGTTCCCCCTTCCTGAGCAAAAGGAGAGTTTCAGACCCAGGTGTCATATTTGTACATTGACATGGCACTACCAAACCCACAGTAGGGAGTGTCCAGGTGGATGGCAGGACTGGAATGAAACCTGGCTCACAGCCCTGAGCTAGATGCACAGTGAGGACGTACCCGAAATGTCCCTCTGTGGCATTTCTGACACTCTCCTATGTCTCATTGCACTGCTGGAACAGCACTGCCTTCCTGCTTTCTCCCCTTGCAAAAATCCAGATTGTCCTTTCTTGTCTTTCTCTTCTGTCTCTTTATTGCTTTAGTAATACCAAAAGGATCTCCTGCTCAAGCTGTAAGAGAGCTGGCTTGTAATAACAGAGGCAAGCAAACAGCACGAGAGATTTATTGGTTTGACTAGAGCTTTGTCTCCAGGAAATCTCCTTCTGAGCTCCAGCATGAGTGCAGAGAAACATTGCCGCCTTGTAGCCTAACTAAAGCATAGAGCTAAAAAAACCCTACCAAGCCCAGCTCCACCCCGCAACAGAAGGAAGTGAAAGCATCAGTAAAATCTCTCCAGTAACTGTGTCATTTTAAGACACTGGCTTTTGTATGATCGCCCAGCCTCTTCACTCCCTGCAAGCCTCTGGCACCGGACTGTGCTGCCTTCGCTGTCATTCGGTGCAGTGCCCAACTGTGGGACCAGTGTTCCCTGCCTTTGCACACCCTGAAAGCTGGTTTGTCCTCTTCTTTCAGCTGATCATCTGAGTGTGATTGAGTGTGTAGCAGATGAATCTGTGGATATTGCATTGTGAAGGGAGGCAATTGCATTAGGTGCTTTGGGAGAGGGCTGAGGAGTGTCTTGTGTGGCCTTTCCAAAACAGTGTGCTCCAGAGCTGTTCCTGAGCTTATTAGCAGTGAGCCCTATTAATTCAAAGAAGCTGCTCTAGGACCACTTGGGAGATAAGGGAAGATTAAACAGAAGAGCATAAGTGCTTGAAGATGAATCCTTAATACCCCTGATGAAAGGAGGCTGGATTAAATGAGTTGCACCTCTGCCTCTGTTAGCTTCATTTCAGTGCAGGGATAGCTGATATCCTCCCCAGTTTCCTCCAGCTGCCACTGGAAATCAGCTGGCTCCAGGCTGAAGGAAAGCTCAAGCCATTCTGGCATTAAGCTAAAAAATCTTTTCTCGAGGTCTATGCTTTAAAAAATAAAAAGATAGTTGTGTAAGGGACTTAGAGGAATATTGATTGAGACTCTCGGGATCTGGTGGCAAAAGGTTCGTTTAAAGGGTAGTATGGGTTTTATAAACCCACAAGCGGTGGTGAAAATGATGAATCAGAGGAAAGCTCTGCTAGAGAATAGTCTTTCTTAAAAGAAGATGCTTTCTAGAGGAAGGCATATCTCACAGCATGCTAAAAAATGCCAATAAAATGTGAACAACAGACCTAATTCTTCTATTGCACTTTGCAGAATAAGGACACACCTTGCTGAAGAACGTGGGCTTTTACATCTGGCAGGCAGGGTGATCTTTTGCTGGGGGAATTCAGTCTTTCTCTGCACTGGACTTCTAGCATGGCTCCAGACTTGTCCATAGGGATTTCACCTCTCGGAGGCATGCTGGATGGCTGGATGCCAGCAACTACTATAGTGGTGGAGGGTTTATAAGAAAACAGAGTGGGTGGGTTTTTTTTTCTCTTTGGAAGTCCTCATGGAAACAACAAAATAAATTTACAGGCTGCTCTTTTCTTACAGGCCACAGCTGTCCCAGGGTGTATAAGCAGATGCTGTGTGCCCTGGCTGTCCTGGAAGGCAGAAGATAATGTATGAGGGAAGTGCACAGAAATGGCTCTTTTAAGGGTCTCTGATAAGTAAACCCACTTTGTTCACTATTAGTGAACAATTGGCTATCAGTGAACAAAGAAGTGGCCTCTTCCCCCTTTTCAAGGATATTTGCTATTTGTTAAATGGGATCTGATTCCAATCTCCCCTCTCTTGCAGTGCTGCAACTGATGACTAGTCAAGTGTTTTACCAGGGCTTTAACTGGCAGATCTGCCACTACTGGCAGTCTGGTGGAGCTTTGCCCATGTTTTTCATGCAGTATTTGCAGCCTACCTGTTAAAGTTTATCTGGGAAGAGATTTGAAAAATGTTTTGACGTGGCCCTTTACAGCAAAATGTTTTTGTGTTGGTCCTGGAAAGCCCATTTCCTTGGTGAAGCTTTTGGCAGGGATGAGGAGCCGCAACTCACCACTTTGAAGGGACTTATCCTGATGTGTTTATTTCTGGTATCCTTGTTGGAGCTCAAGTATTTTAGAGCAAGAAATGTGTTTTTTTTTTGTCTCTGGAGGATTTTATGTCATTCTGCATGAGAGCTGTGAGGTTAGAGAAACACCCTGACCTGTCACTTTGGGGCCTGTTTCAATACACACTTGTGCCTTAGCTGGAATCAGTGCCCTGTGTTTTTGCATTGCCCTCCCTTGCAATCCTCACTGAAGTGCCATTAACGGGAACACTAGGTATCACGTTGGCTTTATTTGTGCTGGGTTTTTTGCTTTGTGGTACTTTAGGCCTGGCAGCAACCACCATATTAGCAACCACTGAAAGGCAATATATTCCAGAGAGAAGGTGAATAGACTGGGCACAGAAGGAAATTCAATCCATTGCACCATGTTCTCAGGAGGTTCCCACACATTTTCAAGACCAGTAAGTGCATTAAGATAATGTCAGTAATCTAAATCCACAAAAGCCAGGGATTTTGGATTTCAGGATGAAGCCCAGATTTTTAAAATGTGTTTGTGCGCCTTGGTAGGTCAGGCACTCCTCCACGGGAGTTCCCAGGGAAGTCTGAAGTTGCAGCAGATGGGCACAGCTGTATGCTGGGGATGGACTCTATGCTGTACCGCTGAGTCGTCTTTGATGTCTTTCTGACTGGTGGTATTATTATAACTACCGTTGTAGGGATTAAGGATTAGGGATTATCCCTACTGAAATGTAGGGATAGTGCAGTGAGATGAAGAAACTGATCTGATTACAGTGACAGACTATGAAAATAAACCTTTCTCTAAGAGTAGAGTTTTGACAACTGACTTTTTTTTTGGTGCATTCTCAAAGCTCAAGTTTTTATACTTTTTATTTTCTCACTGTTCAACACAAAAGGTTACATGCATTAGGCACTCACAGATATGCAAAACTAAGTGCATTAATAAAACAATAATTTCGAGCCAAATGTATAACTCTTAAAAATTAGTTCAGTTTCTGGACTGTATTTGGGTCTAGCTGAGATGGAGTTAATTTTTCCTGCAGCTGCTGTGCTTTGTCTTGGTAGTTAGAAAGCTGTTGATAACACACCAGTGAGCAGTCTGTCCAGCATTTCCCTTCACCAGTAGGCTGGGGGTGGGCAAGATTTTGGGAGGGGACAGCTGACCCAAACTGATCAAAGCAATATTCCATACCAAATGATATCTGCTCAACAATAAAAGATAGGAGAAAGGGCCGGGGCACATTCGCTATTACGACGTTTGTTTTCCAGAGCAATTGCTACACGTACCAAAGCCCCAGAAGTGGCTGGCCATGGCCTGCCGATGGGAAATAGAGAATAAATATTTTGTTTTCCTTTGCTTGAGCACATGATCTTTGCTTTATACTTTATTAAACTGCCTTTATCTTGACCCACAAGTTTTTTTTTTCCATCTTATTTTCTCCCACTGACCCCATCTTGCTGAGGAAGGGAGTGATGGAGCAGCTTGGTGGGCACCTGATGCTCAGCTTTTTCTCTTATGCTGAAAGCCTATGGTAGAAGCTACACTGTTGAGTGGGAACGCAGTGGGAACAATATGCCAGGCTGTCAGGATGGCAGGTCAGTGGAGCTTTGGTACGTTCAAAAGACATCTTCAACTGCACTGGGCTTGGCTTTGCAAGGACAGCTAAATGAGAAGCAGTTACCTAAGCTGGGAAGGCCTAATGGACAGGCTGGTTTCCAAGTCTGGGTGAGAAGAAGTGGCTGCAATCTTGATGGCATCCACTCCGTGATGCTTCCCTCTTGCTCCTTCTCCTCCTCAGATCCCAGACTGCTATGCTCACCCCAAACCAACCATACCTGGTGATTCAAGAGGAAGCTCTGTAAAACTTGGCTGTACCACAGTCATGTTGCAACTTGCCAGCGTGAGAAACACCATCAATGCAGACAGGTAGCAGCTGCCTGGCTCTGGGATTTAATGCTTTTCTGTACTGTACCTCGTATTGCTTAATGGGACTGTATAATTCCCCAAAGCCAAGAAAGACATTGAGCTGAAGGTGCCTGTGAGACCTGAGGCCAGTGCACAGATTCACAGCAACCAGGCAAAAAAACAGCACAACAGCATCAACAATCCTACCCTGCTCTGCACCTCCATGCCCAATTCCCTTATCTGCCTTTTGACTCAAAATGGTTGTGTAAATGCTGCTTGCAGCCTTTCTGGATGGCAGCAAGCAGGCACTTTGAACCCTAGGCTGTGAGGCCAGTTGTTAAATATGTGCATTATTTATCTCCAGGGAAGAAGTGCTGTGCTGTAGGGCAGCAGCTTTGGTCCATGTGTGATGCTGCTATCAGATGAAATGACTTCTTGTTTCTACCAACTGCTGATCTCTGCTATCTTGTGGAGTTGATTTTTAGAGGTCAGTGAAGTTCTGTGGTGAAGGAAAAGTTTTCTTTTGGCTGGTTGGTATTCTCCATGAGTTGGTGTTTCATGCTGGCAAACTTTGCTTTGTAAACCAGCACCAGGCAGACTTGTGCCTGCTGTGGTTGTCAGCGGTGTGGCGCTGGCTGGTGGGAGTGGGTCCGGGCTGGCTCCTGCCTTCCTGACAGCAAACGTGCAGCCATCAGCTTGAAAGGCCATGAAATCTCATTCTTTACTGAGATGTCAGTGCCAGGTATGGTAAACTGCGCCTTGATTTATGAAGATTGTCTCTAGAGAGGCTGTTATCTAACAGAAAATAAAGAACATTCATTTATATTCATATTTAATAACCATGAGGCAAACTATAAACTGCATCAAATCAAACATTCCCTGTTGGATAGTGTTAAATCGATGGTGATTTATAAATATTTTACCTCCTTCTTTGTATACTATAGGGTGCTTCTTAAGATGGAAAGCAAAAGAAATTTGTATATTCCACCAAATGGCTATATAACATTTGCACTAAAGACCAGGAAATGGATGCTTTTTAGATTTGTGCATATTTATTCAAATGCAGGCATAAAATAGGTTTGTTTGCCTCAATCCTTCCTGTTTTTGTGGATTGCTTGTTAAAATGTCAGAAACATTTTTGTCATTTAGAAGTTGCATTTTTAGAGTGAAGGTGCTGTAGAGGGATTGGTTGGATTACAGCGAGGTGTTACCTGCACACTCCTTTGGAGTACCCTTTGTGCACTGAAGGAAGCAGAGATTTCCCGACAGATTTCTGTGGCTTTGGATCATCCTCTCTGTCCCTGTTCTCTCACCATTTGTCTTGCTGTGATTCTTGCTGTCAGCAGCATGCTTTCAGGATTTGAGCACTGCAAACAGTATATTCCAGGAAAATGTGTACGCAAGAGGGATCTCTGTACCAGGGTTGTATACTGTGCTTGCATTGGCGTGTCAAGGAAGTGATCTTGGACGAATGTAAATACCAACTTTCTGCCTGGATCTGTGTCTGCAAGGGGCAGTGGGAGAGGGATGCTGCTTGCTCCTGACTGGTTGGATTATGTCACTCCTATTTTTCAGCAGAAATGTTCTCCCTTTGCAAGTGAAAAGAGGATGTATCAAGGAAATCTGTTTGCAGTGTGCTGACCTGCGCTCCCAGTGGATTTGAGGCTAGCAGCACACCCAGTTTCCAGCTGTGAAGGAGTACAAATGTGCTCTGCCAAGCTTTCCATATCTCTGCCAAGTTTTTTCTCACAGTTCAGATGGTTGTTTTTTAAGACTTGTTATAGCACTTCTCTTTTTTAAGGCAAACCAGTGTCATCAGCCTTGCATCTAAATGAATGTATGTGCTCAGATAGATACAACCAATGCAACAGAAAAATAAGATTAGTGGAGATTTGGGGATTTTTCCAGTCTTCAGGTGGGAAGAGTCAGCTCCCTCCACATACAAACTAGGAGATGATCTGAGCTGATAAGGGCTTTTAGGGAGCTACATACAAACCCCACATTTTATATGTGGATTTTAACACTCCAGAGCTGCTGGCAGGCAGTGTGGTGGGTTTTAGGAAGTGATGCCGGGCTTGCACAAGGTGTGTGGCTTTAAAGTGACGCTCTTGGAGGGGACTACACGCTTGCTTCCATAAGGGAAGGGCCATGCCTGGGAGCAAAGACCCAACCTTTATGGTTGAAATCACTTGATACACCCATTGATATTTGTTCTTCCTGCAGATGATTATAATTTAGATGGAAGTGCTCTGCTTTTCGTGCTGCTTTGTCACTCTTGTGATTATGGAAATGGCGCTTTCTACCCGAGAAGAGCACAGAAAGCTGGTGATTCCCAGGCTGGGGAATAGACCACAGTCTGTGAAAGCTGTAGCTGTTTTCAAGTGAGACATGATCAAATGCACCCGATGATGTAGCCTAATTTTACCGAGCATATCACAAAAAATGTTAATCTCCACACACCTGGCAACACACATGTTAGAGGTAGTGCTTTGGCTGGATTCAGCAGCAGAGCAGACTCATGCCAGAAAATGCAAACCAGGAGACTGGAGTGTGATGCAAGACCTGCGCCAGTGCTCAGCAGGGCTACCTTGGTGGGAGGGACACGGTCCAGCTCATCACATGGGGCCAGCAGCAGCCACAACCCCCGCATGCAATCCCTGCCCCCTCAGTTTACAGAAAGTCACAATGAATCCTACCTAAAGGCACTTTCTCAGAAGTTGGTGGTGGCTGAACTCCATCTGTGCTGGTTTTATGTCCACAACTAGTTTCCCAAAATGGAGACAGCAACCATGTGCGTCGCGTCTTTTGTCGAGGTTGTAATGGTGCATTGAAGTATGTTGGTGGAAACCAACTTGTCCACATCTGCTAACTGCAGATCTGGCCCATGGATTTTTTACCATTCTTCCTAAGTTTTTCTTCTCATCCCTTTTGGATGCACTACACTTGTTGTGCCTCTTGCTCTCAGACAGACAAAATTCATGGCACTTTGCTGCTTCATTAACAGCCTTTTTTGCCTATGTGAAAGACTGGAAATGTTGTGCTTTATTGGTAGTATCTTACTCTTTGTTACCGTGCAATTGGGAAGCATCTCATTAGTAGCTGAATGGTTGCAACAGATTCAGACTGCCCTCACTTTGATCTGTAGGTCTGCAGATCACCGGGAAGAGTGACAGCAGTGAGCAAGTGTGGGAGGAAGGGTTGGAGTTGCTTTGTCCACCAAATGCTCGCGTTGCCGTTTTGTTTATGTGGTTGTGCACTTTGGTAATTGACTTTAGCTTCTATGTAGTGGTCGAGCATCACAGATTCATCTCCTACTGCATCTTCTCATAAGGAGAGATTCTGCGGGCACCAGCGAGTGTTAGGCTGCACCAACAATGTGCTTGCCTTCATCCTTGTGTCTTCATATTAATTGCTAACAAATCCTTCTGATGAAGGCTTTTGAAAACACAAGAGGTAAACCAGAAAGTTACAAAATTAGATAGGATGGATTCAGTGGTGCTGTTGGCAAGTTCTGCTGCTCGCTGCCAGGGTCTGTATTGGGCCAGGAAGGAGAACGGGTCTTCAAAGAAGCCTGCAGTCACTGCCCAAAGCCAGTGGTGAGTGTCCGGGTGGAGCTGTGTGTCTGTGCAGAAGGGATGTGCGGGGCTATTTGCATGAGCTTTGACTGGCTGTGAGAAACATTATATCCATCCTTTACGGTGGATTTTTTCCCTTCTGTGGTTGTGAAAAAGATCTTCATTCCTCAATCTTCATTCTCTATATTCATTCCCATTTATTCCTCTCCCCAACGCCCACCATGCACAGACATGTAAGTGTGAGGGGGTAAAGAATCAGCCTGTCTTTTACATAGAAAAGCTGAAAATATTGTGTCTATATGAAAGTGTATTTAGTGGGTGAATCCTGGGGAGCCGATGCACTAAATTACACATGCACAAAGCATGACCAGCTCTCGCCAGTGCTTGTGCAAGGGCAGAGCCGAGGTATAGGTCCCTAATGCTCTCTTACCATTGTCACTGCCACTTTTTTGAGGGACTTGCTGGAGTTCAGGAGCAACCGTGCTACTGAGGTCGATTACACTGTTTGACCTGAAGCACTCTGAACTATCCCTAGCAAGGCAAAGTCAGAGGGATTGGGTTTACAACCAGTAATGGAAATATTTAAGGCACAATACATTTTATCATATTTTAAGCCCGTTAACACAAACAGTGATGGATTGTTCTTACATGAGTGCTTCCAAACAAGACTTTGATTGCACTGATCACACCTAGCAGGAGGGGGTAGGAAATCCAAGATAAAATGCTGAGAAGAAATTACTTAACCCTCCTCTCCCTATAGATGATTTACATTTAAACCCAGATGCAAACCTAGCTTTTTACAGCTGGTTTTTAGCATAGACTAAACCAAAATCTTGGATCCAAAACTTGGCAGCATTGAAAGTGCAGTAAATTATATCGTAGCTTATTCTCCTTTCTGGCATAAATGAGGCAAGAGTGAAGTTCTCAGGCAGAACTCGGTGTAAAGTGAAGAAAGCTCCACAGAAATGCTGTGGTTCACTGAAGTATATGTTTATTTCTTCCATTTCTGGAAATCAAGATGAAAGTCAGGGATGGCAGAGGGATTGTCCTAATGAAATTGGCAACAATAATTGTAATTAAAACAAAACCATTTAGGTTTTAAACACAACCATTTCGAGTTTGACCACAGTTTGCAGACATTAGTTTTCTTCCTTTCTTATGCTGCAGATATATTTCTGCTAAAATGTTATGTGTTTAGCATTGACTTCCATTAAAAAGACATTAAGACTATAGGAAGACATTTTTTTCACAGCAATCAGTCACTAAGAAGAGCTGTATGTGAAATCTCAGGATTAAAAAGGTTATTCCAAGGTTTGAGCAGTGCCAGGACTAGGCACACAATACCTTTTGAAATGGTAAAAATAACAGGATTGCTACGAGGCTGCTTCTTGTTTTGAGCAAAGGGCTGTGCTGGAGCGAGGATTTTGCTGAAACCTGGGGAACGGAGTCGCTCCCTGGCCAGGGTGAGGAGTGATTGCAAACATGGGACTGAGAGCCATTACATGAAAGAAATTGCATTCATTAGCTCCCCACAGCTTTTGTGGAAGCACTGGTGTGTTGTATGTCTTTAAACCAGAAACGTGACATCTCTAGTGTTATGAAAGCTGTTGTCTTTATTATGCTTCGCTTCTCTGCAGAACTCAGAAGTGATAAGAGCTGCCTGGACAAAAGCAGAAATGTGGGTATTTCCAGTGGAAAGCCTTTGGCTTCAGATTTTATTTCCTCCACTGCTCTTGAGGGTACACAATAAATCTTTCCTAGTTATTTTCACTTGAGGCAATGATGCACCAGAGTGATATGTTATAGCTTACCCTGGTGCAACAAATATCTTCAATTTACTTTTTTACAAGCCTACTAATTTTTATGGATTTCCAGAACTGTTTATGAACTGAGGAACAGCTGTATGATGGAAAGGAAAATAAAAAAACCACCAAGCACGGTACCTTAAAAATATCTGCAGTAAACAAGCAGGCAGACCGATGCATTTGTATCTCAGAAGTGAATGAGATCCTTCACAGCTGATCTTTCATTGGCTGCCGCTGGTGCCAGGCTACATTGCTGTCTATGTAAGCTTTCAGCTCCAGGAGCAAACATTGTGCCCTAGACATTCCCAAAATGCTGCTTACAGTGGGCTGGGTAGCAGCTGGGACAACAGATGTGGGTGCTGTATAGCAAAGTTTATCTTCAGCATGAGGAGATGCATACATGGGGGGGACTCACCTTGCTCCCGACTTGCTGCCATGCAATATGCTGCCCTTTGGATCTTGACTATATTTTTGAGGAAGGGGCTGGGTTTTTGGACTTTGATTGACATCTCCGGTCCCTTGAGTGACAACAACATACCACAGCTCAGCCCAGCTGCAGAGGACAGTGCAACTGTCTGGGTGAGTGGTATGTGTTGTCAAGATGGCCCAAGCTTAGGCCACATCCAAAAGTTTTGTAGGTCATCAGTGGTCCCTGGGTGGCACTTTGTGTCCTTTTGCTCCAAGACCTTCAGCAAAAAGGAGATGAAATATGGGCCTTTTTTTTTTTTTTTGCTCAAAGGAGCCCAAAGATCTTGGAGAAAAATCAATTTACTTGACAGACTTGGCAAGGAGACCTCTCAGCTGGTCGCTGGCCTCTGTCCAAGCTTTCTCCTTTACAGGGCCAGGCAGGATAATTTAATATATATTGTTATAAAAGAGTGGGATAACATATCCATGAATGTCCAAGTGACTGAAGAGCTTAATGCGTAAACACTGGGGAGCAAGAATTTGTTTGGTACTTTTGCTTTTTCTTTCTGTTGAGCAAAGGAACGTATTTGACCCTGTTCTGGCAGGCATTGGTTCATAGTGACTCTGAAAAGGGGCAATAGAAAGCATTGAAATGGTGCATAAACATTTGTACATTATGATTTCTCTCAAAAGTGCACAAGATTTCTCCTCAGTCCATGGACATACCATGACTGATTTGTTTTATTAACAACTGGTTGAATTTTCCATTTTTCATCAGCTTTTTTCTTACTGCTTTGGCTTTTTAACCTTCTTATCACCTCTAGCTGAGTGTGTTTTGGATGATTTTAAATGAAATTTCAACACCACTCTTTTTCAAGAAAAAACATTGCTGTTATTTTAGCAGCCTTGAAGATATATAGTTATTACCGCTGTAACACAGCAATGGAAAAGTATTACTTGAACCTTTCTCTCTGTTTTTAATGTTACTTTAAGTCTTCTTTGGATTTAAGGATCTCTGAAAACCTTCTGTGAGTGCAGCCGCTGGTAGGAGCCATTGCTGTGGTGTGGTGGATAGATGAGTTTTTCAGTTCTTTCCAAATCAAGTTAGTAGCTGTGATAGGAAAACCAAGAAGTGGAAAAGGGGAGAGGTTGGCACACACTGTTCTCACGCTCCAGTGTGTCAGCCCTTGCCTTTGGCTTTGCAATGTGAACACGTTTTGGTGTAGCGTGAAAGTGTTGCATGAAGCAAAACCGTTTGTTGGTATGAATATGCCTGGTGGTATTTTAAATGAATCCTATGGTTTATGTTGTGTTTGTAGGACAGAGGCTTGTTTAAACTCATTAGCCTTTCATTAAGATTATTCCATGGGGCTTTCATTCACTGTTGCCTTTAAGCTGTGAGGGACCGAAATAAATGAGAATCCTGGAATATCAAAAGAAGGTTAACACAAGGATTAAGCATTTCCTCGTTTAGCAGGGAAATGATAAAATCATTCTGAGAGTACGGGAAGTAAATTACAGAATGCCGATAGTAAGTCCTCAATGTCTAGCCTCATTTCTAACCTGTATTTAGGGGGAACCGTGTAGTTATCCTGCTTTGAAGTCTCAGACACATGAAAATTACTGCTGCAAGGGGGTCCGCTGCTGTCCTGCTTGGCTAACGCTGGGGCTGCACACAGCGAGTGGTCAGGGAAAAGTGCTGTTCACAGGAGAGTTGTTAAAGATCAGACTCTGGCATTGCAAACTTAATGTATGCAGTTTGGTTTTTCAGTACACTTCAGACAAATAGTGTCACAATTGATTTAGCAGAGGTGATCCTGCCTTGAGGAAGAGAAGGGAGTAACTGACCTTGTAGGATCTCTTCCCACTCTCCTTTCTATGATACTGTTATCATTCTGGTCCTCTGGGAGCCAAAACTAAGCAGTATTTTGCATCTTAAAGTCAGCCTGAGAAAAGGTTACTAAAGGTAAAACAGGTGCAGCCAAGAGTATGAGACTTGTTTGCAGAAGATATTGAGGTATTGCTATTTGGGATCATTAACTTGAGCTTTTAACCATAAGAAACGTACCTGAAAATCTACATGGCCTTCTTTCTCTTCTCTGCTCAATGATAGCTTTAGGATATATTAGAAAAATAACTCAGTAACGCCCTTTACACCCCATCTGTGTTACAGGTGCAATAGGGTAACAGATTAACAATGTGACATGTACTCTGCAGCTTCCCTTCACTTCCCACTGGCTGCCACGTGTTCCCCTGTCCCTGTATTACATGGAGAGAACAGCCCTTAGCTGCCACCTCTCCCATTCTACCAGAGCTATGCCAATTAAATAGACTTTTCTGTATTTATTATGGAAGAGTTACTTATACCTAGTGACATTTCTGCTGACTGCTGTTAAAATCCCCTCTGCTTTAAAGTCAGCAGCTGCATCTTAGAGTAACAAACAAAACTCTTACTGAAGAAAATGTCTCCTGAAGTGTTGAATATAAAATTGTTTAATGGTAAATAATACAGTCTGCAAAAGTATACTGGGAAAATGGACTAAAAGGAGAAATCAGATTCAATGTACTCTGTTTTTTTTCTCTCTGCAGTTAGAGGAACTGATAATGCAGAGTTAGTGAGAAGGGTAAGGAAACTCAGGGGAGACACAAATACCATCACATATACCTTGGGAACAAAAAAGCTGAAAGGTTTCAGAAAAATGTTCTTTCTTTTACTTTCTAGTTCTGCTTATTGTTTATTGTGGGTTTTTTTTAAGAAACAATACATTTTTGTCTTTTATCTCCTCCTCTTTCTTCATCTTCTTTTATAAATTTCTCATTAGTTTCTGCTATGGAATTAAACAAGATCAAATGTTGTCAGCCTGCACTGATGAATATCTATCTGCAAACGTTATATAATTCATCCCAGCCACAAAGCAGGTTAGTGCAGAAATAGTGCTTTACACCTTTTGAACTGCCAATCATGCAGTAAAAAGCAGCCGCTGGCATCGTATGCCATGCCAGGGGTTTGCCAGCACAGTCAGGAAGACACAGCACTCAGTTTTGGGACATAGAAATGAGGTAAAGCTCGTGTCTAGATGTGTAGTTGCAGCCACACTTACCCTATATCCTGTTGAAAGTCCTACTGTTAACTCCGAATCTACTGCGCTCAGAATCTCTTTTTTCATTATGACAAAGGTGGAAAATGTTGTGGGGTTTGGGTCTTTTGGTTTTGCATCTGAATATTGCATTAGAATAAAGCAGTGACTAGGCTCTGTGAGAAGAGTGTGGTGTTTCTGGGGCAAGCGCGTGCTGGGAGGTGCCCTGCTCAGGCTGGCCTTGCCCCTGCTCCAGCAGGGCTCTCACCTGAAGGGGCTGCCTCTGGAGCGGTCTTTACAAACGGGGAGCATGAGGCTCCTTCCAGGCCCCGCTCCCTCAAGATTTTGCTCTGTTCTCAAGCTACTGCCTTTTCATGAACTTGCCATGACTTCAGTAGATTTACCCATGGGTCAGAAAGAGCTAAATTATGCCCCTTTCTGACAGTCTGGCGCTAAACTGGGCAGTTTCATTTCAGAGTTTCAAAGACCACACCCTATAATTAGTCTAATTTTTCTAGCTCTCCATTGAGTCTGTCATTTTTCCTGGCTAGCACTGCATATAGCAGTCTCAGTCACAGACGTGTAATCCCATTAAATATGACGGGCCAATTTTCAGCTGCAACAATCAGGTACACTGGATCTGGGGGACTGGTTGCATTTGCAGCAGTGTAGGGTGCAGTTTCGGGCTGACTCTATCAAGATGCTCATCCTATGTGTTACATGCAGAGGCAGCTACGGTAGGTAGTGCATTCAAAACAGTCCAGTGAATAGGCACTTGCCAACATTCAGCTGTTTAAATAATTCATGGGTCTACTGATAATTGCTATTTCAGTATTTCTGTCTCATTTATTCTACAAGAAAGGCTGACAGGGCTGCAGCTTGAGTTTTCTTGGTTAGACAAAAAAATGTTTGCTGGTTACATAGCATCCCTAGGGAATCCCTTGAAACCAGACAAGGGTGCTCATTATTTTCCACTGGCCTTGACCACTGGTCTGTGTTAAGACAATTTATTGTTTCCATGTTTACTGTCAGAGAAGAGTTTGTTTTGTCTTATTCTAAACCTCCTTGAAGCCTGTGCATAAACATTCACCTGTTGCTTCGTGGTACCTAGATAAGAATTGAACCTTTTGTATGTGATGGGGATAAGACAGAAATACTGTACTGCACTGGGGGTGCAAGTAGACAAAAATAGGATTATTGATCCCTTGAAAAATGCATGTATCTGCTGGACCTCCTACTGTGAAATGAGGAAACTGAGCAAATGCACTCACTTGAATCTGTCCCCTTTGCCACTTACCTTTGATAATTTGGTTTCTAATATGTTAGTGTAGCAGCAGCACAATGTATTAGGAAACAAAAATACAAGAGCTGCAACGAATTAAAAACTCTTGGAGGTGATGTAATCTGCAAAGGGAAATCTGTAAGTGTGTATGGTCATCTCCAAAAATGGTAATCTATTTGTAACTGAGGAATTAAAGAGAAAATAAGAGAAGTATTTCACAAAGAAGTAATCCAGGGAAATCATACGCTACAACTTTTTTGCAGGCCAAGCACTAATTTAATCACGGGAGATAAAATTTCTCCTCTTTCACTGCAGGACATGGAAAGGTTACTGGCTCATTTATTTCAGGGCTTAAGTGTGTAGGCATGGGTCATAGTTTATATTCCAGATACTTCCTACAAGCAGGATATTTGCACTTGCTGCATGGTAGAGGCCTGAAGGTGGTTCAGGAAAGCAGCCATCCCCAGTCTGAGACAAGAGGCGGCCTTGGCAGAGCTGGTTTTGTGAAGGTCTAGATTTCCAAATATTTCACTTTTGCTTGCTCTGTTACATATCAAGTGCAGAGCAAAGGGACCTGCTTTTCTCTTTCCTATTTCTGTGTGTTTGATGGCCTTGCCTCTCACAGGAGTCACTACAGAATTATTAGGTAACAAATACATATATACACACATGCACACACACACAGAGGTGTATTCTTATTAAATAAGGAAGGACTAAGTGATCACACATTATTGACTTAACTGTGTTCTGAAAATATAGCTATACTGCTTTCAGATCTAGGGGAAGCCCAGCTTTGGATGTATGCTTTGCTTGCAGGTCTTCTCCAGCATAAAGGAGCCTTTCAATTAGAGCTGTCTTTACTGCGGGGTTATAGTTTGGTGCTTCTGGTCTGGTCAAGGCACATTTACTGGAATAAAAACCATGGCACAAGTGCTGTTTTATGAGGTACCTGCCACCTCCTTAGTGCAGAAGGTGGAAGGAAGGTGATGGACACCATTGGAATACTCAGAAGTAAAAAAACCCCAGTGACAGGTATTTAAGACTCAGGAGTGCTAAAAGGAGAGAGGAGAAAAGAGAGAAAGAGCAAGCTGGCTGATTCCTCGGTGCTAGTCTTCCTCAGATAGTGTAAATGAGTTAATGGGAAATTCAGCCACTTGAAAAGGAAGTTTCAAATAGAAGGATTACCAAAGGCTGTTCAGGAGGCAGATGAAAGAAAATGAAAACCAGCAGAGCAATGCCCCAGTCCATGCTCCAGTCAAGGGGATGCTAATGTGGCTCTCAGCTATTCAAAGCCAAAAAAGCAATAGATGAGGAGGCTGCATTCCCTGGGGAGGGATCTTCTTGAAGAAGAGAAAACATCTCTAAACTACACATTACACCAACCACTCTGTGCAATTATTCAAGTGAAAGGCACAAAGGAAGGAAGCTGGAAATTAGAATATGCAGTCATAAAGAGCAAAGAACAGGTCAAATCCCATTTTTAGTTTCCATAGAGTTATGGTTCTATTTAGTGGAAGAAAAAGTGGTAAATTCTTCCTCACCATCAGGCAGCAAGGAAAGAAACGTCAAACCTTTCTTAATTCTCATTTTCAGACTAAAATCTGCCTTTTCCTTTGGTTTTTTCCCATCTCTGTCAGCCCATATCTAAGAAATGAGTACCTGCTGGCTTTTCGTTACATGCTAACAGTGGTTTCTCTACTCTTTATAGTGGGAATTGCCCTTGCAGACAGCTTACAGCCTGTGGGACGGGCAGCAGCACAAGGCATGGCACCCACCTGGAATAACTAGGGAGCTCATTCCTTCTTTCCATCCATGTTATTGAGTACTTGGGTTGGTTTATTCCTGGTGTCAGGAAATACAACCATTGTTAAGGTGGAGTAAGGTACAGACTGAGGCAAAAACTGTGATGAAGAGGGCTTATAGCAGCAAACAGGCTTGCGAGAAAAATGGGAATGCGAATCTGAAATATCTGTAGGGTATTTAGCAGAGGGAACGGAAGGAGGAGTCTGCAAGACAGCACTACTTCTGCACTGGGCATGTACCCCTTGGGGGCCAGAAGAGGCCTCCTGGGGATGGAAAGAGCTGAGGTGGCTTCAGGACTCCTTACCTCTTGCTTGTGTGGAATCATCTGTCTTACTGCTACACTGCTGTATTTAGCTTTTCAACACAATAACTGCCATTTTTGTGAATTTTGGTACAACATCTCTTCATGACTCAAATGCCTGTCTCCCCAAAATGGTGTCAAAATCTAATTAAGAATAATTACCCTATCAAATGTCTGCATCATTCATTCCTGTAATTTTGTTGGCAAGGCTCAAAGATTTCTGCTGAAAGATGTATAAAATGATCTAGGGTTTTGGTATTTGCCTTTACAATCTTTACTGTGATGTTTTGAACACAGAATCTGTGCAATCAAAACCTGTAGCTGTAATTGACTCTAACCAGTTGTACTATTAGCACCACTATCAGCATTGCAGTAATATTTACATGCCCTACCTATGGGGACTACTGTGTTAGGCACCATAAATAAAATCTGGTGTGGAGATACCTGCGGGAGCTGTGTGTGTCCAGTGCTGGTTGCAGCTTGTGGCATTGGCAGTTCAGATGGGGCAAAACCCCTCTGGGTTTGGGCAAGCAGGGAGTGCAAGGCACACAGCAACGCCAGTCCCTCCTTTGCTACTTATTCCCATTTTTGCTTGAATTCCTGCAGAGCCCCTGAGTCTTTCAGCTTGAACACATCTGGGTCAGCCTCTGCCCTCAATTAGATGTTGGTTCAGTTCTTGCTTTAAGCAGGTTTTCATGAGAACAGCTGAGGGCAGAAACGGGCCTCTGAAGTAAGAAGGTTTACAAATCTTGTGTATTGTATAAGCAAAGAGGGCAAAAAGGACAGTAATCACAAGAACAACTCTCTTTCCTGTCTTGTTGAAACAAACATCTTTTCTTCTAGGACAAACCCATTACTTTTTATATAGCAGATAAGGCTGTTTTGTTGTTTTAATGGATTTATAAATTGAATTTGTTATTAGCAGTGACTCCACTATTGTGATGTTAAATGGCAGGAAATTGGCCCGCTGTGTTGCAGCCACCTCTTAATATAAGTACCTTTCCCCTCCTCTTCTAAGAGGCTGGGTTTTGAAAACCCATGAACAAGGACATCATAGAGAATCTGATTCAGTTCAGTTTAAAAGCTAAATTAGAGCAATTGATCATTTCATTCTGGTGATCAGAGACTCCCAGCGGAAAATTCTGAAACATCTGTAATAGCCAGACTTGCAGAATAACAATAAGTGAATCAGAGCTGTTTGGAAACTTATTTTTCAGCTCACTGGCAGTTATGAATGTTATAGTAATAATTTCAAAATTTTTTAAAAATGGCTTCAAGTCAAACTAAAATGGAAGGTCTCAGTTTGATTGCAAGAACATTTTTTTAAAAAGGAAAGAAAATGGACATTTCTAAGTGAAAAGCCACATGAAAGACAAATCCAAGTCTTTATTTAAGAACATTGTTAGATGTGTTTAGATTACTTGAAAGTGGTTTTTGCTTTTATTTTCAACACGGGACTTGGCACTATAAGCACACTTCTGGACATGATTTGAGTACCTTTATTTTGCACAAACCAGATAACTTGCCAAAATATGTTGCTTCCCAAAGTCCAGCAGAGATCACTGATTCACTTTATTATTATTAGTCATTACGTCTTGAAAGGAAACAGTTGCATTTGTGAACAAGTAGATGCTTTGCATAGGTTGAATCTCAAAAGCTTTGTTTAGATCAAGTTTCCATGGAGTTACCCCACTGTGAACGAGACATGAATTTATGAGCCCCCAGTTCTACTTAGTGGCATTATCAGAGCAATGTGCTCCTCTGTGAGATGCACATTATGGCAAGGACAGTACTAAGGTCAGTGTAGAAAACTCTGTAAGCAGAAAGCTCCTTAGGCAAGGAACATATTGCAGAAAAGTCAGGAGCAAACTTCAATGAAAATATCAGCAGAACAGCTGAAAAAACAAAAAATGGTTAGGAAATCTTCTATAATGGAGTCATCTGGAGTTGTGACTAATGCATCGTGATACTCTGTAAAAGAAACCCCAACTTCATATTTATTATATTTTCCTCTGCACACGTGGTTTTCATAGGTGTTGGAATGAAAACTTGAAGACAAGCCTATAAACCCCTCTATATTTAAAGTAAATCACACAGAAATCTCAGTATAGCTGTTTTGCCAAGGAAAAAAAAATCCATTCTGCTGATCTTTACTTTTTGTCCTTTTTTTGTATTATGCTTTCTCGGGCCGTTTTTGTATTAAACCAGTTCCAAATAAACAACTATTCATGGTACCAGAACTGCATGTGATTTCAGCTGACACTGACATTAACAGTCTCAGATTCCATAGCACTAAGACATGAAAAAAAACAGAAATAAAACTTACCTTTTAGCTGGGAAAGTGGCTGCTATATTAGAGTATGCACAACTCTTACCAGCACAATACCGATTTTAGTGTTAATAATGAGCTCAAACATTCTGTAGCTTCTCGTGTGTTTTCCTTGAAATCGCACTCCCAGAGGCTTTTAGATCTAAGATGGCATTTTTCACAAGGAAAAAAAAAAAAAAGTTTTCATGTTGAAAACAAATTGATAACATCACCTGAGTGCTTTCTAATGACTCTGAAACTGGAGGACAAAGTCATAGTGTGCACTTAGTCACCTTTTCTCTAAAGGAAACTCTTTGCCTCTCTTCTGCTTCTCCATAGGTTTATAACTTTTAAACTCATTGGCCAATTACAATGGAAGCTCGCAAGAAAGAAGAGCAGAAGTCTCACAAATTATTATATTGATACAAATTTCATGAAGCTAAGCAGATGGAAGTCAGTAACCTGCTAGAAAAATTCAACCCAAATACAAGACTCTGATAAGGGCTTGTACTAGACACCAAAAATCCTATTCTGGCAAGCTTGATCAGTGCAGCTGGGGAAAAGGCTCCACTGATGTCTGTGTTAATCTGCCCCAAGATACAAAATTTTATTCGGTCTTGAAATGGTATGGTCCAGGAAACAATGTGTGCTGTTGTTTTGCAAGGCTTGTGGGTTTTCCTTTTTTTTTTTTTTTTTTAATTAGATGGAGGTTTTTAAGCAAATCTCATTGTATTTCTGGGAATTGTGAATGTTTAGGTTTGGAGTGTTATCTGATCAAAATCACAAAATTTCAATCTACCAAGGTTACTGTCCCACCAGCTTTGCAGGAAATATGCCTGCAATTAGAATTAATTTACCAAGTAAATCACCTCTGCAGCAAGCAGAGGTTTTGCAGCGATGGGGCATCCATCTCAAACAAAATGCAGCCATACAGTCATCATAACATGATGCAGGTTTTGAGAGAAAAATATTTACCAAGGAGAAGGGAAATTGTAGCACTTCTCTGAGCTAAAAGAAATGTATGTAAATAAAGATAGCCTCTGCTTCCATAACCCAATTATAATATTGATGTGCGTGATCTGAAAATTACATGCTGTGAAAATAACATACCGTTACAGATAGGCATCTGACTGGCTCTCCTTGATTTCAGACACATGTAGGATAATTACATGCTCCAGCATCTTAATTTGAATTGTTCCAGAAAAAAAAGCCTTTATTTCTATAAAGCTGTTTTAATCCTAGGGCACTGAATAAATGAAGCCTGTGTGGGGGAGATAGCAGCAGCTCCACCGCGTGAAAGTGGACACGCAGAAGTACTGGGACCTGTTCTGGTGCCTCAAAGCAGGGTCCAAGAAGCAGTCAGAGCCTGGCCTGTTTCTGCATGCAGCAGGGAGCAGCAATCTGTACTGGTAGAAGGTATGTGGGGAAGATTTGGGGAAGAACAGTCTATATCATGTCCAATGCCAACTTACAAGGTGAAAACACGGTGATAGAAGGCAAAAGCGTGGCTCTTGCTAGAGCATCTATGAGAGAACCTGTATGAGTTCAGTCAGAGGAGCATCACTAGGAAGCTTTTGTGGGTTTGAACACACTGACAGCCTGTGCACCCATAGGTAAACATCAGGCCCAGTTGCAATGGGTGAGTTTCTATGGAAAAAAAAAAAAGCAGCAACAATAAACACTACTAAAATTATAAAAGAATTACAGCATTTATAATATAAAATTATAAAAAAAATGTAAACATTATAAACTAACTCTATTTCTAACTAATTGCTATTATCAGTTCTCTGGTTTGGGGGCAAGGGAAAGCTTTCCTTTCAGATTTCTTTCAGATACAGGTCAAATACTGGTTTTACTTTGTTAAAACATTTTTCTAGTGGAAAGCAGGAATAGTTGCAAACATCCCTGAACAAAGCAACCTGACAATTAAATCGTGTAAATAACAGGATTTCTTGTTTCCAGTGCATTCGTTAGCTGCCTGCAGCCCCATGGAGGGGCCGGCTCTCTGTTACCAGTTTTCTGGCAACCGATACCTTGAAGACTGCCACTGTTTGGACAGATTTTGTTGAAGCTGAGCACTGAGCTCAAAATTTGGTGAGGAAAATAAATAAGCCAGTTTTCCACGGAATGTATTTACATTACCTTTATTTCTTTAGGATAAGGGGCTAAAAATGAAGCAATAGTAATATACTGTCATTATCACTTCTGTGCACGCCTACTCGGACACCCAGACAATGGAGGAAGTGAGGATTAAACCAGAATACTGTCACCCAGAATTATGGGAATATTCTGATTTTTATCAAAGCCTGGGACTTATATGGGAATTCAGTCTGTCAGGCTGTATTTCATAGAATCATGGAATTGTTTAGGTTGGAAAAGACCTTTAACATCATCAAGTCCAATCATTTACCTAGCACTGCCAAATCCACCACTAAACCATGTCCCCAGGTGCCATGTCTATGCATCTTAAATATTTTGAGGGATGGCGATTCGACCACCTCCCCGGGCAGCCTGTTCCAGTGCTTGACCAGCCTTTTGGTGAAGATGTTTTCCCCAATACCAATGTAAACCTCCCCTGGTGCAACTGGAGGCCATTTCCTCTTGCCCTATCACTTGTTACTTGGGAGAAGAGACTGATTGCCACCTCGCTACAGCCTCCCCTCAGGCAGCTGTAGAGAGCGATAAGGCCTCCCCTGAGCCTCCTTTTTGCAGGCTGAACACCCCCAGCTCCCTCAGCTGCTCAGCATGAGACATGTTCTCCAGCCCCTTCACCAGCTTTGTGGCTCTGTGGACACGCTGCAGCAGCTCAGTGTCTGCCCTGCAGTGAGGGGCCCAAAGCTGAGCACAGGATTCGGGGGGCAGCCTCACCGGTGCTGAGCGCAGGGGGCTGGTCACTTCTCTAGTCCTGGCCACACTTTTTCTGACACAAGCCAGGAGGCTACTGGCCTTCTTGGCCACCTGGGCACGCTGCTGGCTCGTACTCAGCTGGCTGTCGCCCAGTACTCCCAGGTGCTTTTCTGTGGGGCAGCTTTCCTTCCAGCCGCTCTTCCCCAGGACTGTAGGCTGCGTGGGGTTGCTGTGACCCAAGGGCAGGACCCAGCTCTCAGCCTTGCTGAACCTCATACACTTGGCCTTGGCCCATCGATCCAGCCTGTCCAGATCCCTCTGTAGAGCCTTCCTGCCCTCCAGCAGATCAACACTCCCACCCAAGTTGGTGTTGCCTGCAAACTTACTCGATCCCTTTGTCCAGATCATGGATAAAGAGATCAAACAGGACTGGCCCCAGTACTGAGCCCTGGGGAGCACCACTTGTGCCCAGCTGCCAGCTGGAGGTAACTTCATTCACCACTGCTCTTTGGGCTTGGCCATCTAAACCATTTTTTACGCAGCAAAGCATACACCTGTCCAAGCCATGAGCAGCCAGTTTCTCTTCCGTATAGTCCAAGAACCTTCTAGAGTGTTTCCTCTCTGCTGTACTGTATTTCCAGCAGACATCTGGAAAGTTCAAGTCCCCCACAAGAACAGGGGCTAGCAATTGTGAGACTTATCCCAGTTGCTTATAGATTTTTTTTACTTGGCTCCTCATCCCGGCTGGGTGGTCTATAACAGACTCCCACCATAATATCTGCCTTGTTTGCCTTCCCCCTGATTCTTACCCATAAACAGTCAACCCTATTGTCACCATCATTAAGCTATAGACAATCAAAACTATCCAACATATAGGGCTACCCACTGCCTCTCCTTCCTTGCTTATCCCTTTCGGTCTCAGTGGTTTCAACTTGCCAGCTTGCTATGGCCAAAGAAGTTTTTTTAAATGAAAGAATAAGAAAATTAGTTTGTGCTATTACTATCAGACATCACAGTAAAGCTACCCACTGCAAAAGTATCTTCTGTAGGCTTCTCCAGTTTTTGTGGTAGTTTTGCAGGCAGCTTTATATAGGCATATCTGAGCTACTGTTTTATTTGCAAACTGTATCTGTATAGGTAGGGTAGGTAGGTGGGGTAGGGTAGGACTGTGTATTTTCTGACTATGGCCAAGAAAACCTCAGGAAATTAAATGTGTTAACCTGACGTTTTCTGAACGTTGTTGATATTGCCATATCATACCTTTTGGTGAACAAGCTGAAAGTTCATTGTGTCCCCTGAGTTTTTCTAAAGGTCTTGTAAAGCACCACCTTTCTCTTCCAGTGGAGACTGGCTGTGAAGTTAATATATGACAAATTTGGGAATGACTCATCAGCTGTTTGTTATTGTGCATGTATTGTATATTCATTACCATCGGCATACAAGGAGTTTCCAGATCTAGCATGCAGTTGTAAGTCAAGCTGATATTTTGAAACGAGGGAGCTTTGTGGGGAAAATGAGTGTGCTGGTGGTACTGTGTTCTGAAGAAAGGCAGATTCTTCCAGTAGCTCAGGAGAGAAGCTGCCGCATAATAAGTTGCTGCTGTTTGAACTCGGGAGAAAAAAGTATCCTAAGAACCTAATAAGAATATTCAATCCACTGCTTTTATAGACAGGCCTCACTCAGTAGGAGTGTTCCAGCCTTAAATGTGCAGGTTCAGCTCAGTTATTTGAAAAATTCAATTGTAATTCAAATTAAAATAATAATTTGAATAAATAACTCAAATCTGCTTCCCAATCAAGCACTAAGGCAGGACTTCCAGCTACCTGAACTGTAGGATGTGTCTTTCCATCTCCTCTGACTATTTTACTTCTTATGTGGGAAACCACTTGATAGTAAACATATCTGTGACAGTTGGGTTGGTTTACATTAAAGCAGAGGTCAGGTAGGAGGACCTTATGGCAGGAGGGGAAGACCTCCTTCCCTTGGAGAGTAACAGGACTTGCTCAAGAGTGAGCAGGAAAATGGGAGATTGCTGCAAGGTGCAGGTAGCAGCAGGGCCAGTTTTGTAAGGGATAGGTGAAATTTCCCATTGACAGGTGGGAATCACGTATATTTTTGTTGCCGCTTGGAATATTATGGAGGTGGCTGGAAAGGCAAGCTGCCTGCGCAGCTGCAGTGGGTGGGGAGTGGCAGTCCAGAGGGTCCTGGGCAAAAAACTCGTGCACCAAGGTGCAGGATGAGTCCCCTGCTTTCTGATGTGTTGCCTTATCTTGGAATGTAACTGATATTTCCTGCTTTCTGTCTCCCAAGGAAATGTGCTGTGATCAAGGTAGGACTCAAATGCTGAAGTCCTTTTTGAACTCAATCCTCTTTGAACTGTGTGATCTCTAATGAAAGTTTAGAGAGGAAAACGGCTTATCTTTTCCTTCTTGCTGGATGGATGCCCTTATTTTGTTTCAGATCATTCAGCATTATTTTTGCTAGGGAAATGTTATTTATTCAGCTTTCAAATGTTTGGTCATCTTATTAATTTTTCATATGCAAAGGCTTTGAATATTTCTCTTTGAAATACCATAACTAACCTCCTTTTTTTCTCAGGGCAATGTATTTGGCTCTCCAGTTATGACCTCCCCAAAGTTGCCTAGAAAAATAGGCAGGGACAAATTCTCCAGCTCATAGACATCAGGTGGGACTGCTACAATTTATGAAGTTCCCATTACAGATACTGAAAGGGGTGAACATGAAAGATGTGTGCCTGGGAGAGCACCCAAGACCACAGTGGTCAGAGGGGAAAACCAAGTGGCCGCCTTCTCTGTGTCTTGTCTTGCTGTCCTTGCAAATCTGCCCTCAGCAGAGCTGCTCAAAATTGAAAATAATCTGCTTGAACCCATGGAGTTGCAGAGATGGTAACATAAGGAAAGTGGATCTCCTCCCTTGGCTGAGGATGAACTGTCTCTGCTGTCGCTTTAGTATGGTTATTGTTTTGTTTCCTACTGTTATTGCTTTATCCTCTGGTGTTGCCTTAAAAGGCACAGGCGTTTTGATCTTTAGGGCAAATTCTCTGTGATGCTGAAATAAACTAAACGTAGAGGATTTACCTTGTTTCTTGTACACAGTATTTTTCTTCTTTTACTTCAGGCTTGCTTCCAGTTTTTTTTCCTGTATGAAGAATGTAGAAACAGCACCAGCATGGACTTGCTGTCCTTGCTTTCCACCAGACCATGTACGACTCCGTCCTTACGACCTTTTTTTGCTGAATTTACCCTTTCCAACTTCTCTAGCCTTTATTTAATATTCATCCTTAATTATTCTTTTTTCTTATTTGTCCTCTAACAGAATAATTTTATTTCACTCAACACCCTCCATTACACTGCTGTTTTCTGAGTTTCATATCCTCCTTTTTGAGTTCAGATCTGCTGGCTGCAGGCTCCAGCTGCCTCATATAGTAAATAAATGAAGGTTCTTTCTCGTTATATGGTATGAATTGCCATTTCTTTCACTCCCCATAACCTGCTCCTCCAGGCAATTCATTTCACACATCTTTACATTTGGAAGCTGGGAACTGTATTATAGATCAGCGCTTATTTATTGACTTGTGTCCTGTTATTATTTTGATAGACGTGTTTTGGTGTATGGCACACCCACCTCAGGTATTTGCTCTTCCCAGTTTATTACTTCTGTGTGGTGTTTCTCTTCACTGTTTTACAGCACTCCTCTCCAGGTGGTGGGTGAGCTGCAAGTGCAGGGGAAACCATGCCTTGTGCAAAGCAATAGCATGTTGGTGGTTGATGTTAAAGCAGCAGATACCAAGGGCATATTTGTACAAGAGCAGGATGACTAATAAACTTTTTAAAAGTGCCCGTGTGACTTAATATACCAGCTCATGTCAGTGTTCGAAGATATTTGGAAGCCTGAAGTCCCCTGACTTTCAACTGTTAGTAACATGTATGTGCCTTTGGTGCTTGTACTTGATTATTCTTGAAAATTAAGCAAGATCAAAGACTCGTGATCCACATTTGAAAAACCTAATGTGAGCCTGAAAATATGCCCTGATTTTTCGCCACATCAGCACAGAATCAGAAGAAATGGTGACAAAGCAGCAGGTCTAAGGGCCTAAGTAGACAGTGCTGAGCGAGTCCAAGCTGGCCAGTTGTTTTTGGTGTGACACATTGCAGTAGGTATTGCTAGCCCTAAAAAGAAATCCCTTGGTATTTTGTGGGGTTTTCTGTTTTGTTTTGTTTTTAAATGCTGGTTCCCAAGCTCTCCTGCGTAAGTGCAGTTCTGTGGAGCAGGGTGTGCTTTCCTTATGTGCAATGAAGGAGAAGTGAGTGTGCAAATATCCTCTTCTGAGGCTCCAACACACCGCAAAAACATGCTTTTGTCACTGTGTTAGAATTTATAGTTAATATTTGCAAATTCTGGCAATGTACCAGTGAATTTAATACCATCTCACCACAACAGAAATTTTGTATGCAGACACAAACTTTGCTAGGATATAATTGGTACCTATAGCTCTACCTTCAAAATACTGCATTCAAATACATTCTCACGGAAAAAGAAACTGATGAATCTTCAATACCAGGAGAGTCTGAGACCATCAACAGACTTTCAATGAGTATCAGGCTGCATTTCTTCTCTTGCAGTGCTGCTAAAACATGGCCTTGCCCAGAGGGGCACTCGGGAGCAAATACATCCATTTAGAAAAATGAGTTTGTGGTACCAGTGGAGCAAAGTATAGAAAAAAGAAAAAAAATTGGTGCTTAAAACCCCTGTTGTGTATTCAGAAAACAGACTGAAGGAGGTAGGCAATGATACAGCACGGGAAAAATAGGCATTCAAAACTGAGCACTGGGCGTGTGCTGGAGCCTATTTCTTAGAGGGGCCTGTAGTTTCAAAGCTGTGTGAAGGGATCAGGAGGGCAGGGGTAGAAATAT
This sequence comes from Falco naumanni, assembly GCF_017639655.2. Classification (NCBI taxonomy): domain Eukaryota; kingdom Metazoa; phylum Chordata; class Aves; order Falconiformes; family Falconidae; genus Falco; species Falco naumanni. The sequence continues at coordinate 2,842,579 of NC_054065.1, forward strand.
TAACCGGTAAGTGGTTCCAGAAGGGCTACATTATTCTTACATGACATATCAGTGAATGGCACTTAACTATGCATTAGCACATGGGCAAAAATATTAAGTCTATATTTATGAGAAATACTAAGTCTGTGTTTATCACCTTGCAGCCAAAGAGCTCAGGTGCTACGGCAATATAAATGAACGCATATGTGAGGTATAGCACTTGTGGCCCGGTGCAGTACTTTCCACGCTTTTCTAGTGAATTGTCTAGCTCTGGAAAGATATGGTTGACATAAACTTGATTCTTTGATTTTTAAGGCTTAATTTTAAAATTAAGCTGTAATTTTAGTTTTTCTAATAATTTTAAATAGCTTTTACATTGTATTTCATCTCACTGTATCTTGCTGTTTTGTGGGGCTTTGAGGTGTTCAATTTGTACACACGCTTGGAATTGGAGAAAACATTGGAAAAAATCCCCAGTGCAGAAATGTTTTGCTTTTTGAGGTTCTCCCTCTCTCCAGACTACCATACGCACTTCAGCATCTTCTTTTGGCTTTCCAGATACTGAGACATTCTTGCAATTAATTTTGTACATTTCTTTACAGCCTTTCTTTTTTGCAACCAAACCATACAGTTGTCTGGTAGCTTGGTTAGACACTCTGGAGTGACCAAGTAAATCAGCTCACAAAGGGTGCTGCGTTACCTACAGCTACATACAGAGCTGTTCTCAGAAAGTGTCCGTGTGAAGCTGGTCTGTCTAGACAGCAAACACGCCTTGAATCTCAGTAAATTATACCATCATCCACAGCAAAATAATCTTGAATTATTTGCTGCTCTTTTATGAATTCAGATGTCATTCCTATTTTAATTCACATATTCCCAGCTAACATTTAATTAAGACAGGTATTCTGGGGTAGCTGTTTTTAATTTTCTTCTAGCTGTGCTTCCATTTCTGTTGTTGCTTCACTGCTGATTTTACTTTAACAATTGGTTGGAAAGGTTTATTCTTCCTTTAATGTTAGTCTTTAAATACTTGCTCGCAATAGGGGCTCTCAAATGCTTATTATACTGGACTACGTGATGAGAAACAGTCCGCACTGCCGGATCTGGTAGATGATCTCCTCCTGCTATATATATTTCCACACAGACACATATGCTTTCAATATTTTTGCTACCTGTCTTTCTTTACATTATCATTTTTGCAATTATTTATTTCATTGCAAACTACCAGATACCACAGGAGCCACACAAAGTAGCCATCAAGAAAAGGTTGTTTCCTTCATAGCTGTATCAAATGGTCACGGTCTTTGGCACAGTAAGTTACTGAACAGTGCTACTTTTGTTCCTGTGAATATGGAGTAGGAATGGATTTAGGCACATGGAAGCTGTATTATTAACCTGCTGTGTAATCGTAGTCCAGCAATTTCCCATTGGCAAATTTAATGTGCATCATGCTGACTAAGATACAAATTGGAAAGTATGAACAGAAGCAACACCAGGGAATAGTTACCTTGGAACTAGTTAAAAAGCAAAGAAAAGTAACAATGGGTGCCGTGACTAAGACTAAGGTAACATTGTTCGCTTGTGATAATGTCGAGTATTTTTTCATTTTGTCTTCATCAGAATGACATCTACCATAATTTATTATGAATACCCACAACAAAGTTGGATGAAGAAGCAACTGAATCTCATTAAGGTATTTTTTTCTATCAAACCACTTGGTTTAATAACGTGCATTTAAACCACCCTCAGTTTAGGGCTAAAATTGCCCCAATCCTTACAAAGCACAAGTGAGCCTTCATGCCCTTTCCCCCAGGGAGGACAAAGGGCCTTAAACGGTGCTGAGCACCAGTTAATGGCGTTCCATCTCAAGGTCAGGGATTCATCCTGGTTTGCGGTGGTTCAGTGAGGGGAAGATCTATCGGGCTGTGACACTGCAATACTTAGCAGAACTAGAAAAAAACTCCATCTGTATAGACGACACGTTTCCAAAACTTAGTTACAATATCTTTGTTTTTAACAGAATTTGGGTTAGGAAGAGGAAGACCTTTGTTAAGTACTGTTGTCTTGGCATTTTTTGAGCCTGTTCCCTTCACTGTGATGTCTCAGATGGTAAATTCAAAGTCAAAAATGTCATTTTATATTAAAACCTTGATCAGCCAACAGTCCAAACTCTTCCCTGGGGTGACTTTCATAGTGTTATGCCAGGAACAAATTTGATTATTCTGGAGAAAGGACAAAACCCCCCAAAGGTCTGAGGCCTGTTACCTCAGTGTTATACTCATTTGCAACTATTTCGAGATCTGCCCTTCCTTAACAGTGGTTTGGAAAACTCGGACCTGGAATGATGGTGACAGCTCCCTGCTCTGAGAAGGTCTTTGTCTTTTGGATGGCCAGTTCAAATTCTTTTTCCCTGGCCGTGAGGTCACCTAATGAAAGTTAAAAGCACTATTTCCACCTTAGTCCTCATAGCGCTGCATGGATGTGAGCTTTTCCCATTCTTTAGTTTGAAAAATTGATAGCTTTGACATCTGAGTCTGAATTATACTAACTGGTAACGATTCAGCAATCTTGTTACTAATGCTCAGATCATTCACAGAAATGTCAATACCAGCTCTGTGACTTGCCCTTCAGAACAGTAAAAAAATGTTCTGAATAAATAAAACCCCAATAGCCCCACACCTAAACCTTTACACACTTTAACAGCCAAACCAGAGCTGTCACGGTGTGTTTCTTGCATGCTTTGTGTGCTCAAACCTGACTGCAGCAGAAACATGGCACTTGACTTTTTGCTGTTTCATGCTTAGATCTATAAAGTTGCCAGGTTGTCTGGAGAGGAAGCCAGGAAGCTGTTTGCAGAGATGGAGTGGCCAGAGGCAGCCAGAATGGGAGATGAGGACTGAGGAATATTTATGAATACTTGAGAATATTCTCGTCTGAGTCTGGGTTCTTTTCCATTCCCATCATCAATTGAAAAGAGCCTGGAGCTAGTGGTTTGTAGTGAGACAGTCGTTAGAAAACAGAAAATGTAAGCAGTAGGGGAGAAATGTAAAGCAAAAGATTTTGTTTGATGCTCATGAAATATTGGAATAAATTCCACTGCATTGTGTCTACGTGCTTAGGAAAATATAAATAGCATACGGTCGTACCAGTCAGCCCTCGCTATTCTGATGGGGGACAAGGAATGGAGTGGAGTGGGAGATACTTCAAGCGCATCACCAAAGATGTGCTCTACAAGTGATAACCTTCTTATTAAAGCAAATATCAATCTGTATGTACCATAACAATGAAGGGGAACTGCAAAACAATCTTCATTTCTCAAACAAATTTTATCTCCTTCAGATTTTATTAGTGGGTGGATTGCTCCAAGTGTAAAGGATTGCCTGCCCTGCAAATAGGAAGGCACTTATCTCGTAGCTGAGGCTGTAGTAAACACCAAAGAGACCCAGGAACTTGCTTTTTGGGATCGTTAAAGAATGTATCTGCCACCACGAATGAACCAAATGGTTGGAAAATTCCTATCCCAGTTCCTACAGGGATGTAGTTTGAGTAAGCTTGATCTTTTTGACACAAATCTTGGAACTATCCAGTATGAACAGACCTCAGGGTGTTACCAAGACCTGGGGAGGCTTGGTAGCAGTGTCATCCTGACAGACATTCGTCTAGCCTGTTAAAACTTCACAGCTCTCTGTCTCAGTGATTCACTGTTGTTACAATTAAAAAGTTTTTTTTCCTAATATCTCCCTTGAATTTTTTCAGTTTCAGTCTATTACCTTTCAGCCTCTGGGCTGACGAGTGCTCATGCCTACTACACACCGCTGTTGGGCAGACTGGAGTGGCTGCCCCTGAATTGTGGTAGTCTTCCCTTTGACTAAAGCATGTGATCAAGACAGTGAGGAATTAGCCTCTAAGTTGCAGAGTAAAATGCTTTAAACTCTTTTCGAAGTACACGTAGGGAAAAGGAAATATTTTAAACAAGATAAGCTGTTAAGTGTTATTTAAATGATCTCAGGAAAATCCATGGCTTCTGTAAAGAAGAATGAAAGCTCCAGCACAGTTAAATACAAGCGCTGGTGAACGTTGCAAGAGTGAGTATCACTTACTGTAAATATTATAGCTTCTTCTAACAGCACGAGATGGTTTATGTGTCTTTCATCCCTGCAGATGTACTTTAACACGTTAAAAGGTCAAATTTGCTTTTTTGTTTGTCATTATGTAGATCCTTGCAGTTGTTTTGTAAATGCAACGATCTAAATAATTCATAAGAGCGGAGACGCCAGCTGTCGGTGCCACAACCAGGTAAGTCCTAATTCATGACCATCTCTGTCTTGAAGACCACAAAAGATGTAGCTGTGCACTAACTATGCCAAATTGTGGTATGTTGCTGGAGGCTTGTTTGAATTTCAGGGTAAATCTGGCAGTTGCAGACAAGAATAAAATAGGCAGAGAGAAAATATTGATCAAAGGGAATTTTCCCCTTGACATAACTTGGAAAGTGCACCTTAGGTGCTTAATTAGGATCAAACCAGGCAGAAACTATATTGGAAAAAAAATTGACAGTATATCTAAAAATAGAAAGACCATGCCTCTTGTAGGAGCAAGTGTGGGGATGTCAGGCATAGCAAAAATCAATCCTGTAATAAGATAGACTGATGGCATATCAGAATAGCTGCAGTTACTCTCTGCCTCACGTGGAACCTGACAGTCAGCACGTATCTGTGTCAGCCATTCCCCAAGTTACAAACATTTTTGGCTGAAGTGACTGTATTTTTGAGGAGGAGCTTGGCCTCCTCCTGAGCCAGGATGTTAAAGCAGCTGGGAGTCACCCCCTGTCCCAGTATTGTCCTTGGAGGAGCTGTTGTGGCGGAAAGCGTGTTTGCTGGAAATCCATCTTGAAAGTTAGGAGCTACCTGGAGCTGCCTGTTCAAGGGAATTGGACTTATCTCCTCAAGCACAATCGGGCAACAAAAATCTGCCAAATCAGAAATTCTGGAGGTCAGTGGCAGTCTTTCACTGTCTTTACAGGAAGGCCTATATGCTCTTCAGCTGGAAGATCTTCATCTTAACTCACTGAAAGAAATAAAATTGCTGTGTGAGCTGACTGACTGGGGCTTATCAGTCTGTCTTTGATTTTTTTCCTGCTCTCTCAAGCCTGTGCAGGTGTAACTATAAAGGAATCTGGAATAGCAATAGGAACAATGTAAATTCTATTTTTTACCTCTCTGAATAACAGGGAAAATGTAATTTCCAGCTGCCAGGACTGATTAGCACAGTTTGACTGCAAACTTATAGCAGCTGTTGTTTTTTGTGTACTTTGTGTCTATTTGCATACAGATTTGACAATGTAATTGTCTACTGACATAAAGCACATTGAAGGGAAAAAAGTGAGTAAATCCAGAGGAAAAAAAGAGTTCTTACAATCTGCTTCTGTATTCCAAACAAAATTTAAAAATCTACCATTTTGTAGCAGAAGTTGACTTTTTATTCCATAAAGCATACATGGCCAGCTTAGAAGCCTTGGAGCCAAATTTAGTCTCGTAGCGTAGACCCAAAGTGAACCCATGGCACTGATTTAAGGTCAGATCACTTGTAATTCAAGATTTAACAATTTGCTTTACATAGTAAGTAATATTCTCCAGGTAAGGAAAACATGAAGAAAATGGATGTCGCCGCATCTACTGTTAGCATGTTTGATTTAGAAAACTGTAACAACTTTCCACATTGCATGAGCTGACCCATCCTGCGTTGAGATGACCCATATGAGGCTCAGAACAAGCAGGGCTCTGACGGTGAGGTGGCAGCCCATCTCTGCTAGCACCGGAAAGGGAGCATGTTGCAATACTGACTGCAGTGGAATCAGGACTTACGGCAATCACGACTGTGTGTGAAAACTTTCCTCTCCCTGTCTGCCCTACTTTTCTGTTTCATCATAATTCAAAAGCTTCAGCATCAGGCTGATTTTGGAGGGATTTTGCAGCCAAGGAACTGTGTGTGATAGGAAAATGTGCTGTGGAGAGGAAAAGCTGTTTTTCTTGAAATTTTAAGTTGTAATTTCTGTTAGAATCATAGTATTAGCCTGAGATTAAGTGGAAAGCAATAGGTTAGCAATCGTCTTTTGGAAAGACTAACAAATCTGAAAGGCAACTTCTTTTTTTTTTTTTTTTAATTTTTTTTTTTTTCCTGCTTCATTTAAGGCTACCTGATTTAGAATTAAAAAAAACCCCCACACCCGTGAAAAATCATCATCCTTTCTGGTACATGTCTCATTTCCCTTTTTTTCTTATGCAAACAGTTTGGTGCTGAAAATGTCTCCCGTGAAGCCTGGTACTGTTTGTTATGGTTAATGACAAGGTTCATGTAAGCTGGTGATCCTGGAAAGCAGATTTTGCAGGAACACTGGTGCGGTCCCATCCCTGCGGAGGTCGATGAGAACAGGCTGAGGCAAGGTCGGGGTCAGCTGGTGGGTGTGTGCTGCTCAGGGGGAGCAGAAGTAATTCGTGAAACTGTGTCAAGTGCTGTTAACAACAGCTTTCCACATGTACAATTAAAGTAGCGAGAATCAAATTTAAAGATGAATTAGATGCTTTGAATGTGTCTCTTATTATAAACTAATGACCTGTCTGTTCCTTGGCTAACACCCTGTCAAGCATTTTGACCAGTGGCCTCACAGAGATGCCAATATGAATCAGCAGAATCTCTTCAACCGGAGTGAGTATTGGAAATGGTTTCTTTTCCTGTGTTTCCCATTCATTTTAAATATCACTCCCATCACACTAGAGATGTCAAATAAATGACAGGCAGGAGATGAAAATGAAAAACAAAGCCAGATTAGGAGTAAGTATTAATTAAAACAGGACTTGGAATAAACAGAAAGTTCTCTTTACATATCTGTTGCATATAAACCTTTGTTTATGACCCATTTTGATTTTCTTTACATGGCGATTTGTAATGATTTCTAGTAGCTATTAAGTGTGTGAAATGTAATCTGTCTGTGATAAAACTTGGTCGCTTGTTGTAAGTCACGGATGGCACTGCTATGCTGCGCAGCGTCAATATTCTGAACACAGAAACTTGACATTAACAAATGTATGCTGAAAATTATGGCTTATGACTTGGAAATAAGTGTGTCATACAATACCTATCTGTTGACAATCATGGGAATGAAAGTAACCAACGCCTCAAAAGCCACATTTCTTGTCCTTTGAATTAGCTAGCAGCTTTTGTAAGTGGTTGCCAGTCTTTTCTTTTAGGAAAAAGAAACCACGTTAATACTTACAGTATTGCTTGGGGGGAAAAACAACTGGTTGCCGAGTAGAATTTGATCCCAAATTGATAAGACTTCTAAGTTTCTGTGTGTACAAACGTACATACACGTTTGTGTACATAGAGATATAGCTGTAGATATTTTGGTGTGATGTGCAAATGTATGTATAAATAGCTATATATGTGTGTGTTTGTGTGTATGTATGTCTGTATACACCTACCTCCAGGATGCATTCCTGTTTATCATATAAATATTTAATAGAAAGTGTTATGCAATTTCACATCAGTCTAGAAGCCTCCTTTGATCTGAGATAGTT